>NC_134479.1:50604842-50629842 GCF_964194025.1 Convolutriloba macropyga
GAAACAATCTGAAAATTGGTGAGAAGTCAAAACAGAAAGTCACTTGGTTCTGTTTGTTTTTTTATTTACTTTCATTTTTCCATTTTCCACGACAAAATTACCGCCAAATTAAGTGTCTTAATAAAGTCTGGAAATTGGGAGAAATCTCAAACAATCTAGGACAAATATCGGGTCTTTCCCATTATAGCCCCCCAGCTTAGTGGTCAGATAACCTGTAGCCCCCCCCCCCTAATCGTGGTATTTATACCATAATGGGTGGGGGCTATGATTTCATGGGGTGAGGGCTATAATGGGAAGACCCCAAATATCGTAGGGTTCACTTATTTTCTGGTTGGTTTTACTTTTTCTCTGTTCCATGGCACTTTTACCGCCAACTTTTGCGTGCTGAAAAAACTGAAAATGGGAGAAAGTCGAACAGTTTAAGTCGAAAGTCATAGGGTTTCAGGTTGTCTTCTAGTTCGCGTGACTCCTTCTCCGTTCCAAGACAATTTTACCGCCGAATTTTATGTGACTATAAAAACTGAAAATGGGAGAAAAGTCGAACAGTCTAAGGCAAAAGTCATAGGTTTCGGTTTTCTTAGTTTGCTTGACTTCTTCTCCGTTGCATGGCAATTATACCGCCAATTTTTGCGTGCTGAAAAAACTGAAAATGGGAGAAAAGTCAAACAGTTTAAGGCAAAAGTCATAGGGCTCAGTTTGTCTTCTAGTTCGCGTGACTCCTTCTCCGTTCCATGACAATTTTACCGCCGAATTTTATGTGACTATAAAAACTGAATTTGGGAGAAAGGGCAAACAGTTTAAGGCAAAAGTCATAGGTTTCAGTTTTTTAGTTTGCTTGACTTTTTCTCCGTTCCATGGCAATTTTACCGCCAATTTTTGCGTGCTGAAAAAACTGAAATTGGGAGAAAGGTCAAACAGTTTAAGGCAAAAGTCATAGGTTTCAGTTTTTTTCTAGTTTGCTTGACTTTTTCTGCTTTGAATGCCGATGTTACTGCCAATTTTTGTGTGACAAAAGGATCTGGAAAGTGCAATAAATGTCATACAGAAGTTTTCACACTGGTCAAATGGTTCTATTTGTTTTTCTAGTTGGCTAGACTACAGGGCATCAAAAAATTGGTGCGGCAGAAAATTCTGCAAGAAACACGAAAATCAATATTTCAATTTGACTTTCTGTTTGAAAAGTGAGAGCAATATCAAAAGGTTCGATTTGATTTCTGATTTGGTTGACTTTCCATCTGTTTCGCGATTCTCGTACCATAATTTTATGCGGCAGAATGAATACATAAGTGAGAGAAAAGTCAAACCAACTGCAAAATCGAAGTAAAAAAGCTCAAAAGACAAAAGTCAGGGATAGGCTTGGCTTTCGAATAATTTCACAGTGCTGAAAGGAGTCACTATCTCATAAAATTTGCAAAATAATGCGCGAAAGATAAATTATGACTCATACGGGCAAGTCATAAAGAGTCAAACGATGTTTCAAATGTTTGACGATTTTAGCTTCAAGCTTGACTTCCATCTGAAGTTTGTTAAAAATATTTTACCAAATTAATGTGAACAGAAAACTGCTTCACAAGTCTCCTGACATGACAAGTTGACTTTATTCTAAGCATGCGTACTTGATATTAAGCACTAACGAACTATAGGTGTGAAAACAAAAGCAATATACAACTTAAATTAAGGCGATGTACATGGGTACAATAACTAACTCTTGGACCACCAAAAAATCAAACTAAATGGCTGTCTTTCGAATGGGGAAAAAGCAAGCATTAATTTAAATCAAATGTTTTGGTATATAATTTTTGGTGGTCCATGAGTTGAAGGAGCAACTCAGTGAATGACCCGGCTGATCGAACAACCCCCACCCCCCCCCCCCCCCCACTCCTCCAAATAATTTCATGCAAATTAACCAATAACCCCACTCTAAATTTTGTCATCTCCCCAAACTTCAAACTTTGCACGAACTTGAAATTCATCAATATTGAAAAAGTAAGATTATTGAAATTATTCGCCCTGTAGAATTTCAATCAGCTGCAGGAAACAAGTTCTAACAGTTTTGAAGCAAGGGAGAGTTTGCCAAGACCCTGTTCATTACAAGAGAAGGATATAATTCTTCAGTTAATATCAAAGTATTGAAAGAGAGTTTATGATTTGAACAGAAATATAGGGTCGTAACAAACACAGCAGTAATCAAATCAATTCAAAATGCAGCAGAGGTGGCACTACCCCCCAAATGGACATTCCTGGGTAAATTTTTCCCCCCTTGTAGCCAATCTTAGATAAACTGGAGTTTACCAATATATGTCTCACACCGCCAGATGTATGTAAACAATACCCAGCCAATTTCTCGACAACATTCTTTTTTTACTTTTCCTATCTCATTTCTCAAAATCCATGCAAAGTTCACGCTTATACAACGTTCGTGTAAACGAATAATTTTTGTTGTGGTTTCCATGAGTTGATCAGATTCGTCAGGCGGTGTGTTGGGGGGGGGGGGGGGGGCTGGACGTCTTTGAAAGGAAACTGAAGAATTGGACACGCGCATGACCGCCGTACCGGTATTGGTGATTCACTGATTTAAAGACATTGTCAATTGTTTCTATTAGATGTTAGTGAAAAGTCTAAAAGCTATTGCGTTCGGTTTATGCTTTTAATTTTTTGTGCCGTTCAATAGATGTCGTCAATTCTGAGAAGTTTCTTGGGAGAGTTATTCACATAGAGGGTTTTCGATTGTATTTGTGCTATTTGGCTAAGATTTTTGAAAAATAGATTTTTAATTTGTAGTTTGGCTGGTTTATGTATTTTTAACGAGCAGTTCTATTTCAATTAATTAAGCTAAACAAGCTTAACTTTGAAGTGAACAAGACACACATTAATAGTTTTTCACACATGTTAAAACAGCGAGACTCAAAATTGAGTCTTCGAAATGTTTTACGCAGACTTAGCTCAAAGTACCGGTACGGCGGATTCGAGTCACAAGCTCATTACTTAAGATTCAATCTGAATGCTAAACATGGTCAACGTGGTTTATTCAAGCTTGTTTCGCCTTGTTACCTGAACTTTGAAGAGTGACAAAATTTAAAATTATGCAGTGCAGTCATAATAAGGTGCAATATTAGTCATAACTAGGTCATATTATCGAAATGATCTAAAATTGCTCTTTTTATAATCTATGATCTAAAAATTTAACCCCGGGTTATTTTTGGAATAATTTCTAACCAAGACATTGATTTATTTTGACTGCTTGCTATTTAATGAGCTTGTGAAACGCTCTGGGGCTTAGGCCTTAGAACAACTTGCGGAGCAAGAAGGTCCAGGGCCAGAGCAACAGCACTCCTGGCTGTGGTTGGTCCGCCTCATCACGGAGCCAACCCCCCTCGTGCGAATCGTAGGTGCCCTCCTCCAGAGCAGTCAAGCACCTGTCCAATCCTTCCTGAAACAAACAGAACATCACCATTATTCAATGTCATCTCAATGCTGTTTTTTTTCTAGATGTACTAACCTCTAGCCTTGACCCCCCCCAGCCCAATCACAGTTTTAATGGCCATGCAATTAAATTTATAGCAAAAACACAGCGAAACGCAAACACCGTTTAATTGTAATGGGAGGTAGTGCTGTTTACTGATGCAAAATTTGCCAAAAAGGCACGAAACTGAGTTCTGTGGTGTTCAACTTCTAAAAGATTTCCAAGAACGTAACTTTTCCTAGAATACTGAGTGTGCGATAGTTGTGACATAGAAAGGAAACTTACAATAGCCTCATCCCTGGGGAGTTCCCAAACTCCCCAGGAGTCCAGCTGGTCGAGCACCTCCTGCGAGCAAGCGATTAACATTGTTCCAATGTCAATCAAGTGCTGCACTTGGAGGTGCTGACCTCCTTCATACAGCTGCCACCCCCGCTGTTCCAAACACTCAATTGCTTCCCTCCCTTGCTTCAGTTCAGAACACATAGTGATCTTTCTGACAGGGCTGAAACAACAACACATGTGAACAAATAGATATGTGACTGTTTCATATTATGAGCAGTTGTGAACAGGTGATCAAACGCAGTAACTATGAGTTAAAAGGTTAATTAGCAGTCATATATTATTTTAAAGAAAAGAGGCAGGCACTCTCTTCTTGGACTAAAATATTGTCTGTTTTGTCAGAAAAACTTGCAGTTAGAATTTAAACAATTTACTGGCATTATAAATGATTAAATCAGAAATTAGAGACGTCGCATCAACGAAAATCAAAGTAATCAATTAACGGATATGCAAACTCAATGAAGAATGAATTGAAAGTTCTAACGCTTTGACTGGAACTTGAGCAGGGGGAGGCGTCGACGCTGGCGTGAAACCCGGTGTAGTGGGACCGTACGCAGGAGGTGGTTTTGGACACACACCCTGAAAAAAAAACATTGTTCAAACTTTGAACGCCTAAACTTTGGTTGGAATACTAAAAAAATGAGCTCTGCTCTACTTTGCCAGCTGTGGTTGTTTTGGCAGGGGCTGTTGCCGGTGGTGATCCTGCTGGTTTAGTCTGGAATAAAATAAACAATTGCACAGACGCCCTTGTTTTGTAAGGTAACAAGCATGAAAATTTTTTTGAGAATAAGAAAACAAACACTAAACTCATATAACTTACTGATGGCGGTGGTGGTGGTGGTGGCAGCTGAGTTGTTGCTGAAGGAGATGGCTTAAAGATTCAATTGGTTGATTCACATTTTTACATTTTCAAGAGAAGCAGAGAATTGGATAACTCTACCCACTTACTGTTGTGAATCCCGGCTTAATGGGTCCTCCTGGTCCACTTACTTCAGTGAATAAAACAATTTCAATAACTCCGCACATCAAGTTTACAATGAAATGGTTGACCATTTTCAGATCTGAAATGAGAATTATAGAATCTTTTCAGTTTTTGCCACCCCCCCCCCCCCCCCCATGTTTAGTTGGTGCATATTATTTGCAACCACCACACGCACAAGCCATATTTTTACAATGATTTACTCTGTACTGTCACGTGCTCTGTAACTGGGGGAGGGGGTGCATTACATACCGGGGGGGGGGGGGGTCACAAACGGAAAAGACTATTTTCAAACAAAAAAATGTTGGTGATTTTTTTGAGGCGTTTTATGTTCGCGCTACACAGAAACGGTCTTGAGAAATGTGATGTTTGGATCAGTCTTTTTGACGGCTGCAACGTCGCATATCCTACAATACAACAAGAAGAAAGTCTCGTCTTTACTAACTAATATCTATCAGAGACATAACTGTACTTAAGTGCCAAAATTCCCGCAAATTTTTCGTCGATTGAAATGTAAGTTATGGTTAGAGACTTTTATAAAAAAAAATGATTAGTACACAGGGCAGAATTGAGAAAGGAAACTAAACTGGTCGCTAACCCATGAGGCATCAAAAACAATTCGCTGAATGTTTTAGACTATACCTAGCCACATAGGCAAAATGGATAAACATGTTATGGGCTCTTTTGTCACACGTTCTTAACAAAGCAGCTGACGAAAACTGCTCAACCTAAACAAGATTCTCCAAAACAGAAGTTGAACACAGCACTCAAAACAAAGAGATTCGAAAATTTTGCAATGAATTGAAAAGAATCAATTGTTTGTCAACGAGCAATCAGTAAACAAGCTAAAGAAAAGACGCAAGTTTTTAGTTTTAGAACTTTTTGCTTCATCACTTTTACAGTATTATAGAAGTCTCTTTTTATTTCCTGAAAAACTTCATGCAAGTTTGTTGAACAGCTGATTTGATTATCTGATCTGCATGACACAAAATCTAGACTATCTCCACTACAACAAAGGTTGCATTAGACTTGGACAAATCAGTTTTTTGCCTTTTTAAGAGCAACAATTATACTACGCTGAAGTATACTTTGTGATGGGGAAAACCTCCCTCTCGTTTATTTTATTGGAGCGTCTTTTTTCAGTCTTTCTTTTAGCCTTGACTTATATTAGATGACGGCAGAGTCGATAGTGTGTCATTAGAGCCGTAAACTGTTCAGTTGGAATTTCATGTTTTTAGGTGCTCTGATCTAGAGATGAATGCAACTTTTATATTGGAAACTCATTGTTTATGTTGCGAAAAACCTATTAAATAGAAACATGAATTAGTGAACACCAGTAGTAAGAAACCAGTCCAAATGAGGTCACTTTTTGGCACATTTTCCCCAAACATGTTCAATCATGCGCGCGGATGAAATTTTCTTGGCAATTATTCCCTGCATGTTAGGATTGTTGCCTGAAAATTTAAAAGACTTACCTTCACTCTATTTTCAAGTAGACAGGTTTAATTGCCTCGTTTATAGGGAGTATTTACACAAACTTCATACTGTAGGGAAACGTGTATGTACACACAGTCGGGGAACAAATGACTATGGGGTATCATGCATTGGGCGGTAATAGAGTGTAAATTCCATGGGAATAATTGAGTATAACTTTTGCATGGGGATAACATGTTGAAACGGTTACATGTAGGGACGTAACTTGGTAAGTTCTGGAAACTGAAAATTACATTCCATTCATTTCATGGAGATAATAGGGTACAGTTTTGTCATACGGATAAAGGTTTTAGAATTGATTATCTGCAAGCAGGTGAAAAAAACGAATATCTGAATCAGGATAGAAGACATCAGAATTGCATGTGGATAGTAGGCTAATCAAAGTTTTGCCATAGTGATAATAGGGTATAGGTTTCAATAAGGTGAAGATTTGAATGGTGTTAATAGAGTTCCTGCAAGATAGAGTTAAGTTTTGAAATGTAATATATTAGAATTCAGAACTGCATTGGGTAATAGGATATAGAATGTGGCATAGCTTTGAATATCTGCATGAATTTATATTCGCGAAATGTTTTGATTATCTACATGCGTGTAGAAGGGAGAAGAATAGAATCAGGATTGTTAGGTTTGGTAGTGCATGGAGACAAAAAGGATGTAGGTTGCAAAATCTGCACATAGGTAAGAAAAAGTGAGGATTTGAATCAAGTCAATAACTTGTAGTATCGCATAGTAATTATAGAGAAAAAATTTTTTCGGGAATGAAAACTAAAAAAAAAACTACTTTAAAAAACATCTATTTTGCTCACATAACATATATATGAGTCATCAAAGGTCAATTGTACATCATTTTTTCCCTCCTAATGTACAAGTTCTAGAGAAAAATTTCTAAGGGAAAAGTTGTTCCATTAGAGGAAACTAACACAAAACAACTTTAGAAAACATCATTTTTGCTTACGTAACATATATATGAGTCATCAAAGGTCAATTTTATATCATTTTTTCCCTCATAATGTACAAGTCCTAGAGAAAAATTTCGTTGAGAAAAGTTTCTCTATTGATGGAAACTAACACAAAACGACTTTAAAAAACATCAATTTTGCTCACATAACATATATATGAGTCGTCAAAGGTCAATTGTACATCATTTTTTTTCTCTTATTGTACAAGTCCTAGAGAAAATTTTCTTAATGAGAAGTTGATCCATTAGTGAAAACTAACACAAAACTACCGTGAAAAACATCAATTTTGCCTCTATAAGGTAAATTTGAGTCATCAGAGGTCAATTGTACATCATTTTTTCCTCCTAAAGTACAAGTCCTAGAGAAAAATTTCCTAAGGAAAAGTTGTCCCATTAATGAAAACTAACACATCAATTTGCTCACATAACATCAATTTTGCTCACATAACATATATATGAGTCATCAAATGTCAATTCCCCATCATTTTTTCCCTCTTAATGCACAAGTCCCAGAGAAAAATTTCTTAAGGAAAAGTTGTCCCATTATTGAAAACTAACACAAACTACTTTGAAAACATCATTTTTGTTCACATAACAAATATATGAGTCAACAAAGGTCAATTGTACATCATTTTTTTTCCTCCTAATGTACAAGTCCTAGAAAAAAATTCTAAGGGAAAAGTTGTTCCATTAGTGAAAAATAGCCAAAACTACTTTGAAAATTATCATTTTTGCTCACATAACATATATATGAGTCATCAAAGGTTAATTGTACATCATTTTTTCCCTCTTAATGTACAAGTCCAAGAGAAAAATTTACTAAGAAAAAGTTGTTCCATTAGTGAAACTAAGACAAAATTACTTAAAAAACATCATTTTTGCGCACATAACATATATACGAGTCATCAAAGGTTAATTGTACATCATTTTTTCCCTCTTAATGTACAAGTCCTAGAGAAAAATTTCTTCTGGAAAAGTTTTTTCATTGGTGAAAACTAACACAGAACGACTTTAAAAAACATCAATTTTGCTCACATAACATATATATGAGTCATCAAATGTCAATTGTACATCATTTTTTTCCTCTTCTTGTACAAGTTCTAGAGAAAAATTTCTTAATGAGAAGTTGATCCATTAGTGAAAACTAACACAAAACTACCGTGAAAAACATCATTTTTGCCCATATAAGGTAAATATGAGTCATCAGAGGTCAATTGTACATCATTTTTTCCTCCTAAAGTACAAGTCCTAGAGAAAAATTTCCTAAGGAAAAGTTGTTCCATTAATGAAAACTAACACATCAATTTCCTCACATAACATCAATTTTGCTCACATAACATATATATGAGTCATCAAATGTCAATTCCACATCATTTTTTTCCTCTTAATGTACAAGTCCCAGAGAAAAGTTTCTTAGGGAAAACTTGTTCCATTAGAGGAAACTAACACAAAACAACTTTAGAAAACATCATTTTTGCTTACGTAACATATATATGAGTCATCAAAGGTCAATTTTATATCATTTTTTCCCTCATAATGTACAAGTCCTAGAGAAAAATTTCGTTGAGAAAAGTTTCTCTATTGATGGAAACTAACACAAAACGACTTTAAAAAACATCAATTTTGCTCACATAACATATATATGAGTCGTCAAAGGTCAATTGTACATCATTTTTTTTCTCTTATTGTACAAGTCCTAGAGAAAATTTTCTTAATGAGAAGTTGATCCATTAGTGAAAACTAACACAAAACTACCGTGAAAAACATCAATTTTGCCCCTATAAGGTAAAAATGAGTCATCAGAGGTCAATTGTACATCATTTTTTCCTCCTAAAGTACAAGTCCTAGAGAAAAATTTCCTAAGGAAAAGTTGTTCCATTAATGAAAACTAACACATCAATTTGCTCACATAACATCAATTTTGCTCACATAACATATATATGAGTCATCAAATGTCAATTCCACATCATTTTTTTCCTCTTAATGCACAAGTCCCAGAGAAAAATTTCTTAAGGAAAAGTTGTCCCATTAGTGAAAACTAACACAAACTACTTTGAAAACATCATTTTTGTTCACATAACAAATATATGAGTCATCAAAGGTCAATTGTACATCATTTTTTTCCTCCTAATGTACAAGTCCTAGAAAAAATTCTAAGGGAAAAGTTGTTCCATTAGTGAAAACTAGCCAAAACCACTTTGAAAATTATCATTTTTGCTCACATAACATATATATGAGTCATCAAAGGTTAATTGTACATCATTTTTTCCCTCTTAATGTACAAGTCCAAGAGAAAAATTTCCTAGGAAAAAGTTGTTCCATTAGTGAAACTAAGACAAAATTACTTAAAAAACATCATTTTTGCGCACATAACATATATACGAGTCATCAAAGGTTAATTGTACATCATTTTTTCCCTCTTAATGTACAAGTCCTAGAGAAAAATTTCTTCTGGAAAAGTTTTTTCATTGGTGAAAACTAACACAGAACGACTTTAAAAAACATCAATTTTGCTCACATAATATATATATGAGTCATCAAATGTCAATTGTACATCATTTTTTTCCTCTTCTTGTACAAGTTCTAGAGAAAAATTTCTTAATGAGAAGTTGATACATTAGTGAAAACTAACACAAAACTACCGTGAAAAACATCAATTTTGCCCATATAAGGTAAATATGAGTCATCAGAGGTCAATTGTACATCATTTTTTCCTCCTAAAGTACAAGTCCTAGAGAAAAATTTCCTAAGGAAAAGTTGTTCCATTAATGAAAACTAACACATCAATTTGCTCACATAACATCAATTTTGCTCACATAACATATATATGAGTCATCAAATGTCAATTCCACATCATTTTTTTCCTCTTAATGTACAAGTCCCAGAGAAAAATTTCTCAAGGAAAAGTTGTCCCATTAGTGAAAACTAACACAAACTACTTTGAAAACATCATTTTTGTTCACATAACAAATATATGAGTCATCAAAGGTCAATTGTACATCATTTTTTTTCCTCCTAATGTACAAGTCCTAGAAAAAAATTCTAAAGGAAAAGTTGTTCCATTAGTGAAAACTAGCCAAAACTACTTTGAAAATTATCATTTTTGCTCACATAACATATATATGAGTCATCAAAGGTCAATTGTACATCATTTTTTTCCTCTTAATGTACAAGTCCAAGAGAAAAATTTACTAAGAAAAAGTTGTTCCATTAGTGAAACTAAGACAAAATTACTTAAAAAACATCATTTTTGCGCACATAACATATAGATGAGTCATCAAAGGTTAATTGTACATCAATTTTTTCTCTTAATGTAAAAGTCCTACAGAAAAATTTCCTAAGGTAAAGTTTTTCCATTGGTGAAAACTAACACAAAACGACTTTAAAAAACATCAATTTTGCTCACATAACATATATATGAGTCATCAAATGTCAATTGTACAACATTTTTTCCCTTTTCTTGTACAAGTTCTAGAGAAAAATTTCTTAAGGAAAAGTTTTTTCATTACTGAAAACTAACTTAAAACTACCATGAAAAACGTAAATTTTGCTCATATAACATAAATTTGAGTCATCAGAGGTCAATTGTACATCATTTTTCCCTCTTAATGTACAAGTTCTAGAGAAAAAATTTCTTAGGGAAAAGTTGTTCCATTTGTAAAAACTAACACAAAACTACTTTAAAAAACATCATTTTTGCTCACATAGCATATATATGAGTCATCAAAGGTCAATTGTACATCATTTTTTTCTCTTAATGTAAAAGTCCTACAGAAAAATTTCCTAAGGTAAAGTTTTTCCATTGGTGAAAACTAACACAAAACGACTTTAAAAAACATCAATTTTGCTCACATAACATATATATGAGTCATCAAAGGTCAATTGTACATCATTTTTTTTCTTATTGTACAAGTCCTAGAGAAAAGTTTCTTAAGGAAAATTGTTCTATTAGTGGAAACTAACACATAACTACTTTAAAAAACATCAATTTTGCTCACATAACATATATATGGGTCATCAAAGGTCAATTGTACATCATTTTTTCCTCTTATTTTACAAGGCCTGGAGAAAAAATTCTTAAGGAAAAGTTGTTCGATTAGGGAAAACTAACGCAGAACTTCTCTGAAAAGCTTCAATTTTGCTCACATAACATAAATATGAGTCATCAAAGGGCAATAATACATTATTTTTTTCCTCTAAATGTACAAGTTCTAGAGAAAAATTTTTTTATTGGTGAACACTAACACAAAGCTACCATGAAAAACGTCAATTTTGCTCATATAAAATAAATATGACTCATCAGAGGTCAATTGTACATCATTTTTTTCCCTCCTAATTTACAAGTCCTAGAGAAAAATTTCCAAAGGAAAAGTTGTTCAATAAGTGAAAACTAGCAACAAACTACTTTGAAAAACATCATTTTTGCTCACATAACATAAATATGGGTCGTCAAGGTCATTTGGTTATCATTTTTCCTATTAATGTACATGTCTTGGAGGAAAGTAAAATGTTCTATTAGTGAAAAGTTGTTCCATTAGTGAAAATTAACACAGATTACTTCAAGAAAACCTAAATACTGCTCGCATAAAATATATTTGAGTCATATGTACATCATTTTTTCCCTCTCAATGTACAAGTCATAGAGAAAAATTACATAAGAGAAATTTGTTCTATTAGTCAAAACAAACACAAAATTACTTTGAAAATGTCAATTGCGCTCACATAAAGAATAATTGAGTTATCAAAGGTCATTTTTTTCCTCTTAAAGTACAAGTCATAGAGAAAAATTTCTTAGGTAAAACTTGCTCAATTAGTGAAAATTAACACCAAAATGTTTTAAAAAGTATCAATTTGGCTAACATAATTGGTATATGAGTCATCAAATGTAACTTGCATATCTTTTTTCTCTCTGAATGTTCAAGTCACAGAGAAAAATTTCAACATTTTTTTATTAATTTCAATAAAGAGTCGACAAAGGTCATTTGTACATCATTTTTTACCTCTTAATTTACAAATCGAGTGGAAATTTTTTTATTTGTTTGAGGTTGTTTCCTTAGTAAAAACTACCAATAAAAAACTTAAAAAGTCAGTTTCGTCTATACAAATAGATATGAGTCCCGGAAGGTCAATTGTAAGTCAATTTTTTTCGTCTTAAATTACAAGTTCCAGAGAGAAAATTGTTTCTTAGTTAAAACTAAAACAATACTTAAAAAAGTATCAATTTTGTTCAAATGAATTATAAATGAGACATCAAAGTTTGCTTGTACATCGCCCCTCCTAGATGAACAAGACCAGAACAAAAATTCTCATGTAAAGGTTGTTTCATGTGTTGAAATTTATTTAGAAATTTTCAGATAAATTTTTTTTGGTGAAAATTAACAAAATTAATCTAAAATGTATCAGTGTTCGTCCTAAATTTATGTGAGAGTCATCATAAGTACATGGTTTTCTCTTAGCTTACTACCTACAGTGAAAAACTCATTCTATAAAGTTGTTTTTATATCTGAAAGATAACACAAGAAATCTAAACTTATATCAAATTTGCTCAAAAAAAGGTAAACAGGAGTATATGTGTTATAAAGGGTCAAATCGGTACATGATTTCTTTCCTCTTAAGAACAAGTCCTGGAGGAAAAAACAAGTGATCAAGTCATCAAAGGTTTATTGTACATCGTTTTTCTGTCCTCTTGATGTTCAATTCACAGTGAAAAATTTATCAAATAAAAAACTCTTTCATTGGTTAAAATTAACAAAAGTTTACTTTACGTTGCATTAGTTCTGTTCATATAAAGTATGTAGGAGTCAGCAAACGTCAACGTTCATCATTTTATTCCACTTGAGGTGCAAGTATCGGAGAAGGCTTCTTCATTAAAAGATTTTTTGTAAGCTAAAACCCATCCAAAACTAACTTAAACTCTACGCGAACTTAGTATGAGACTCATTTATTCCCTCATAACGTACATATCTCAGAGACAAACCTTCAGAGACAAAAATTTTCAAGAAAACCTTGATCAATCAGCAAAAACTAACGAAAATTTTCTCAAAAGAGTATCAGTTTTGTTCACTAAAATATGAATGAGTCATCAAAAGTCTAAATTAGATCATTTTTATCCCTCTTAATGTACCCAGAGATTAGATATTTAGAAAAAAAATGCTTCATTAGTGAAAACTAACAAACAAACACTCTGAAATGTATTAGTATCGGTAATGTAAACTATATATGCGTCATCAAAATTCGTAATTGTACGTCATTTTTAATCCGCTCAATATAAATGCCCCAGAGAAATATTTCCTTAGTAAAAGTTAATTCATGCGGAAAAAATTAATTTAAATTTATTTCGAAATGTATGAAGCTCGGTCACCTTAACCATAAATGAGTCATCACTAGTAAACAAAAAATGATATAAAATCTTTCAAGGTACAAGCTTTGGAGTGAAATTTGCTCAATGAAAATTAGTTTTCTTAAGATGGTAGAAAACTAAGATGGTTTCTAAGGAGTGAAATTTACCTCAATATATATGAGTCATCAAAGGTCAATTGCACATCATTTTTTTCCTCTTAATGTACAAGTCCCAGAGAAAAATTTCTTAAGGAAAAGTTGTTCCATTAGTGAGAAGTAACTCAAAACTACTTTGAACAAAATCATTTTTGCTCAAATATCAATTATAGGAGTCATCAAATGTCAATTGTACATCATTTTTTTCTCTTATGTACAAGTCCTGGAGAAAAATTTCTTCAGGAAAGGTTGTTCCATTATTGAATACTAACACAAAACTACTTTGCAAAACATCATTTTTGCTCACATAACACATATATGAGTCATCAAAGGGCAATTATACATTGTTTTTTCCTCTGATGTACAAGTTCTAGAGAAAAATTTCTAGAGGAAAAATTGTACAATTAGTGAAAACTAGCACAAAAAAAACTACTTAAGAAAAACATCATTTTGCACACATAACATATATATGGGTCGTCAAGGTCATTTGGATATCATTTTTCCTATTAATGTAAGTCTTAGAGGAAAAGTAAAATGTTCTATTTGTGAAAAGTTGTTCCATTAGTGAAAATTGACACAGAATACTTCAGGAAAACCTAAATACTGCTCACGTAAAAAATTTTTGAGTAATCAGAGTCATATATACATCATTTTTTCCATCTCAATGTACAAGTCATAGACAAAAATTACTTAAGAGAAATTTGTTCTATTAGTCAAAACAAACACACAATTACTTTGAAAATGTCAATTGCACTCACATAAAGAATAATTGAGTCATCAAAGGTCATTTCGTTCATCATAACGTACAAGTCAAAGAGAAGAAATTTCTTAGGTAAAACTTGCTCAATTAGTGAAAATTAACACAAAAATGTTTTAAAAAATATCAATTTGGCTAACATAATTGGTATATGAGTAATCAAATGTAACTTGCATATCTTTTTTTTTCTCTGAATGTTCAAGTCACAGAAAAAAATTTCAACAATTTTTCAATAATTTCAATAAAGAGTCAACAAAGGTCATTTGTACATCATTTTTTACCTCTTAATTTACAAGTCGAGTGGAAATTTTTTTCTTTGTTTGAGGTTGTTTCCTTAGTAAAAACTACCAACAAAAAACTTAAAATGTCAGTTTCGTCTATACAAATAGATATGAGTCCCGGAAGGTCAATTGTACGTCAATTTTTTTCCTCTTAAATTACAAGTTCCAGAGAGAAAATGGTTTCTTAGTTAAAACTAAAACAATACTTAAAAAAGTATCAATTTTTTTCACATGAAGTATAGATGAGACATCAAAGTTTGCTTGTACATCGCCCCTCCTAAATGAACAAGACCAGAACAAAAATTCTCATGTAAAAGTTGTTTCATGTGTTGAAAATTATTTAGAAATTTTTAGATAAAAAGTTTTTATTCGGTGAAAATTAACAAAATTTATCTAAAATGTATCAGTGTTCGTCCTAAATTTATATGAGAGTCATCATAAGTACATCGTTTTCTCTTAGCTTACTACTTACAGTGAAACACTCATTCTATATAGTTGTTTTTATATCTGAAAGATCTATGAAATTATATCTAAAATTATATGAAATTTGCTAAGAAAAAGGTAAACAGGAGTATATGTGTTATAAAGGGTCAAATGTACATCATCTGTTTCTTCTTTATCAACACGCCCTGGAGAAAAGTACAAGTGAAAAAATACATATAATTCTGAAATATAACACAAGATTACTTCAAATTGTATTAGTTTGTGTCATTAAGAATATAAATGAGTCATCAAAGGTTTATTGTACATCGTTTTTCAGTCCTCTTGATGTTCAATTCACAGTGAAAAATTCATCATATAAAAAACTCTTTCATTGAAGATAATAAACAAAAACTTACTTTACGTTGCATTAGTTCTGTTCATATAAAGTATGTACGAGCCACCAAACGTCAACATTAATCATTTTATTCCAATTGAGGTACAAGTATCGGAGAAAGCTTCTTCATTAAAAGATTTTTTGAAAGCTAAAACCCATACAAAACTACCTTAAACTCTACGCGAACTTAGTATGAGACTCATTTTTTCCCTCATAACGTACATATCTCAGAGACAAACCTTCAGAGACAAAAATTTTCAAGAAAACCTTGATCAATCAGCAAAAACTAACGAAAATTTTCTCAAAAGAGTATCAGTTTTGTTCACAAAAATATGAATGAGTCATCAAAAGTCTAATTTAGATCATTTTTATCCCTCTTAATGTACCCAGAGATTAGATGTTTAGAAAAAAACTTGCTTCATTAGTGAAAACTAACACACAAACACTCTTAAATATATTAGTGTCGGTAATGTAAACTATACATGCGTCATCAAAATACGTAATTGTACGTCAATTTTAATCAATATACAAGTCCCAGAGAAATATTTCTCTAAGTAAAAGTTTATTCATGCGGAAAAAATTAATTTGAATTTATTTCGAAATGTATGAAGCTCAATCACATAAACCATAAATGAGTCATGACAAGAAAACAAAAAATATTATGAAATCTTTCAAGGTACAAGCTTTGGAGTGAAATTTACTCAATCAAAGTTAGTTTTCTTAAGATGGTAGAAAACTAAGATATTTTCTAAGGAGTGAAATTTACTTCAATGAAAGTTAGGTTTCAAAGGAACATCTATTTTATGCACTTACATTACGTAGGGTTCATAGAGCTCAGAAGTACACTATCTCAGATCACATAAATTACAATAGTAGTATTTTTTATGAAAAACTTTTTTACTAGAAAGTTGTTTTGAAAGTAAATTCGTCAACGGAAGCTTAAAAAACTTCATTTTGTGCTCATTGTCGAGAAACAAATGTTCGATTGTTCATAGTTTCATATCTCTCAAGGTTGAGATGTTATACCAAAATATATCTAATGATAATTTCTTATTGGTAAATAGCTAAGCCGAAACATTCAAAGGAGCTTCAATTTCAAACTTATACACTTTTTTGAGTGATCAAAACTTAATTTTACCTCGCTTGATAACTCAGTCGATAATTGTACGTTAAAAAATCTCCATTAGGTTTAACAAAAAAGAATCGATTGTACATATGAAAACTTAAATTTTTTGTCATAGGCGTTGCACAGCATGTTTATTGTTGAAAAGATTTGTATCGTGGATATATAAGTAGACAAATTATACAAAACTGAACCAGGAATATTTGAAATACTAACTAAAATTGTTAAATTGATTGCAAAATCTCTTTTTTATACTTTATTCTATGAAGTTCACGAAAAAATACTTCAAGACAGAGGCTTTAATGCGTAAGTTTATCAACTTTGTCTACAAGCGCTGATCCAAAGTAATCAAAGATCAACCGTAATTGTTTTTTTTTGAAGAGTGGGAACTCACACCAAGCTGTGTTAATGATTACTTTGTATGAGTTGGAATTAACCGATGTACGCCTTACTCAGTGTTATTTTTTTGTATAAGTAGCTAGAAGACACCAACATTTAATAGTTTTCTCAAAACATTGTCCTGAATATTTTTTCCAAATATGGTAGACAAAGGATTTGTTGATAATTGTGCAAACTAGTTTTTCGTAACATAATTTTAACGCAACAAAGTGTCGCGCTTGCAACAAAAATCATCAGTTTTATTCTTTTTGAAAAATGAAACAATGAACCATGCATGCACGTAGAGTTTCATCTGGTAGGTTTTCGTGTATGCATGGTTCATTGCTTCTTTTTTTTGAAAAAGAAGAAAACTAATGATTTTTGTTGCAAGTGCGTAAATTTGTTGCGTAAAAATTACGTTACGAAAAACCAGTTTGCACAGTTATCAACAAATCCTATGTCTACCATATTTGGAAAAAACATTCAGGACAATGTTTTATGAAAACTCTTAAACGTTGGTGTCTTCTAGCTACTTACACAAAAAAATAACACTGAGTTACTTCAAACTCATACATAGTAATCATTAACATACTTTGGTGTGAGTTCTCACTCTTCAAAAAAATTACACTTACGGTTGATCGTTGAATACTTTGAATCAGCGCTTGTAGACAACGTTGAAAAAACTTAAGCATTAAAGCTTCTGTGGTGAAGTATTGTTCCGTGAAATTCATGGATTAAAGTATAAAAAAGAGATTGTGCAATCAATTTAACAATATTAGTTACTTTTTTCAATTTTTCCTGGTTCAGTTTTGCATAACATGTCTACCTAAAAATCCATGAATCAAATCTTTTTAACAATAAAAATGCTGTGCTACGCCTATAACAAAGAATTTGAGTTTTCATATGGACAATCGATTCTTTTTTTGTTAAACCTATTGGAGATTTTTTAACGTAAAACTATCAACTAAAGAGTTATCAAGCGAGGTACAATTAAGTTTTGATCACTCAAAAAAGTGTATAAGCTTGAAATTGAAGCTCCATTGAATATTTGGCTTAGGGTTTTACCTATGAGAGTTTATCAATAGATATATTTTGGTATAAAACGTGAACCTTGAGATATATGAAACTATAAACAACCGAACATTTGTTTCTCGACAATGAGCACGAAATTATTTTTTTTTAAGTTTCCCTTGACGAATTTAAATTCAAAACAACTTTCTAGTAAAAAAGTTTTCATAAAAAATACTGTACTATTGTAATTTATGTGATCTGAGATAGTGTACATCTGAGCTCTAATGAACCCGACGTAATCTAAGTGCATAAAAAAGATGTTCCTTTGAAACCTAACTTTCACTGAAGTAAATTTCACTCCTTATAAACCATCTTAATTTTCTACCATCCTTAGAAAACTAACTTTCATTGAGTAAATTTCACTCCAATGGTTTTACCTTGAAAGATTTCATAATATTTTTTGTTTTCTTGTCATGACTCATTTATGGTTTATGTGATCGAGCTTCATACATTTCGAAATAAATTCAAATTAATTTTTTCCGCATGAATAAACTTTTACTTAGAGAAATATTTCTCTGGGACTTGTATATTGATTAAAATTGACGTACAATTACGTATTTTGATGACGCATGTATAGTTTACATTACCGACACTAATATATTTAAGAGTGTTTGTGTGTTAGTTTTCACTAATGAAGCAAGTTTTTTTCTAAACATCTAATCTCTGGGTACATTAAGAGGGATAAAAATGATCTAAATTAGACTTTTGATGACTCATTCATATTTTTGTGAACAAAACTGATACTCTTTTGAGAAAATTTTCGTTAGTTTTTGCTGATTGATCAAGGTTTTCTTGAAAATTTTTGTCTCTGAAGGTTTGTCTCTGAGATATGTACGTTTACTGAGGAAATATTTCTGTGGGACATGTATATTGAGCGAATTAAAAGTGACGTACAATTACGCATTTTGTTGACGCATGTATAGTTTACATTACCAACACTAATATATTTAAGAGTGTTTGTGTGTTATTTTTCACTAATGAAGCATTTTTTTTCTAAATAACTAATCTCTGGGTACGTTAAGAGGGATAGAAAAGATTTAATTTTGACTTTTGATGACTCATTCATATTTTCGTGAACAAAACTGATACTCTTTTGAGAAAATTTTTGTTAGTTTTTGCTGATTGATCAAGGTTTTATTGAAAATTTTTGTCTCTGAAGGTTTGTCTCTGAGATTTGTATGTTATGAAGGAAAAAAACGAGTCTCATACTAAGTTCGCGTGCAGCTTAAGGTAGTTTTGGATGAGGTTTAGCTTACAAAAAGTCTTTTAATGAAGGAGCTAGCTTTCTCCGATAAAGTACGAGTCAGCAAACGTCAACGTTCATCATTTTATTCCACTTGAGGTACAAGTAGCGGAGAAAACTTCTTCATTAAAAGATTTTTTGTAAGATAAAACTCATCCAAAACTACATTAAACTCTACGCGAACTTATTATGATATTCATTTTTTTCCTTCATAACATACAAATCTCAGAGACAAACCTTCAGAGACAAAATTTATCAAGAAAATATCGATCAATCAGCAAAAACTAACGGAAAAGTTCTCAAAAGAGTATCAGTTTTGTTCACGAAAAAATAAATGAGTCACTAAAAGTCAAATTTGAATCATTTTTATCCCCCTTAATATACCCATAGACTAGATATTTAGGAAAAAAATTTTCTTCATTAATGAAAACTAACACACAAACACTCTGAAATGTATTAGTGTCGGTAGTGTACACTATATATGCGTCATCAAAATGCGTAATTGTACGTCATTTTTTATCCTCTCAATATACATGTCCCAGAAAAATATTTCCAAAGTAAAAGTTGATTCAAGCGGAAAAATTTAATTTTGATTTTCTTCAAAATGTATGAAGCTCGGTCACATAAACCATAATTGAGTCATAACTAGTAAACAAAAAATCATATAAAATCTTTCAAGGTACAAGCATTGGAGTGAAATTTACTAAATGAAAGTTAGTTTTCTTAAGATGGTAGAAAACTGAGATGGTTTCTAAGGAGTGAAATTTACTTCAATGAAAGTTAGCTTTCAAAGGAGCTTCTACACTTTTTTGAGTGATCGAAACTTAATTTTACCTCGCTTGATATCTCTTCAGTTGATAATTTTACGCTAAAAAAATCTCCATTAGGTTTAACAAAAAAAGAAATCGATTGTACATATGAAAATTCAAATTTTTTGTTATAGGCGTAGCACAGCAATTTTATTGTTGAAAAGATTTGTATCGAGGATATATAAGTAGACAAGTTATACAAAACTGAACCAGGACTATTTGAAATATGTATCTAAAATTGTTAAATTGATTGCACAATCTCTTTTTTATACTTTATTCCATGACATTCACAAAACAATTATTCAAGAGAGAGGCTTTAATCCGTAAGTTTTATCAACTTTGTCGACAAGCGCTGATCCAAAGTATTCAAAGATCAACCGTAATTGTAATTTTTGTGAAGATTGGGAACTCACACCAAGCTGTGTTAATGATTACTATGTATGAGTTGGAATTAACCGATGTACGCCTTACTCAGTGTTAATTTTTTTTTGTATAAGCAGCTAGAAGACACCAACATTTAAGAGTTTTCATAAAACAGAGTCCTGAATATTTTTTCCAAATATGGTAGACAAAGTATTTGTTGATAACTGTGCAAACTGGCTTTTCGTAACATAATTTTACCGCAACAAAGTTACGAACTTGCAACAAAACTCATTAGTTTTTTTCTTTTTGAAAAATGAAGCAATGAACCATGCATGCACGTAGAGTTCTATCTGGTAGGTTTTCGTGCATGCATGGTTCATTGCTCCATTTTTCAAAAAGACGAAAACTAATGATTTTTGTTGCAATTGCGTAACTTTGTTGCGTTAATATTACGTTACGAAAAACCAGTTTGCACAGTTATCAACAAATCCTATGTCTACCATATTTGGAAAAAAACATTCAGGACTTTGTTTAATGAAAAAAATTAAACGTTGGTGTCTTCTAACTACTTATACAAAAAAAAATAAAACTGAGTAAGGCGTACATCGGTTAATTCCAACTCACACATAGTAATCATTAATACACTTTGGTGTGAGTTCTCACTCTTCAAAATAATTTCAATTACGGTTGATCGTTGAATACTTTGAACCGGCGCTTGTAGACAATGTTGAAAAAACTTAAGCATTAAAGCTCCTGTCGTGGAGTATTGTTCCGTGAAATTCATGGATTAAAGTATAAAAAAGAGATTGTGCAATCAACTTAACAAATTTAGTTACTTATCTCAATTTTTCCTGGTTCAGTTTTGTATAACTTGTCTACCTAAATATCCATGATACAAATCTTTTTAACAATAAAATTGCTGTGCTACAGCTATAACAAAGAATTTGAGTTTTCATATGTACAATCGATTCCTTCTTGGTTGAACTTAATGGAGATTTTTTAACGTAAAGTTATCAACTAAGGAGTTATCAAGCGAGGTACAATTAAGTTTTGATCACTCAAATAAGTGTATACGCTTGAAATTGAAGCTTCTTTGAATATTTCGGCTTAGGGTTTTACCCATAAGAAATTATCATTAGATATATTTTGGTATAACACTTGAACCTTGAGAGATATGAAACTATAAACAATCGAACATTTTTTTCTCGACAAAGAGCACGAAATAAAATTTTCTAAAGTTTCCGTTGAAAAATTTACTTTCAAACTAACTTTCTAGTAAAAAAGTTTTCACAAAAAATACTGTACTATTGTAATTTATGTGAACTGAGATAGTGTACTTCTGAGCTCTAATGAACCCGACGTAATCTAAGTGCATAAAAAAGATGTTCCGTTGAAACCTAACTTTCGCTGAAGTAAATTTCACTCCTTATAAACCATCTTACTTTTCTACCATCTTCAGAAAACTAACTTTCATTGAGTAAATTTCACTCCAATGGTTTTACCTTGAAAGGTTTTATATGATTTTTTGTTTACTAGTGATGACTCATTTATGGTTTATGTGACCGAGCCTCTTACATTTTGAAATAAATTTAAATTAATTTTTCCAGCATGAATCAACTTTTACTTGGGAAATATTTCTCTGGGACATGTATAATGAGTGGATTAAAAATGACGTACAATTACGCATTTTGTTGACGCATATATAGTTTACATTACCGACACTAATATATTTAAGAGTGTTTGTGTGTTGTTTTTCACTAATGAAGCAAGTTTTTTTCTAATTATCTAATCTCTGTGTACATTAAGAGGGATTAAAATGATTTAAATTTGACTTTTAATGACTAATTCATATTTTCGTGAACAAAACTGATACTCTTTTGAGAAATTTTTCATCAGTTTTTGCTGATTGATCGAGGCTTTCTTGAAAAATTTTTTCTCTGAAGGTTTGTCTCTGAGATTTGTATGTTATGAAGGAAAAAGACGAGTCTCATATTAAGTTCGCGTACAGTTTAAGGTAGTTTTGGATGAGTTTTAGCTCACAAAAATCTTTTAATGAAGGAGCTAGCTCTCTCCGATACTTACCTCAAGTTGAATAAAATGCTGAAAGTTGACGTTTGCTGACTCGTACACAAAAATTAACACAGAATACTCCAGAACCTAAATACTGCTCACAAAAAGTATATATGAGTAATCAAAGTCATATGTACATCTTTTTTCCCCTCTCAATGTACAAGTCATAGAGAAAATTTGCTTATGAGAAATTTGTTCTATTAGTCAAAACAAACACAAAAAAACTTTGAAAGTGTCAATTGCGCTCACATAAAGAATAATTGAGTCATCAAATGTCAATTTTTTCCCCGTATCGTACAAATTATAGAGAAAAATTTCTTTGGTAAAACTTGCTCAATTAGTGAAAATAAACACGAAAACGTTTTAAAAATATCAATTTGGCTAACATAATTGATATATTAGTCATCAAATGTATTTGCATTTTCTTGTCCTCTTAATGTTCAAGTCAAAGAGAAAAATTTCAACAATTTTTCATAAATTTCAATAAAGAGTCAACAAAGGTCATTTGTACATCATTTTTTACCTCTTAACTTACTCATGGGTTGAGGTTGTTTCCTTAGTAAAAACTACCAATAAAAAACTTAAAATGTCAGTTTCGTCCATACAAAATAGATATGAGTCCCGAAAGGTCAATTGTACCTCAATTTTTTTCCTCTTAAATTACAAGTTCGAGAAAGAAAATGGTTTCGTAGTTAAAACTAATACAATACTTAAAAAAGTATCAATTTTGTTTACATAAATATAAATGAGTCGTCAAAGTTTGAATGTACATCGCCCTCCTAAATGAACAAGACCAGAACAAAAATTCTCATGTAAAAGTTGTTTCATGTGTTGAAAATTATTTAGAAATTTTTAGATAATAAGTTTTTCTTCGGTGAAAATTAACAAAATTTATCTAAAATTTATCAGTGTTCGTCCTAAATTTATGCGAGAGTCATCATAAGTACATCGTTTTCTCTTAGCTTACTACTTACAGTGAAACACTCATTCTATATAGTTGTTTTTATATCTGAAAGATAAAACAAGAAACCTAAAATTATATGAAATGTACTAAGAAAAAGGTAAACAGGAGTATATGTGTTATACAGGGTCAAATGTACATCATTTGTTTCTTCTTTATGAACACGTCCTGGAGAGAAAAGTACAAGTGAAAAGAATACATTATTTTCTGAAATATAACACAAGATTACTTTGAATTGCATTAGTTTGTGTCATAAAGAATATAAATGAGTCATCAAAGGTTTATTGTACATCGTTATTCTGTCCTCCTAATGTTCAATTCCCAGTGAAAAAATCATCAAATAAAAGACTCTTTCATTGTTGAAAATCAACAAAAACTTACTTTACGTTACATTAGTTCTGTTCACATAAAGTATGTACGAACGTCAACGTTCATCATTTTATTCATTCATTAAATGACTTTTTGTAAGCTAAAACTCATCCAAAACGACATTAAACTGTACTCGAACTTAATATGAGACTCATTTTTTTCCTTCATAACTTACAAATCTCAGAGATAAACCTTCAGAGACAAAATTTTTCAAGAAAACCTTGATCAATCAGCAAAAACTAATTGAAATATTCTCAAAAGAGTATCAGTTTTGTTCACGAAAATATGAATGAGTAATCAAAAGTCAAATTTAAATCATTTTTATTCCTCTCAATGTACCCAGAGATTAGATATTAAGAAAAAACTTGCTTCATTAGTGAAAAACAACACACAAACACTCTGAAATGTATTAGTGTCGGTAATATAAACTATATATGAGTCATCAAAATGCGTAACTGTAAGTCATTTTTATTCAGCTCATTATGAATGTCCCAGAGAAAAATTTCCTAGGTAAAAGTTGATTCATGTGGAAAAAAATAATTTAAATTTATTTCAAAATGTATGAAGCTCGGTCACATAAACCATAAATGAGTCTTCACTAGTAAACAAAAAATCATATGAAATCTTTCAAGGTACAAGCATTGGAATGAAATTTACTCAATGAAAGTTAGTTTTCATAAGATGGAAGAAAACTAAGATGGCTTCTAAGGACTGAAATTTACTTCAATTAAAGTTAGGTTTCAAAGGAGCATCTATTTTATGCACTTACATTACGTAAGGTTCATTAGAGCTCTGATATACACTAGGTCAGATCACATAAATTACAATAGTACAGTATTTTTTGTTAAAAATTTTTTACTAGAAAGTCGTGTTGAAAATAAATTCATCAACGGATATTTAAAAAATTCATTCCGGGCTCATTGTCGAGAAAAAAATGTTCGATTGTTTATAGTTTCATATCTCTCAAGGTCCAAGTGTTATACCAAAATATATCTAATGATAATTTCTTATAGGTAAATCCCTAAGCCGA
>NC_134479.1:50634842-50637342 GCF_964194025.1 Convolutriloba macropyga
GAACCTACTTGGAAGGGATGTACTGTCCAAGCTCGGATTCTCACTAACACAGAAAAAAGGTAAACAAATAAATCACATTAGTACAGAACTTAGAACTTTTGTTCAAAAAGAATATATTGGAACAATTCCCCCACCTATGCACACGAATAGGAAAATCAAAGAACCATATAGCTAAATCTGATATTAAAGATAACATCGTCCCACCCAACACAAAGGCAGACGCGTCCCACTTCACCTGACCGATAAAGTAGATAAAGAAATTAAACACCTATTGGACACGAACCAAATAATAAAGCTCTACAAATGTTCAGACGACGTATTCATCAGTCCAATCGTAATAACAGTAAAACACGACAAATTCATAAAGCTAGCGCTCGACTCTCAACTCCTAAACGATGCAATTAACAAAAACAAATACCAAATGCAATCCATAGACAATCTAATGGACGCGGTAGCAAAATACTTATCCGACAGTAAACAAATCCCTGGGGAATTCTTTTTCAGCAAAATAGACCTAAAATACGCCTACAGCCAAATACCACTCCACCCCACCACTCAAAAACATTGTAATTTTAACATCCTCGGGGGTAAATCAACAGGCAAATACAGATTCATAAACGGCTTCTATGGTCTATCAGACTTGCCCGCGACTTTCCAAAAAACAATTGACAAAACTCTCGAAAACATACCAAACAAATTCAACTTCCTCGACGATATCTTAATAAAAACAAAAGGCACCATAGCAGACCATATATCAGACATTAGGCTAATACTTAAACGATTAGACGAAGAACATCCAGCAATTAAACTAGAGAAATGCGAATTCGCAAAACTAAATATAACATGGCTCGGATATAATATTACACAATCGGGCATTTCTCCTAACGACAAGAAAACAGACTCAATAAAAAGCCTAGAACCCGCAAAGACATTAAAACAACTAAGATACCTAATGGAAACAATCCATCAACTGATAAAATTTATACCTAACCTGGCAAGCCTCCTCGACCCAATCAGACCACTACTAAAAAAAGAAAATATTATCAACAACAAGATAAAATGGTCAAACGAACACACAGATGCGCTAAACAACATAAAAAACAAAATATCCGAAATCACCGAACAAAAACACTTTGATAAAGAAAAGCCCACCCGGGTAAAATGCGACGCCAGCCATAAAGGCTTAGGCGCAACATTAGAACAATGGGATCACAACGGATGGTTCCCTATCGCATACACCAGCCGATTTTTAAACACAGCGGAACAAAAATACAGTACCAACGAACTCGAACTCCTAGCTGTTGTATGGGCTACAGAACAATTTCGCTACTACCTTTACGGCTCTGAATTCACAATCGCTACGGACCACCAAGCTCAACTTTCCGCCCTAAAATCGAATCGATGGGTCGACCGCCTACTACCGTTCACATTCAAAATCCAACATATCCCCGGTACCCAAATGGGTTTCACCGACTACCTGAGCCGTCATCCCCATTCCCCCGCCTCTAAAATAAGTAAAGATGATGAACTTTTCGTAGTTAACCGCATAAATGATTTCGACTTTACATCAAACGACGAATTTCGCCGCCATGCACTTTTGGCCAATAACAACGCAACACAAAAACCATTCCAACTGGATGACGTAATTAACCACGCTCAAAACTCACGCACTAAACAAAGAGCATTTTGCCTTAATTCTAACAGCGTTCAGTTACCTCTTACACTCAATTTCTAATTCAAATCGCTCAAGTGAAACAATTCCAACTTCAAGCCAAATCCATTCTCCAAAAATAAATTCTCCTTGTTTATATACCATCACAAAAAACATTCAAACAAACAAACGATACATAAACGCAATCACCAGACAAAACCCCAACCGGAATACATCAGATATACTAAACCAATGAAGACACAGAGCTCCAAACAAAAACAAAATGGACACAACAGACATGAACCCAAAGAGCACACAAACAGATAATCAAGAAGCCTCCAACATCGGAAGAGGAAGAGAGCCAATCCAATTCACCTGTTCCAATTCACCGAACAGCCAACCCCAGAATACCGCCACAAGCTACAACAAGTATTGGGAGAAGCTTTCCTAGCAGAAGCAACCGCAAAAGACAAAAACTTACTAAACATAATACGAATCGTGGAGAAGCAAGACTGGGAGGAGCTCAAACAAGTGAGCAAGTACTACTACAACATCAGACGCGACTTAGGAATCTCCCCTTCTAGATGCCTCTTGTACGACGGAAAACTTGTAATCCCGTACCAGCTACAAAACACCATCATCAACACAGTACATAGGACCCACCCGGGACAAGTAGGAATGATCAGACTCGCCAACTTAATCTGGTTCCCCCCACATCCACCGCACACACAAACTCCGTGCGGAGAATTGCAAACAATGTACAGACCAAGGTAAAAACCTTAAACCCATAATCCCAAAATCTGATTTAGGTAAACTCCCCAAACTACCCGAACCCAACCAAGAAATACA
>NC_134479.1:50648590-50690590 GCF_964194025.1 Convolutriloba macropyga
TAGTAGTAGTAGTAGAAGTAGTAGTAGTAGTAGTAGTAGTAGTAGTAGTAGTAGTAGTAGTAGTAGTAGTAGTAGTAGTAGTAGTAGTAGTAGTAGTAGTAGTAGTAGTAGTAGTAGTAGTAGTAGTAGTAGTAGTAGTAGTAGTAGTAGTAGTAGTAGTAGTAGTAGTAGTAGTAGTAGTAGTAGTAGTAGTAGTAGTAGTAGTAGTAGTAGTAGTAGTAGTAGTAGTAGTAGTAGTAGTAGTAGTAGTAGTAGTAGTAGTAGTAGTAGTAGTAGTAGTAGTAGTAGTAGTAGTAGTAGTAGTAGTAGTAGTAGTAGTAGTAGTAGTAGTAGTAGTAGTAGTAGTAGTAGTAGTAGTAGTAGTAGTAGTAGTAGTAAGTAGTAGTAGTAGTAGTAGTAGTAGTAGTAGTAGTAGTAGTAGTAGTTAGTAGTAGTAGTAGTAGTAGTAGTAGTAGTAGTAGTAGTAGTAGTAGTAGTAGTAGTAGTAGTAGTAGTAGTAGTAGTAGTAGTAGTAGTAGTAGTAGTAGTAGTAGTAGTAGTAGTAGTAGTAGTAGTAGTAGTAGTAGTAGTAGTAGTAGTAGTAGTAGTAGTAGTAGTAGTAGTAGTAGTAGTAGTAGTAGTAGTAGTAGTAGTAGTAGTAGTAGTAGTAGTAGTAGTAGTAGTAGTAGTAGTAGTAGTAGTAGTAGTAGTAGTAGTAGTAGTAGTAGTAGTAGCCTTTTCTGAATTTGGGCAATTTCTTCGACCATTTTCAGAATAGCCGTGAAAAACATTTTACCCAAATTAAGAAGACCATTTTACGAAAAACTTCCACCTCCCAAATTCAGAAGAGGGTTGCCCAAATTCAGAAATGGATTTTTTGACCAATTTCGGAATTGGCCCGGTGCCCATTTTCCTACTCCACTCCTACTACTCCTTGGAATTCGGGTAAGTGTTATGGGGATGATGGCCGAATCAGAATTGGGCTAAAAAGGGTTGTGAAACTACGACAAAAGAAAGACACTTCTCATTTTCAAGACTTTCAAAAGTTTAATGATTAAAATGCAAAAATTCGACCAGAAATTTAACAAACACCAAAGACGAAAAAAAATTCGCCCAAATTTATGTGGCAGTGCAGGTCAATTGTTAAACATAACAGGCATAACTTTGACAAACAGCTATAACAAACATGTCCGTCATTTTGCGCTAATAAAAAATTCCAGGCGTATTACGGAAAGACAGCCGTATTTCGTTTTGACGTGGAGAGCCGTGAAAAAAAAATATTGTTCCTATTCAAAAAAAAACGTTTTTTGCGTTGTTTTAGAAGTTTTGGCTGCAATTGGATTAGTCTGGTATTTGTGAGTTTCAAGTGTTTCGTTACCTTAGCGTTTCGTGTATTTGGCGATTTATAAATTTACTCTTTTCACAAAAGTTTTTGAAAAAAATAGCAATGAGATCCTTTTTTGAAGAACTGTTTGCACTAAATCACTGTTTTATCTCAAACATTTTGGCTTTCCAGGAAAACAAATGGCCTTGAGAGAAGATCTGCTAACCGCCGGTTTCCTCCAAATGTCAAATTTTTATGCCGAAACTCAGTTTCACTTGCTAAATTGCCTATTTTTAGAAAAAAATTATTTGCAAAAAACATTAAAAAAAATCCCCAGTGGGCCATTTGGCCCACTGGGGATTTTTTTTTGACCCCCCATTCCAAAGCTCTTTTGCGTGCGTCATTTTGCGCTAATAAAAAATTCCAGGCGTATTACGGAAAGACAGCCGTATTTCGTTTTGACGTGGAGGGCCGTGAAAAAAAACATTGTTCCTATTCAAATAAAACAACGTTTTTTGCGTTGTTTTGGAAGTTCCGGCTGCAATTGGATTTGTCTGGTATTTGTGAGTTTCAAGTGTTTTATTACATTAGCGTTTCATGCGTTTGGCGATTTGTAAAGTTACTCTTTTCACAAAAGTTTTCGAAAAACTTTTCGTTGAGATCCTTTTTTGAAGAACTGTTTGCACTATGTCACTGTTTTATCTCAAACATTTTGGCTTTCCAGGAAAACAAATAGACTTGCGAAAATATTTGCTAACCGCCAGTTTCCTCCAAATGTCAAATTTTTGCTTCGAAACTCAGTTTCCCTTGATAAATTGCCTATTTTTAGAACAAATTATTTGCAAAAAACATTAAAAAAAATCCCCAGTGGGCCATTTGGCTCACTGGGGATTTTTTTTGACCCCTCATCCCAAACCTCTTTTGCGTGCGTCATTTTGCGCTAATAAAAAATTCCAGGCGTATTACGGAAAGACAGCCGTATTTCGTTTTGGACGTGGAGGGCCGTGAAAAAAACATTGTTCCTATTCAAATAAAACAACGTTTTTTGCGTTGTTTTGGAAGTTCCGGCTGCAATTGGATTTGTCTGGTATTTGTGAGTTTCAAGTGTTTTATTACATTAGCGTTTCATGCATTTCGCGATTTGTAAAGTTACTCTTTTCACAAAAGTTTTCGAAAAATTTTTCGATGAGATCCTTTTTTGAAGAACTGTTTGCACTATATCACTGTTTTATCTCAAACATTTTGGCTTTCCAGGAAAACGAATGGCCTTGAGAGAAGATTGGCTGACCGCCAGTTTCCTCCAAATGTCAATTTTTTGCACCGAAACTCAGTTTCACTTGATAAATTGCCTACTTTTAGAAAAAAATGATTTGCAAAAAACAATAAAAAAATCCCCAGTGGGCCATTTGGCCCACTGGGGATTTTTTTTGACCCCTCATCCCAAGCTTCTTTTGCGTACGTCATTTTGCGCTAATAAAAAATTCCAGGCGTATTACGGAAAGACAGCCGTATTTCGTTTTGTCGTGGAGAGCCGTGAAAAAAAATATTGTTCCTAATAAAAAAACAACTAAAAAAACAACGTTTTTTGCGCTTTTTTGGAAGTTCTGGCCGCAATTGGATTAGTCTTTTATTTGTGAGTTTCAAGTGTTTTGTTACATTACCGTTTCATGCATTTGGCGATTTGTAAAGTTACTCTTTTCACAAAAGTTTTCGAAAAATTTTTCGATGAGATCCTTTTTTGAAGAACTGTTTGCACTATATCACTATTTTATCTCAAACATTTTGGCTTTCCAGGAAAAGAAATGGCCTTGAGAGAAGATGTGCTAACCGCCAGTTTCCTCCAAATGTCAAATTTTTGCACCGAAACTCAGTTTCACTTGATAAATTGCCTACTTTTAGAAAAAAAATTATTTGCAAAAAACATTAAAAAAATCCCCAGTGGGCCATTTGGCCCACTGGCAATTTTTTTTTGACCCCTCATCCCAAACTTCTTTTGCGTGCATCATTTTGCGCTAATAAAAAATTCCAGGCGTATTACGGAAAGACAGCCGTATTTCGTTCTGACGTTGAGAGCCGTGAAAAAAAAATATTGTTCCTATTAAAAAAAACAATGTTTTTTTGCGTTGTTTTGGAAGTTCTGGCTGCAATTGGACTAGTCTGTTATTTGTGAGTTTCAAGTGTTTTGTTACATTAGCGTTTCATGCATTTGGCGATTTGTAAAGTTACTCTTTTCACAAAAGTTTTCGAAAAATTTTTCAATGAGATCCTTTTTTGAAGAACTGTTTGCACTAAATCACTGTTTTATCTCAAACATTTTGGCTTTCCAGGAAAACAAATGGCCTTGAGAGAAGATCTGCTAACCGCCGGTTTCCTCCAAATGTCAAATTTTTATACCGAAACTCAGTTTCACTTGATAAATTGCCTATTTTTAGAAAAAAATTATTTGCAAAAAACATAAAAAAAAATCCCCAGTGGGCCAAATGGCCCACTGGGGATTTTTTTTGACCCCTCATCCCAAACCTCTTTTGCCTGCGTCATTTTGCGCTAATAAAAAATTCCAGGCGTATTACGGAAAGACAGCCGTATTTCGTTTTGACGTGGAGAGCCGTGAAAAAAAATACTGTTCCTATTAAAAAAAACAATGTTTTTTGCGTTGTTTTGGAAGTTCTGGCTGCAATTGGACTAGTCTGTTATTTGTGAGTTTCAAGTGTTTTGTTACATTAGCGTTTCATGCATTTGGCGATTTGTAAAGTTACTCTTTTCACAAAAGTTTTCGAAAAATTTTTCAATGAGATCCTTTTTTGAAGAACTGTTTGCACTAAATCACTGTTTTATCTCAAACATTTTGGCTTTCCAGGAAAACAAATGGCCTTGAGAGAAGATCTGCTAACCGCCGGTTTCCTCCAAATGTCAAATTTTTATACCGAAACTCAGTTTCACTTGATAAATTGCCTATTTTTAGAAAAAAATTATTTGCAAAAAACATAAAAAAAAATCCCCAGTGGGCCAAATGGCCCACTGGGGATTTTTTTTGACCCCTCATCCCAAACCTCTTTTGCCTGCGTCATTTTGTGCTAATAAAAAATTCCAGGCGTATTACGGAAAGACAGCCGTATTTCGTTTTGACGTGGAGAGCCGTGAAAAAAAATACTGTTCCTATTAAAAAAACAACTAAAAAACAACGTTTTTTGCGTTTTTTTGGAAGTTCCGGCTGCATTGGATTAGTCTGTTATTTGTGAGTTTCAAGTGTTTTGTTACATTAGCGTTTCATGCATTTGGCGATTTGTAAAAACACTCTTTTCACAAAAGTTTTCGAAAAATTTTTCAATGAGATCCTTTTTTGAAGAACTGTTTGCACGATATCACTGTTTTATCTCAAACATTTTGGCTTTCCAGGAAAAGAAATGGCCTTGAGAGAAGATGTGCTAAACACCAGTTTCCTCCAAATGTCAAATTTTTGCACCGAAACTCAGTTTCACTTGATAAATTGCCTACTTTTAGAAAAAAAATTATTTGCAAAAAACATAAAAAAATCCCCAGTGGGCCATTTGGCCCACTGGGGATTTTTTTTGACCCCTCATCCCAAACTTCTTTTGCGTGCGTCATTTTGCGCTAATAAAAAATTCCAGGCGTATTACGGAAAGACAGCCGTATTTCGTTTTGACGTGGAGAGCCGTGAAAAAAAATATTGTTTCCTATTAAAAAAAACAACTAAAAAACAACGTTTTTTGCGTTTTTTTGGAAGTTCCGGCTGCAATTGGATTAGTCTGTTATTTGTGAAATTCAAGTGTTTTGTTACATTAGCGTTTCATGCATTTGGCGATTTGTAAAAAACACTCTTTTCACAAAAGTTTTCGAAAAATTTTTCAATGAGATCCTTTTTTGAAGAACTGTTTGCACTATATCACTGTTTTATCTCAAACATTTTGGCTTTCCAGGAAAAGAAATGGCCTTGAGAGAAGATGTGCTAACCGCCAGTTTCCTCCAAATGTCAAATTTTTGCACCGAAACTCAGTTTCACTTGATAAATTGCCTACTTTTAGAAAAAAAATTATTTGCAAAAAACATAAAAAAAAAATCCCCAGTGGGCCATTTGGCCCACTGGGGATTTTTTTTGACCCCTCATCACAAACCTTTTTTGCGTGCGTCATTTTGCGCTAATAAAAAATTCCAGGCTTTTTTGCGGAAAAACATTGCTTTGGGGAGAAAAATACCTGGAGAAACGAATTTCAAGGATTCTATGTATTCTGTCATCCCGTGGTGTATAAATAGGCGTCCAATGAGTTAAAAATTGTATTTTTAAACTTCTTCAATGTGGGAGATTATATTAAAACAATAAATTTGCACTTTCTTTCTCTAAACTTTTGCTCTAGGAAGCAAAAATACCTGGAGAAACGAAATATTTTCAAGTTTTCTATCTATTCTGTCATCCTGAGGGTATTTTTGACCAATTTTAAGATCGACATTATTGCAGTATATAAATTTTTGAAGTTTTTTTGTATTGAAAATTGGGCGAAGATATTAAAACAGGCATTTTTTGGCCGCTTTGAACATGAAACGCCTCTTTGAACGCTTAGGTCCAAAAAAGGCAAGATAGAACTAGTGATTGTTTTTTTTGAAAAGGTAACAAATATTGTTTTACATTGCTTCATATATAGCTCATTTTAAAGCTCATAAAATAGGAATTGCAGCCATTTTTTTACGTTTATGAATAAAAGCCTCAAGGGTACCTAAATTGGCATCAAACATAAAAGAAAAATCGAGTCGTTTATGACTTGGTAAATATTGGCTAAGTCTACCCGTTTTTTTTAATAGTACAATAGCTCTATATAGAGTTTCGAAAAGATCTTGTTTACAAAATTGCGCGATGATAATATAACATGCGTTTTTTGACCGCTTTGACCATGAAACCACCCATTGAACGCTTAGGCCCAAAATAGACAAGATTCGATGTTTGTTTGTTTTACTCAGAACGTAACAAATATTAGCTCAATTTGCGTTCTTTATAGCTCATTTTAATGCATTTTAGATAGGCTTTGCAGTCATATGTTTTATTTTTTGTAAACGATTGCTTCAACGGTACCTAAAGTGGCTTCATAGATAAAAGAAAAATCGAAGCTATTATGACTTGGTAAATAGTGGCTGAGTCCGCCCTTTTTTAAGACTGGTACAATGACCCTATATAAAGTTTTGAAAAGCTCTTGTGTAGACAATTGCGCAAGGAAAAAGAAACGGGCACTTTTTGACCGTTTAGGTGCGTTTATGTCTCCTAGAAGCACTGGTCAGCGAGTTGAAATTTCGATTTGTATATGATGTAAAATTTCTCAACGAATAATCACTCAAGTGAATTGATATATAGTCCACTTTGAAGACAAGAATCCCTTTGTTGCAGCCATTAGCTAATTGGGATCGTAAGAGGGCTGTAAGTATCACTTTTTTTCAAAACTGTCATTTTTCGTGCTGATTTCTAAAAATTTTTGTAAAAAGTAAAGATATTGGATGTTAATTGAATAACTAACCAAATGAAACACATATCGTTGCAAAGCTCCTACATTGTAGTTGACGTGGACTTATTTGTTTGTGTCCAATTTTTGCGTAGAAGATCTCAAGTACAGGATTGATTAGAGAAAAAAAAATTGAAATATTTTCGATTTATAGATTTGCAGTAAATGCGAATACTTATATAAAAGCAGAACCATTGGTTCATGTTTTTTTTTCAATGCAATTTGCAGACAAATCTTCTAAGATTATAAAAATTGCGCTTTTGGACCATTTAGTTACGTTTAGAGTACCTAGAGTATTTTTATATAAGCGGATTGGAATTGGAATAATTTTCCATACCCAAATTCAGAAAAATTTCGCTGATGCAATCAAAAGTTCTAGACATCACCAAAAACGTTTTTACAGATTTTTTTTTACTTTAGCCTCATCCCGGTAAAAATAAATACCTGATCGCTGCAAAAAAACGAGGCGTAGAACGAATTAAGTCAGTGTCAGTGATCATTCAAAAATGAAAAATTCTAGGACTTCCTTGCAGAAAAATTGTTTCAATTTGCCCCCTTCTAGAACTTGTAGGTCTGTTTTTTTAAGGAGACCATCACTGCACTACAGCAGCAATCAAAGGCAGCTTTTTTTAAAGTTAAATAACTATTGCTTTGAAATGGCCTCAAGTTTTCTGATGAACGGTCTGATTTCGAAATTGACATCAACACAACTTCTTAAAAAAAAACTGTCACTGGCATTTTTTTTTATGGCCGCATTTGTCTCCGGCATGTGCCTAAAATCTCGACTCTCAAATGAGTTGTTTTAGTGGCAAATTCTCATGGGTTCAGGAGAAATGCTGAAGTGGCCAGACTAAGGGAAACTTCCGCCTCCCAAATTAAGAACGCTTTTTTTTCAACCCTTTTTTCTCAAAATCAATAAGATCATTTGAATCAAAACTTTGCATATGAGTTTGTTGTACTAAAGGGAAGGCACATGCAAAATTTCAGGTTTCTATGATGATTTTTGCCAAATCACTTATTTTTGGATCCTTGGGTTTTGCAGGTGAGGTCTAGTAGTACAAACCTGAATCAAAAGCTGAAAAAACGGTCGTTTCTAAAAAGACTACGCACTATCTTGCAAATACCAAATATGCTTTAAAGTACTCCGACAGGACACATATCAAAAAATTTTTGCAAAAGAACGTGTATTTGCGGAGAAAATGCATTTTCTGGATTTCGCAGTTTTTGTGGTGTTTGGCCGCTTTTGGTACCCTACTCCGCTCGGTTCATAAATCCTCGAATATTCAATTTAAAACCATCAATCAATTTGCTACGGATTGTGCGTGAGCCGTACTTTATTCAGAATGCAATTTTTTTTGGAAAAATTGTCAGAAAAAGTCTAAAAAAATACCAAAATTTGCAAAAAAAAAATTGAAAAATTTTCGATCAACTTAAAAATGGTCCTATGAACTGTTTTTTCGGGGCTTTTTTCGATTTTTGAGCTACAAATACGTTGACCTATCACGTTATGGCATGTGTTTTGGACCCGGAACGCGTTTTCATTGTTCGCGGGGGTATGCTAAATCCGTGGATTTGGTGGTCCAAATTCAGAAATGCCGTAGTAGTAGTAGTAGTAGTAGTAGTAGTAGTAGTAGTAGTAGTAGTAGTAGTAGTAGTAGTAGTAGTAGTAGTAGTAGTAGTAGTAGTAGTAGTAGTAGTAGTAGTAGTAGTAGTAGTAGTAGTAGTAGTAGTAGTAGTAGTAGTAGTAGTAGTAGTAGTAGTAGTAGTAGTAGTAGTAGTAGTAGTAGTAGTAGTAGTAGTAGTAGTAGTAGTAGTAGTAGTAGTAGTAGTAGTAGTAGTAGTAGTAGTAGTAGTAGTAGTAGTAGTAGTAGTAGTAGTAGTAGTAGTAGTAGTAGTAGTAGTAGTAGTAGTAGTAGTAGTAGTAGTAGTAGTAGTAGTAGTAGTAGTAGTAGTAGTAGTAGTAGTAGTAGTAGTAGTAGTAGTAGTAGTAGTAGTAGTAGTAGTAGTAGTAGTAGTAGTAGTAGTAGTAGTAGTAGTAGTAGTAGTAGTAGTAGTAGTAGTAGTAGTAGTAGTAGTAGTAGTAGTAGTAGTAGTAGTAGTAGTAGTAGTAGTAGTAGTAGTAGTAGTAGTAGTAGTAGTAGTAGTAGTAGTAGTAGTAGTAGTAGTAGTAGTAGTAGTAGTAGTAGTAGTAGTAGTAGTAGTAGTAGTAGTAGTAGTAGTAGTAGTAGTAGTAGTAGTAGTAGTAGTAGTAGTAGTAGTAGTAGTAGTAGTAGTAGTAGTAGTAGTAGTAGTAGTAGTAGTAGTAGTAGTAGTAGTAGTAGTAGTAGTAGTAGTAGTAGTAGTAGTAGTAGTAGTAGTAGTAGTAGTAGTAGTAGTAGTAGTAGTAGTAGTAGTAGTAGTAGTAGTAGTAGTAGTAGTAGTAGTAGTAGTAGTAGTAGTAGTAGTAGTAGTAGTAGTAGTAGTAGTAGTAGTAGTAGTAGTAGTAGTAGTAGTAGTAGTAGTAGTAGTAGTAGTAGTAGTAGTAGTAGTAGTAGTAGTAGTAGTAGTAGTAGTAGTAGTAGTAGTAGTAGTAGTAGTAGTAGTAGTAGTAGTAGTAGTAGTAGTAGTAGTAGTAGTAGTAGTAGTAGTAGTAGTAGTAGTAGTAGTAGTAGTAGTAGTAGTAGTAGTAGTAGTAGTAGTAGTAGTAGTAGTAGTAGTAGTAGTAGTAGTAGTAGTAGTAGTAGTAGTAGTAGTAGTAGTAGTAGTAGTAGTAGTAGTAGTAGTAGTAGTAGTAGTAGTAGTAGTAGTAGTAGTAGTAGTAGTAGTAGTAGTAGTAGTAGTAGTAGTAGTAGTAGTAGTAGTAGTAGTAGTAGTAGTAGTAGTAGTAGTAGTAGTAGTAGTAGTAGTAGTAGTAGTAGTAGTAGTAGTAGTAGTAGTAGTAGTAGTAGTAGTAGTAGTAGTAGTAGTAGTAGTAGTAGTAGTAGTAGTAGTAGTAGTAGTAGTAGTAGTAGTAGTAGTAGTAGTAGTAGTAGTAGTAGTAGTAGTAGTAGTAGTAGTAGTAGTAGTAGTAGTAGTAGTAGTAGTAGTAGTAGTAGTAGTAGTAGTAGTAGTAGTAGTAGTAGTAGTAGTAGTAGTAGTAGTAGTAGTAGTAGTAGTAGTAGTAGTAGTAGTAGTAGTAGTAGTAGTAGTAGTAGTAGTAGTAGTAGTAGTAGTAGTAGTAGTAGTAGTAGTAGTAGTAGTAGTAGTAGTAGTAGTAGTAGTAGTAGTAGTAGTAGTAGTAGTAGTAGTAGTAGTAGTAGTAGTAGTAGTAGTAGTAGTAGTAGTAGTAGTAGTAGTAGTAGTAGTAGTAGTAGTAGTAGTAGTAGTAGTAGTAGTAGTAGTAGTAGTAGTAGTAGTAGTAGTAGTAGTAGTAGTAGTAGTAGTAGTAGTAGTAGTAGTAGTAGTAGTAGTAGTAGTAGTAGTAGTAGTAGTAGTAGTAGTAGTAGTAGTAGTAGTAGTAGTAGTAGTAGTAGTAGTAGTAGTAGTAGTAGTAGTAGTAGTAGTAGTAGTAGTAGTAGTAGTAGTAGTAGTAGTAGTAGTAGTAGTAGTAGTAGTAGTAGTAGTAGTAGTAGTAGTAGTAGTAGTAGTAGTAGTAGTAGTAGTAGTAGTAGTAGTAGTAGTAGTAGTAGTAGTAGTAGTAGTAGTAGTAGTAGTAGTAGTAGTAGTAGTAGTAGTAGTAGTAGTAGTAGTAGTAGTAGTAGTAGTAGTAGTAGTAGTAGTAGTAGTAGTAGTAGTAGTAGTAGTAGTAGTAGTAGTAGTAGTAGTAGTAGTAGTAGTAGTAGTAGTAGTAGTAGTAGTAGTAGTAGTAGTAGTAGTAGTAGTAGTAGTAGTAGTAGTAGTAGTAGTAGTAGTAGTAGTAGTAGTAGTAGTAGTAGTAGTAGTAGTAGTAGTAGTAGTAGTAGTAGTAGTAGTAGTAGTAGTAGTAGTAGTAGTAGTAGTAGTAGTAGTAGTAGTAGTAGTAGTAGTAGTAGTAGTAGTAGTAGTAGTAGTAGTAGTAGTAGTAGTAGTAGTAGTAGTAGTAGTAGTAGTAGTAGTAGTAGTAGTAGTAGTAGTAGTAGTAGTAGTAGTAGTAGTAGTAGTAGTAGTAGTAGTAGTAGTAGTAGTAGTAGTAGTAGTAGTAGTAGTAGTAGTAGTAGTAGTAGTAGTAGTAGTAGTAGTAGTAGTAGTAGTAGTAGTAGTAGTAGTAGTAGTAGTAGTAGTAGTAGTAGTAGTAGTAGTAGTAGTAGTAGTAGTAGTAGTAGTAGTAGTAGTAGTAGTAGTAGTAGTAGTAGTAGTAGTAGTAGTAGTAGTAGTAGTAGTAGTAGTAGTAGTAGTAGTAGTAGTAGTAGTAGTAGTAGTAGTAGTAGTAGTAGTAGTAGTAGTAGTAGTAGTAGTAGTAGTAGTAGTAGTAGTAGTAGTAGTAGTAGTAGTAGTAGTAGTAGTAGTAGTAGTAGTAGTAGTAGTAGTAGTAGTAGTAGTAGTAGTAGTAGTAGTAGTAGTAGTAGTAGTAGTAGTGGGGGACAAAATCCAACCTCACCTCCACGTGGTGTCCCCTGGGGGTAGGTCATGTGCTGCGGCTCTACGCTCACATGGTCGAGCTAACGAGGCACTGGTCTTCTAGTTTGTGGCGCAACTAGTCGTATCTCAGCCTTCAAACACCAAAGCAATGAGTACAATCAACCATGGCCCCGAGTCCCGGGTAAGGGGTGCTAAGAATCTCCCGAGGAACCAACTCAGAATTGCAACTTTAAACGTCAGAACACTGACCCAAGCCGGATCTCTAGAGGCTTTGAAAATGGATCTGGCGCGATACAAGTTGGATATTCTGGGAGTGCAGGAGACGAGATTGCAGGAGCAAGAAATTGATCTCGGAGACCACAAGCTCTACCTGTCTGACTCGTGGTTGTCTGGTGTAAAGTCGAGACAAGGAGGAGTGGGCGTTGCTGTAAAGAAGTCATTGATAAACAGCGTCGTAGAACAAGTGGCTCTAAGTGAACGTATTTGCTACGTCAAGTTCGCGGCTCGGAGGAGAGCCAATCTAGCTGTTGTTGTCTGCTACGCACCTACGAATGAAGCTAGTTTCCAAGAGAAGGATTTGTTTTGGAGTCAACTTTCAGACCTAGTTTCCAGCTTCAAACATAGGGAGCGTATTTGTGTCATCGGTGACCTCAATGCAGAGCCTGGACACCAGCTGAATGACACCATGAGCTGCAGAGGCCCGTTTGGAATGGGCGAAGAAAATGAAAACTCGGAAAAGTTGTTATCATTTTGCACTTCACACAAATTGCTCGTAGGTGGTACATGGTTCCAGCATCGACAAGTGCATCGGTACACCTTCAACCCTCCCGATCCGAGTTGTCGAAAAAAGATGCTGGATCACATTCTGTTTGCAGAGAGATACAGAGGATGTCTGACGAATGTGAGGTCCAGAAGAGGGAAAACCACAATTACCGATCACGAACTGGTCATTGCGGAAGTATCTATGAAACTTTTGTCTAAAAAGTCATGCTTCACGCCCAGAATCAGTTCTGCAAAGCTGCAAGATGAAACAACGCGTGACTTATTCACGCAGGAGGTCAAGTTACATCTTGATAAGAGCGGCGATTTCGAGAATACAGAGCAGTCTTGGGACAATTTTCGAAAAGCCCTGAACCAAGCAGCAGTGAAATGCCTCCTTCCGGACAAGCGAGTGAACAAACCTTGGATTTCTCCAGATTCTCTGGAACTTATCCGGAAACGAGCCGATCTACAGTTAAAGAAACACAGCAGCGCGGAGGCGCTGTTAGAGTTCACAAACTGCTGTAAGGAAGTCAGAAAAGCTCTACGTGCAGACAAACGGGCATGGCTTGAACGCAAAGGCCAAGAAGTGCAGAGCTTCGCGGACAGAGGCAACTTAAAGGAGGTTTTTGGGGCATCACAGCAGATTTGCCGAAACTGGAGGCCCCAGTTGACCAAATTAGTTTCAAGCACTGGCGTCAACTTACGGACGAAAGAGGAACGACTTGAACGCTGGACGGAACATTTTAGTCAACTCCTGAATCCCTCAACATTCAGTTGCAGTACGAGATTGGATCCCGAAGAAGCAGCTGAAAGCTTGCCGATTGACCTGAGCCCAATTCGATTTGAAGAAGTGCTTGAAGCTGTCCGCAGGTTGAAGAATGGCAAGGCAAGTGGACCCGATAACATTTCCTGTGAGATGTTGAAAGCACACAAGGGTATTGTCGAGTGGCTCTGGGACATCATAGATAAATGTTGGTCGACGGAAGTTCTGCCCGATGACTGGAAGGTAGCAGAAATTGTCCCATTATACAAGAGTAAAGGAAAGAGGTCAGAGTGTTCAAACCACCGAGGGATCTCTCTATTGTCAGTACCAGGCAAAGTGTTCGCTTCCGTTACTCTCAATCGATGCAAAGATTCAGTGGATCGCGTCTTAAGGGAAGAGCAGTGCGGCTTCAGAAAAAGCAGAGGATGCGCCGATCAACTCTTTGCCCTGCGTCAAATAATAGAGAAATCAATGGCGTTTCAATTGGATATTAGCTTTTGTTTCATAGACTTTCGAGCGGCATTCGATTCTGTCGATCGTGAGCAGATGTACCAGATAATGAAACACTATGGTCTGCCGCAAAAAGTGATAAACATCATAAGAAACAGCTATGATGGATTCAAATGTCGAGTCAAAGCCGAAGGTGAGAAGGGACGCTTATTTGATGTCAGAACAGGCGTTAGGCAGGGTGATGTGTGGTCCCCAATCCTATTCGGCCTTGTCATCAACTACATTTTAGCTAACTCGGTGCATGGAGGATTAGACATTGGGAGATTGGTGGCTGACTTAGATTTTGCTGATGATGTTGCTCTCGTGGGGGTCTCAGACAGTGAGGTGCAAGAAAACCTACATCGAATCGAGGCCCTAGCGGAAGCCGCTGGTCTGAAGATTAATGTGGCCAAAACAAAGAATATGGGCGTAAAATGCGACAGCCCAAATGTTGTTGCAGTGCCTAGTATCCAACAGAACGTGGAGATACTCACTGGAACACATAAAGGCAAACTAGGACTCCTGGCAGAGACATCTAGCCAGTCACGACTAACCATCGGCACGGAGGTGCTGCTGGGAACGAAAAAGAAAGCGGGCTGGTTCGAAACGCAAGATGGCCGGAAGCTCAGATTGAAAAGCTTAGCGGAGGCTAAGCCAGCGTTGGTAGCTTCACAACAACAATCTGCAGTAGCGGATTTAGAGTCGCTAGAAAATGAGAGTGGGTCAGCGGTGGCTGATCAAGAGTCTTTAAGATGTCAGAACTGTCAGCGGCAATTCAGTACAGTTACCGGACGCAAAGTGCACCAAACAAGATTCTGCAAAGCCGGTTTGTCAAAGAATGTCGTCGACAAGTCAAAGTTCGAGCAACTAGAGGCGAGCCTCACCTGTGACAAGTGTGAAAGGAAGTTCAAAACAGTCAATGGCCGAAAAGTTCACCAATCGAGATACTGTGGCAAACCTAAAGCAGCTGCCACACGCGTGTTTTCCTGCAAAGTACAAGATGTTATCGGAAACGAGTTTGAAAACATAGAAGCGTTCAAGTATCTCGGATCATATGTCAGCCTCAAGCATGGAGACCTCCAGGAAGTCAATTGCAAACTTGCAGAAGGTAGACAACGGTTTGCTAACTTCCAAAATCTCTGGAAGAGCAAGCAGCTCAGCGTGCACCTCAAGTGCAATTTGTACAAAGCACTCGTTTTCGTTTTATCAGCCGTGCTGTACAGCTCAGAGACTTGGACTCTTTCGAAATTAATGGAGAGAAAACTTGAGAGTTTCCACTGTGGTTGTCTTCGGAGAATTCTACGTGTGTCATATCTGGAGAAAGCAACGAACGATGAAATTATGTCAAGATCGCGAATGCCCCAACTATCCACGATGATCATGCTCAAACGGATAAAATGGTACGGTCACATCCAGAGAATGGAACCAGGAAGATTAGCCCGCAGTGCCTCCGATTGGGACCCGCCCGATCAATACGCCCATGCCAGACGCGCTCCTGGGGGGCAACGGAAAACGTGGATGAGTCAAATCGAAGGAGACTGTGTACGAAACAAAGTATCGTTCACCAGATTGCAGGAGAAAGCAGCAACCGGGTCAAAGAATGCCTTCAACAATTTCGTCGTACAGCACTTCACAGAATAACCAAACAAATAACTCTTCTTGTTTTGTTTGTATTTGTATTTGTATTTGTTGCCAACCGTGCCTTTATTTCATATTTGGAATTAAAGTGTTGAAACAGTAGTAGTAGTAGTAGTAGTAGTAGTAGTAGTAGTAGTAGTAGTAGTAGTAGTAGTAGTAGTAGTAGTAGTAGTAGTAGTAGTAGTAGTAGTAGTAGTAGTAGTAGTAGTAGTAGTAGTAGTAGTAGTAGTAGTAGTAGTAGTAGTAGTAGTAGTAGTAGTAGTAGTAGTAGTAGTAGTAGTAGTAGTAGTAGTAGTAGTAGTAGTAGTAGTAGTAGTAGTAGTAGTAGTAGTAGTAGTAGTAGTAGTAGTAGTAGTAGTAGTAGTAGTAGTAGTAGTAGTAGTAGTAGTAGTAGTAGTAGTAGTAGTAGTAGTAGTAGTAGTAGTAGTAGTAGTAGTAGTAGTAGTAGTAGTAGTAGTAGTAGTAGTAGTAGTAGTAGTAGTAGTAGTAGTAGTAGTAGTAGTAGTAGTAGTAGTAGTAGTAGTAGTAGTAGTAGTAGTAGTAGTAGTAGTAGTAGTAGTAGTAGTAGTAGTAGTAGTAGTAGTAGTAGTAGTAGTAGTAGTAGTAGTAGTAGTAGTAGTAGTAGTAGTAGTAGTAGTAGTAGTAGTAGTAGTAGTAGTAGTAGTAGTAGTAGTAGTAGTAGTAGTAGTAGTAGTAGTAGTAGTAGTAGTAGTAGTAGTAGTAGTAGTAGTAGTAGTAGTAGTAGTAGTAGTAGTAGTAGTAGTAGTAGTAGTAGTAGTAGTAGTAGTAGTAGTAGTAGTAGTAGTAGTAGTAGTAGTAGTAGTAGTAGTAGTAGTAGTAGTAGTAGTAGTAGTAGTAGTAGTAGTAGTAGTAGTAGTAGTAGTAGTAGTAGTAGTAGTAGTAGTAGTAGTAGTAGTAGTAGTAGTAGTAGTAGTAGTAGTAGTAGTAGTAGTAGTAGTAGTAGTAGTAGTAGTAGTAGTAGTAGTAGTAGTAGTAGTAGTAGTAGTAGTAGTAGTAGTAGTAGTAGTAGTAGTAGTAGTAGTAGTAGTAGTAGTAGTAGTAGTAGTAGTAGTAGTAGTAGTAGTAGTAGTAGTAGTAGTAGTAGTAGTAGTAGTAGTAGTAGTAGTAGTAGTAGTAGTAGTAGTAGTAGTAGTAGTAGTAGTAGTAGTAGTAGTAGTAGTAGTAGTAGTAGTAGTAGTAGTAGTAGTAGTAGTAGTAGTAGTAGTAGTAGTAGTAGTAGTAGTAGTAGTAGTAGTAGTAGTAGTAGTAGTAGTAGTAGTAGTAGTAGTAGTAGTAGTAGTAGTAGTAGTAGTAGTAGTAGTAGTAGTAGTAGTAGTAGTAGTAGTAGTAGTAGTAGTAGTAGTAGTAGTAGTAGTAGTAGTAGTAGTAGTAGTAGTAGTAGTAGTAGTAGTAGTAGTAGTAGTAGTAGTAGTAGTAGTAGTAGTAGTGGGGGACAAAATCCAACCTCACCTCCACGTGGTGTCCCCTGGGGGTAGGTCATGTGCTGCGGCTCTACGCTCACATGGTCGAGCTAACGAGGCACTGGTCTTCTAGTTTGTGGCGCAACTAGTCGTATCTCAGCCTTCAAACACCAAAGCAATGAGTACAATCAACCATGGCCCCGAGTCCCGGGTAAGGGGTGCTAAGAATCTCCCGAGGAACCAACTCAGAATTGCAACTTTAAACGTCAGAACACTGACCCAAGCCGGATCTCTAGAGGCTTTGAAAATGGATCTGGCGCGATACAAGTTGGATATTCTGGGAGTGCAGGAGACGAGATTGCAGGAGCAAGAAATTGATCTCGGAGACCACAAGCTCTACCTGTCTGACTCGTGGTTGTCTGGTGTAAAGTCGAGACAAGGAGGAGTGGGCGTTGCTGTAAAGAATTCATTGATAAACAGCATCGTAGAACAAGTGGCTCTAAGTGAACGTATTTGCTACGTCAAGTTCGCGGCTCAGAGGAGAGCCAATCTAGCTGTTATTGTCTGCTACGCACCTACGAATGAAGCTAGTCTCCAAGAGAAGGATTTGTTTTGGAGTCAACTTTCAGACCTAGTTTCCAGTTTCAAACATAGGGAGCGTATTTGTGTCATCGGTGACCTCAATGCAGAGCCTGGACACCAGTTGAATGACACCATGAGCTGCAGAGGCCCGTTTGGAATGGGTGAAGAAAATGAAAACTCTGAAAAGTTGTTATCATTTTGCACTTCACACAAATTGCTCGTAGGTGGTACATGGTTCCAGCATCGACAAGTGCATCGGTACACCTACAACCCTCCCGATCCGAGTTGTCGAAAAAAAGATGCTGGATCACATTCTGTTTGCAGAGAGATATAGAGGATGTCTGACGAATGTGAGGACCAGAAGAGGGAAAACCACAATTACCGATCATGAACTGGTCATTGCGGAAGTATCTATGAAACTTTTGTCTAAAAAGCCATGTTTCACGCCCAGAATCAGTTCTGCAAAGCTGCAAGATGAAACAACGCGTGACTTATTCACGCAGGAGGTCAAGTTACATCTTGATAAGAGCGGCGATTTCGAGAATACAGAGCAGTCTTGGGACAATTTTCGAAAAGCCCTGAACCAAGCAGCAGTGAAATGCCTCCTTCCGGACAAGCGAGTGAACAAACCTTGGATTTCTCCAGATTCTCTGGAACTTATCCGGAAACGAGCCGATCTACAGTTAAAGAAACACAGCAGCGCGGAGGCGCTGTTAGAGTTCACAAACTGCTGTAAGGAAGTCAGAAAAGCTCTACGTGCAGACAAACGGGCATGGCTTGAACGCAAAGGCCAAGAAGTGCAGAGCTTCGCGGACAGAGGCAACTTAAAGGAGGTTTTTGGGGCATCACAGCAGATTTGCCGAAACTGGAGGCCCCAGTTGACCAAATTAGTTTCAAGCACTGGCGTCAACTTACGGACGAAAGAGGAACGACTTGAACGCTGGACGGAACATTTTAGTCAACTCCTGAATCCCTCAACATTCAGTTGCAGTACGAGATTGGATCCCGAAGAAGCAGCTGAAAGCTTGCCGATTGACCTGAGCCCAATTCGATTTGAAGAAGTGCTTGAAGCTGTCCGCAGGTTGAAGAATGGCAAGGCAAGTGGACCCGATAACATTTCCTGTGAGATGTTGAAAGCACACAAGGGTATTGTCGAGTGGCTCTGGGACATCATAGATAAATGTTGGTCGACGGAAGTTCTGCCCGATGACTGGAAGGTAGCAGAAATTGTCCCATTATACAAGAGTAAAGGAAAGAGGTCAGAGTGTTCAAACCACCGAGGGATCTCTCTATTGTCAGTACCAGGCAAAGTGTTCGCTTCCGTTACTCTCAATCGATGCAAAGATTCAGTGGATCGCGTCTTAAGGGAAGAGCAGTGCGGCTTCAGAAAAAGCAGAGGATGCGCCGATCAACTCTTTGCCCTGCGTCAAATAATAGAGAAATCAATGGCGTTTCAATTGGATATTAGCTTTTGTTTCATAGACTTTCGAGCGGCATTCGATTCTGTCGATCGTGAGCAGATGTACCAGATAATGAAACACTATGGTCTGCCGCAAAAAGTGATAAACATCATAAGAAACAGCTATGATGGATTCAAATGTCGAGTCAAAGCCGAAGGTGAGAAGGGACGCTTATTTGATGTCAGAACAGGCGTTAGGCAGGGTGATGTGTGGTCCCCAATCCTATTCGGCCTTGTCATCAACTACATTTTAGCTAACTCGGTGCATGGAGGATTAGACATTGGGAGATTGGTGGCTGACTTAGACTTCGCTGATGATGTTGCTCTCGTGGGGGTCTCAGACAGTGAGGTGCAAGAAAACCTACATCGAATCGAGGCCCTAGCGGAAGCCGCTGGTCTGAAGATTAATGTGGCCAAAACAAAGAATATGGGTGTAAAATGCGACAGCCCAAATGTTGTTGCAGTGCCTAGTATCCAACAGAACGTGGAGATACTCACTGGAACACATAAAGGCAAACTAGGACTCCTGGCAGAGACATCTAGCCAGTCACGACTAACCATCGGCACGGAGGTGCTGCTGGGAACGAAAAAGAAAGCGGGCTGGTTCGAAACACAAGATGGCCGGAAGCTCAGATTGAAAAGCTTAGCGGAGGCTAAGCCAGCGTTGGTAGCTTCACAACAACAATCTGCAGTAGCGGATTTAGAGTCGCTAGAAAATGAGAGTGGGTCAGCGGTGGCTGATCAAGAGTCTTTAAGATGTCAGAACTGTCAGCGGCAATTCAGTACAGTTACTGGACGCAAAGTGCACCAAACAAGATTCTGCAAAGCCGGTTTGTCAAAGAATGTCGTCGACAAATCAAAGTTTGAGCAACTAGAGGCGAGCCTCACCTGTGACAAGTGTGAAAGGAAGTTCAAAACAGTCAATGGCCGAAAAGTTCACCAATCGAGATACTGTGGCAAACCTAAAGCAGCTGCCACACGCGTGTTTTCCTGCAAAGTACAAGATGTTATCGGAAACGAGTTTGAAAACATAGAAGCGTTCAAGTATCTCGGATCATATGTCAGCCTCAAGCATGGAGACCTCCAGGAAGTCAATTGCAAACTTGCAGAAGGTAGACAACGGTTTGCTAACTTCCAAAATCTCTGGAAGAGCAAGCAGCTCAGCGTGCACCTCAAGTGCAATTTGTACAAAGCACTCGTTTTATCAGCCGTGCTGTACAGCTCAGAGACTTGGACTCTTTCGAAATTAATGGAGAGAAAACTTGAGAGTTTCCACTGTGGTTGTCTTCGGAGAATTCTACGTGTGTCATATCTGGAGAAAGCAACGAACGATGAAATTATGTCAAGATCGCGAATGCCCCAACTATCCACGATGATCATGCTCAAACGGATAAAATGGTACGGTCACATCCAGAGAATGGAACCAGGAAGATTAGCCCGCAGTGCCTTCGATTGGGACCCGCCCGATCAATACGCCCATGCCAGACGCGCTCCTGGGGGGCAACGGAAAACGTGGATGAGTCAAATCGAAGGAGACTGTGTACGAAACAAAGTATCGTTCACCAGATTGCAGGAGAAAGCAGCAACCGGGTCAAAGAATGCCTTCAACAATTTCGTCGTACAGCACTTCACAGAATAACCAAACAAATAACTCTTCTTGTTTTGTTTGTATTTGTATTTGTATTTGTTGCCAACCGTGCCTTTATTTCATATTTGGAATTATATTTGGAATTAAAGTGTTGAAACAGTAGTAGTAGTAGTAGTAGTAGTAGTAGTAGTAGTAGTAGTAGTAGTAGTAGTAGTAGTAGTAGTAGTAGTAGTAGTAGTAGTAGTAGTAGTAGTAGTAGTAGTAGTAGTAGTAGTAGTAGTAGTAGTAGTAGTAGTAGTAGTAGTAGTAGTAGTAGTAGTAGTAGTAGTAGTAGTAGTAGTAGTAGTAGTAGTAGTAGTAGTAGTAGTAGTAGTAGTAGTAGTAGTAGTAGTAGTAGTAGTAGTAGTAGTAGTAGTAGTAGTAGTAGTAGTAGTAGTAGTAGTAGTAGTAGTAGTAGTAGTAGTAGTAGTAGTAGTAGTAGTAGTAGTAGTAGTAGTAGTAGTAGTAGTAGTAGTAGTAGTAGTAGTAGTAGTAGTAGTAGTAGTAGTAGTAGTAGTAGTAGTAGTAGTAGTAGTAGTAGTAGTAGTAGTAGTAGTAGTAGTAGTAGTAGTAGTAGTAGTAGTAGTAGTAGTAGTAGTAGTAGTAGTAGTAGTAGTAGTAGTAGTAGTAGTAGTAGTAGTAGTAGTAGTAGTAGTAGTAGTAGTAGTAGTAGTAGTAGTAGTAGTAGTAGTAGTAGTAGTAGTAGTAGTAGTAGTAGTAGTAGTAGTAGTAGTACTCCTGGCAGAGACATCTAGCCAGTCACGACTAACCATCGGCACGGAGGTGCTGCTGGGAACGAAAAAGAAAGCGGGCTGGTTCGAAACACAAGATGGCCGGAAGCTCAGATTGAAAAGCTTAGCGGAGGCTAAGCCAGCGTTGGTAGCTTCACAACAACAATCTGCAGTAGCGGATTTAGAGTCGCTAGAAAATGAGAGTGGGTCAGCGGTGGCTGATCAAGAGTCTTTAAGATGTCAGAACTGTCAGCGGCAATTCAGTACAGTTACCGGACGCAAAGTGCACCAAACAAGATTCTGCAAAGCCGGTTTGTCAAAGAATGTCGTCGACAAGTCAAAGTTCGAGCAACTAGAGGCGAGCCTCACCTGTGACAAGTGTGAAAGGAAGTTCAAAACAGTCAATGGCCGAAAAGTTCACCAATCGAGATACTGTGGCAAACCTAAAGCAGCTGCCACACGCGTGTTTTCCTGCAAAGTACAAGATGTTATCGGAAACGAGTTTGAAAACATAGAAGCGTTCAAGTATCTCGGATCATATGTCAGCCTCAAGACCTCCAGGAAGTCAATTGCAAACTTGCAGAAGGTAGACAACGGTTTGCTAACTTCCAAAATCTCTGGAAGAGCAAGCAGCTCAGCGTGCACCTCAAGTGCAATTTGTACAAAGCACTCGTTTTATCAGCCGTGCTGTACAGCTCAGAGACTTGGACTCTTTCGAAATTAATGGAGAGAAAACTTGAGAGTTTCCACTGTGGTTGTCTTCGGAGAATTCTACGTGTGTCATATCTGGAGAAAGCAACGAACGATGAAATTATGTCAAGATCGCGAATGCCCCAACTATCCACGATGATCATGCTCAAACGGATAAAATGGTACGGTCACATCCAGAGAATGGAACCAGGAAGATTAGCCCGCAGTGCCTTTGATTGGGACCCGCCCGATCAATACGCCCATGCCAGACGCGCTCCTGGGGGGCAACGGAAAACGTGGATGAGTCAAATCGAAGGAGACTGTGTACGAAACAAAGTATCGTTCACCAGATTGCAGGAGAAAGCAGCAACCGGGTCAAAGAATGCCTTCAACAATTTCGTCGTACAGCACTTCACAGAATAACCAAACAAATAACTCTTCTTGTTTTGTTTGTATTTGTATTTGTATCTGTATTTGTTGCCAACCGTGCCTTTATTTCATATTTGGAATTAAAGTGTTGAAACAGTAGTAGTAGTAGTAGTAGTAGTAGTAGTAGTAGTAGTAGTAGTAGTAGTAGTAGTAGTAGTAGTAGTAGTAGTAGTAGTAGTAGTAGTTAGTAGTAGTAGTAGTAGTAGTAGTAGTAGGTAGTAGTAGTAGTAGTAGTAGTAGTAGTAGTAGTAGTAGTAGTAGTAGTAGTAGTAGTAGTAGTAGTAGTAGTAGTAGTAGTAGTAGTAGTAGTAGTAGTAGTAGTAGTAGTAGTAGTAGTAGTAGTAGTAGTAGTAGTAGTAGTAGTAGTAGTAGTAGTAGTAGTAGTAGTAGTAGTAGTAGTAGTAGTAGTAGTAGTAGTAGTAGTAGTAGTAGTAGTAGTAGTAGTATAGTAGTAGTAGTAGTAGTAGTAGTAGTAGTAGTAGTAAGTAGTAGTAGTAGTAGTAGTAGTAGTAGTAGTAGTAGTAGTAGTAGTAAGTAGTAGTAGTAGTAGTAGTAGTAGTAGTAGTAGTAGTAGTAGTAGTAGTAGTAGTAGTAGTAGTAGTAGTAGTAGTAGTAGTAGTAGTAGTAGTAGTAGTAGTAGTAGTAGTAGTAGTAGGGATTTGGCCCTTCGGTGTCGTCGGGCGCGGGGACTGTGTCCCGGTTCTTTGTCCGTGGTTGCTGTTAAATTTTCCACGTATCGCTGACTAGTTCGTTGTAACTCGTTTCAAAATGATGCCACAGATAATTGAGTAGTCGACCTTTCAAACCCAATGCATTTCCGAATTGTAAGCTGTGTGGAAGTCTATTCACAAGAGCACAAGTTCTAAAGAAGAAGCTTTGCTGACAAATTTCAAGGCGTGGTTTTGAATGTTCGAATTTCAGTTCGTTTTCACTCCGTAATGAACGTGTGTTGGTCCTCAAGCAGACAAATTGATCAATATTGAAGTTGAAATGACCCGTAAGAATTTTAGAAAGAAAAAAGTAAATCCTGTAATTGTAGATATAAAGAGAGCGGTAAGATACGAGCGGTTAGCATTGATATCTTGTCTTGGATCATCATCAGTTGTCGTTCATTTGAAAGCAAAGGTTTCTATTTTCCGAAGCTGAAGATGAGGTTCGATCTCAACATCATGACAGACATCACAAAACCAGTTCGCAAAAGAATCGCAAACTTAATTATGTCTCATAAGGGCGTATCCTCCTTTCATAGAGTGGAGGGCATGTCCCACAGTGATTTTTTCAAGGTTTAAAAAAGGACTTCCATGTAAATCTATCTAAAATGACATATAAAACACAACTTGCCATTTCCTGGGCTTCGACTTGTTGAATTGACAGATTTGATCAAATTTTTAAAACAGATTGTCCATTTAAAACTTTCTTACGAACGTTTTTGAACTCTGAGTTCATCATCAGGTTATAAACAATACAAAATGCTAAATGAAAGGCCAGAAAATAAAATGCAAATCACTAAAATCACTTATTCACTGAAACTTAAATCGAATTTTTACATATCTAAAGTTGTATCTACAAAATTTTTTATCTGAATAAATATACATTTTCGATTTGATGTAGCAGATGCATATCAACATGTTTTATGTTAAAAAACCTACGTAAATTACCCTAAACTACTCTGCTTTTCTTCGAATTTAAAGTTGAAATTTTCGTTTCATAACGTGTCTTTCTTTCAAGTTGGAATTTCATCTCCCAAAACTAAGCTTTCAGTGATTTTTTTATTTCATGCGCATAGTTATAGCATCTTTACCGGGTCCCGACCATAGCGTAGTTCAACAATTTCACGATACTCACTTTTCTTTAGGTTCAGCCAGCTTGATGCTCCCTTTTTGATGAGCGAATCCCGTTCCAATTCAGTTCGCTGCTAATTCCCCACCTTTTTTATTTGACATCAAGCTCTTTCTCCTTTAATACTTTTATGATTTTTTGTTGCTTTAGTTCGACTTCAGTCACAGATAGGAATGTCGATTGACAACTGAACTGATTGTTCATATTATTCGCAGGGTCTTCAGTTTTAAGCATGTTCAGGCCACCCTCCCTTATAGGCAACGGAAAGATATTCCAGTATTTTTGATCGTATGTGGGAATCATTAAAAAATTTTGCAACAGCCCATCGTTGATTGATATCTGACATTCTTTCATTGTCATTAATTTAGATTGGTTGCCGCACTGGTCTAATATCTTCCACTGGAAAGCTGTTTTATCACCGTTGCATTCAATTGCATGTAATCCCATCGGTGAGTCAGCCTTGGCATGCTCTGCAACCCTTTTGGTAGTATGTCGGCATGTCTGCCCTACATAGATGGATTTGCCTCCAATACAAGTAAGTTCATAAACCACGTGGGATTTGAGATCTTTATCAAAGCTGGACTTAAGGCTAGGTAAAGAGCTTTTAAAATTTCGAGTGGTGAAAATTTTCTGTAAAGGGTGAATTTTGTTCAATTTTTATACAAATTCATTAGAGATGTTGCCTCTGTACTGTAATACAAATTTTTGTTTCTCAGTATTTTTCTGCTGCTTTACGGCCACGTTATGTCTTTTCTTTTCTTTCATTCGCAGCTGGTTAATTGTATCCTTGATAATATTCCCTGCCCAATGCCTAGGATATTGATTATGTACCCAAATTTCTTCATTTTTTGTCAACGCTTCATGGAACGCTTCCGAATTGCTGGTGGCTCGGAACTGGTTGTATATTGTTCCCTGTTTTATGCTTTTCTTATGTTGAAGGCGTGCACAGCTACGATTGATCAGAATTGTTCCAGTATCTATGGTTTTTGATACCATGTGCAAAAAATTGTCACCTCGGTTTTACGTTAATTGACATGCCCAGAAATGTTAAACTGTGTTTGTCATCCGTTGTTTCTAATGTAAATTGAAGATTAGGATGGAGGTTTTTGACTGCATCTAACAGCTCTTTTGTGTCACCTCTAACTGTTCTCACAATATGATCGACATATCTTAGAAAAAGTTTGGTTTCGGACGAGTGGTTAATGTGAGTTTTATGATTTTCACGGCAGAATGAGCACATCCAGAACTGGTTCTCCATGCTATCATATTCTGTGTTACTAATTTGCTGACATTTTATGTGGAACCATCTATTGCAAATTTCACACTCATCGCCCCTGGATCTGCTGTCACACGGTGTTCGCAATTGCAACAAGTGCTAAATTGAGTGTTGCGTTTATATTTAGGTGTCTGTAATTTCAATTGTGGTTCCCACAATTTCATCCAAAGGTTAGCCGAAATCACTGCCAAGGATGCACCCATTGCCAAACCGTCTTTCTGACAGTACCAACTTCCATTGCATTTGAAATGGACGTTTGTGACGGCTAATTTGAGCAGACGTTTCATCGTTAATCTAGGTATGTCTGGTTTGTCGTCCCTAGCTTAAAGAGATCGCAGGGCAATTTTAATGGCTTCTTTTACGGGAACTTTGGTGTATAAGCTTTTTACATCTAATGATAGGATTTGTTCGTCTTTTTCAAGTTTTATTTGCTCCAGAGTTTTTTGTGCGCCATTTGTGTTAGTTTCTATGTCTGCTCCTTCAATCTTTCGCAAAAAAGACGTTAGAAACTTGTTAAGTTTATGGTAACAACTTCCCGGGATAGAAAGAACAAATCTCAGAGGGTTTCCTTTTTTTGTGTACCTTAGCTAATCCATACAACCCTGCCAGTTGTGCTCCAGTGGACCTTAAAGCTTTGTAAACTTTAACTGGTATCTTTCCTATTTTCCTCATATCCAAATGTTCTTTGTTTAGTTCTTTTTCATTTGTCAATATGATATTATCACAATTCTTTTCAAGTTTTCTGAACTGTTTGTAATCTAAAACTTTTTCTAGTTTTTCTGCGTACGTGCTCTTTTTCTTAATACAAAACACTTATCAAAAAGAACAGCAATCAGGGCGTTGTCAGGCAGATTTATTCGCACTTTTGCCAACGCTATATCTAAAAGATGTTTCTCTGATGTTTTTTGAGCACCATTTTGCTGCCGATTCAATCTCGAACAGTTTTTCCCCTGGTACATTGTTCACACGCAAATTCCGTATCAAATTGTCTATGTCCGCTAAGAAATGCAACTCTTTAAACTTGTCCCTAATTCGACGCTTTGGACCAAAAACGAGCAAATCCTTGACGAATCCCGGCAAAATGATATTACCAAGAACTACTACAGTGTTCTCGTTAGATGATCTTAGCCGCTTCTCTTGCATTTCCAAAAGTTTGTCAAGTTTTCCCTGCAGTCTTTGTTCAGAACTAACAATGTGGTTGCGAACTCGGTTGCGCAAAAACGAAAATCACGGAGGGCAGTAGGTGGTTATCTAAATTCTTAAGGAAAACTTTCCGACTAGCAGCTCGCTTTTGATCACATTTTTGATGCCGTGGAAATTTCCGAACTTAACAATTTTAATTGAAAATTATGCACTACTTGATCCGAAAAAGCATCTGTTTTCGGAACACGAAACGTCAAAAAATCCGCTATTACATCTGTGCTAAGTCAAGTTTTGAGAAAATTAATTCTTCATCTGCTACTTTCTTAATTACAAACATTGCTTTCAAAGTCCAAGTATGGTTCCAACAGTCTCTTTTTTGCAGAATTTTTCTCAACCAACATCTCGACAGTTTAAGCATAGTTGAGGGTTTGTGAAAGACCTCCGGTGAGCAAACAACAAGGATGCTGTCGGTTACCACTCAGCATTCGCTTTTTACTTGCCTCCTGTTGATTTTTGCACGGTTTCTTTTTTCCCCTGTTCTTTTCCAGCAGTTTCCGTAGATTAAATTGTTATTTAACAATAACCCCAGTGATTTAATCATGATTTTGGGGTCCTGATGTAGTTGGAAGTATCTGCTGATGATAGTGGTTTTTTCCTCCGTCTTGACACCAAATGCTTCGTTGACTGGATCACTAAAATTCCCAATTTTAACAGCTGTTCTAAAATGTTTTCTGCTTGACACCTTTTACAGTAAACTGTCGCCTTGATTCTGTCCCAATGACGTTATGGAAAGGCAACCAACTTCTCTACATCACACTGCCTATTGTCGTTTGTTCGTTTGTGAGGGGTGATGGAGTTGTTCAAAGTGTCGTGCCAAATCACAAAATCAGTGCGGTCCTTCAGGTGACCCTTGTCCCAGGCGTTTATTATATTTTTTTGGCGTTTCTGTAATTTGTATTGAACGAAAGAATCGGATTGGCAGTCACAGATGGGAGTAACAATTTTCGATGTTTGCTGTTTATAGGCTTTAATGCATGAAAAACCCACTTGCCGCCAGTATATGCACCATTCTTCAATCTGCAAATGTTTCATGTTAATCTAACTAAAATGACATATAAAACACAACTTGTCATTTCCTGGGCTTCGACTTGTTGAATTGACAGATTTGATCAAATTTTTAAAACAGATTGTCCATTTAAAACTTTCATTTGAACGTTTTCGAACTCTGAGTTCATCATCAGGTTATAAACAATACAAAATGCTAAAATGGACAGCCAGAAACTAAAATGCAAATCACTAAAATCACCTCTTCATGGAAATTTCAATCGAATTTTTACATATCTACAATTGTATCTACAAAATTTAACATCTGAGCAAATATAAAATTTCGATTTGATGTAGCAGATGCATATCAACATGTTTTTTGTTAAAAAACCAACATGCTTTTTTGTTAAAAAACCAACTGAAACTTACTCTGGTTTTGTTCAACTGTGAAGTTGAAATTTTTGTTTCATAACGTGTCTTTCTTTCAAGTTGGAATTTAATCTCCCAAAACTAAGCTTTCAGTGATTTTTTCATTTCATGCGCATAGTTATAGCATCTTTACCGGGTCCCGACCATAGCGTAGGTCAACAATGTCATGATACTCACTTTTCGTTAGGTCAACGTGATTTCGATTCAATAGTATAGCGTTCAGCCAGCTTGATGCTCCGTTTTTGATGAGCGAATCCCGTTCCAATTCAGTTCGCTGCTACTTCCCCACCTTTTTCAATTGACATCAAGCTCTTTCTCCTTTAATTCTTTTATGATTTTTTGTTGCTTTAGTTCGGCTTCAGGCACAGATAGGAATGTCGATTGACAATTGAACTGATTGTTCATGTTATTCGCAGGGTCTTCGGTTTTAAGCATGTTCAGGCCGCCCTCCCTTATAGGCAACAAAAAGATATTCCAGTATTTTTGATCGTATGTGGTAATCATTAAAAGATTTTGCAATAGCTCATCGTTGATTGATATCTGACATTCTTTTAACGGGTCTTCAAAATTACGTGCTGTACTAGATAGAAGACATATTTATGCTGAACAAAAGTATTGAACGAATTATAGACACTTTGTTTGTGAAACGTTGGAATGAACGGCCAGCTTTTCTTAAAAATAATTCTTATGTTTTTCTAAAAAATTTTTGGTCTTTTTACAATGTTTTGGTTCCGAATTATCAGAAACTGTTCACTAGCAAGTAATATACGTTCGTCAACTTTTTCACTTTCATCGTGAAAAAAAATCTACTGTGTTTTGTTCAAATAGAAGTTTCTTTGTAATAACATGGCACTTGGTCACATCAAAAGCATGACAATGATTTTTCCAGCTGTCCTAATTTTTTTGTTTTTTAGGAGAATTGACAGCGTTGCCATCGCTCGCATACCATTTTGAAATGTAAACCCATCATCAGAAAATCCATCGTTTTGAAAGGATAATGGCAATTCCAGACATCGACATCTCAACAGACTGAGTGTGTACTTTTTGAGAGAGTATTGTTTGTTTGCTGGAAAGAAGGATGTCAGAAGCCATCGCCATTCGTTGGCAACCAATTTGGAAATGCCAGGTCTTCCATGCGTCTTCATGGCAGATTTTCTAAACATTGAGGTGTTCGTTTTTCGAAAAACAACTGATGGTATGTTAAAATTTTTGGATGGTCATTGCGCTCTTAATAATTCATATATAGTTTGCACATGGTTCTTGGTATTTTTCCAAAAAATACCAGGAGCTGTTTCTTGTCAACTCTGTTAGTTCAAGAAAAAACACCACAATTTGCTTCCTCAGTAAAACTTTTTCAGCATTGGAAATTTTTCGTATTGACATGTTTTTTTCAAACTCTGTGTATGCACAAACAGATTGTCATGCTTCAGTTCTTTTGTTTTTGAATGCGTCATCCGCCCTTCATGCTCATGTAAAAATGATAAATGGTATCGCCATTGCTTAGCGCATTGCACTTTTGGGGTTGGGTTATGGTGGAGGAGAGGGGGCTCAACGGAAAGAATCGAGAACTCCAATGGCTGATAACACAAAAAAAACAGAGCATTAAAAATAACAAAATTCTGGACTGCCCCCAGTTTTTGTCGATAGACAGAAAAGTTGAGACATAATCTACAAAGTAGAAGAAAAAATAAAAAGAACTTTACTTCACAAAAAAAGAGGCAAGATCTCGCTACAGATAAAAATTACCAAACTACGAACAAAAGGCGCACAACCGGTGCAATTTTACAGGCTTGCAGAAGTTCAACAATGCTCCCCGGTTTACCTGTTCTAGGCGTCGTCCCTCCGTTCTTGTTTCTGCAAAAATGAGAGAAGGAAACACCATTGCGCATGAATGTTACCAAATACTGCAAACAACAGGCGCACAGTTGATGCGACTTTACGGGCTTGTAAATGTTCAACAACGCTCCGCGTTCTAACTGTTCCAAGGATTCCTAACCACAACCTAATTTTTTTAATCTACTTTTGGAAAAGGTGCCGGGAGCTAATATCGAAACTTCGAGTCTGATAACAGGACAAAAACTTGAGGCTCTTGTGCTCGAGGGAATGAGCAAATTGTATCACTAGATGTTTATATACTAAGGTTCTAATCTTGAAAGGCATCGAAGCTGCCTTCCGTTGTCTTTTCATCAGTAACATCCCTCCCCGTTATGAATATCAAAACTCAAGCTCCTTCTCAAACTGGAGGTCACAAATGTTTATTTCAAATGTAAAGATAGCTGATACGGTCAAAAAGGCTTGCAATTCGGTAAAATGCACAAGGGAAACTCCCTTGAAAATGGTCCAAGCGCCAACAGATGCAAGAAACATTTTGAGTTTCCGAAGTTGTGCATCATTCAAGCATTAAAACAATATTGTAGATGGTATTATGTATAGACTTTTTTGATATACATGCAACTAACAACAATTAAGCTAATCAAAAGTATATGGCGAAAAAATCAAAATCAGAGATGCTGACACTTTCTCTACAAAAAAGGCCAATTAAATGTTAGAATATGGAAACGCTGCAGGACTTAACAAATATTAGAGTCAGCTACACAACAAAGAAACTAAATACCTGCTTACCATCGCTAGAGTTCAGTTCTGATCAGCATCTTCAAAATTGCACTTGTAATACGGAAGAGCTGTATTAGATGCAGTTTCACCTGTGTCTGGCAACATTGCATTTATATAAACCACGGTGATGGCAGACTTTCAACACAAATAGACTCGTTTATAGTTCTGCATGAAAGGGCAATATAGTTGCACTTCAAGCAAGTTCGTTGGCGTATAATTGATCAATGCAATGTTCCACAAAAGCGCACGATTTTTGAAGCAAAACATATACCACAACGGAAGCTATTGCTGATCACATCCAATAATTATCAAAACCAGGAGCTCACATTAAAATAATAGTTAACAGTAGTCATGTTTCTTTTTTCAAAAATAGAATTTTAGCCAATTAATAAATCGAATTGTTCCCAATCATTACGGATTTCTACGTAATTGAGCAATTAACGACCGGCGGGGGAAACCGAGCAAAAAAACTAATAAAAAATAATGTGGTTGACAATATTTGCCAAGTTTTTGTTACAACGGATGAGTGCTTCAAATTTGCACATTCACTAGCAAAACCTGCAATTCACAATTCAAAAAACGAACGAAGAAAGAGCACCGATATTAAAATAGTCTATAATTCATATGAAAAACAGACTGAAACAATAAACTTCAGGTAATAAGTGCAAAAAACATGTCCTGTCTGAATTTTTGAATAAGCATGTTTGCAAGTAAAAGTGATTAAGAAAACAAAAATATAGCCGAAAAAATCTTTCTAACAGAAAATTTTGTTTGATATGCTATGCTGCTGACTTCTTAAACAAACTCCTCTGGCAAAAACCAGCTCGAGTTTTGGAAAAAAATGAAAAGGTTGCATGGCAACACATGACAAATTGGCATTACGGAGCTCTGATAAAAAACGAAAATAATTAGTCAAGAAATCAATACTCTAAAAAGCTCGACTTCTAGAATTATCAATGAGGCTTAGAAAAATTTACAATTAAGCCAAAACTGAAAAAAGCGGCCAGAAAAATCAACAGAGAGGACACAAAACGTGAACCATTTTTCTCCCGCAGTACCCCAGTAAAATCAGCTTGCAATAGAAGCGCAATTTTGTAAAATTTTGAAGAAGGACCAGTTTCTTCACCACCACATGTTAATTTCGAATATGCTTATTGTCCCTGATCTCAAGTTTCGAAAACAATAGGAAAAACACGTGGTCTGATAACTCAATTGTCGGGAACCAACGCCACTCTTGTCGGCCAAACTAGTCAAGGTTTGACCATTAGAATTTCGAAGCCTACAAAATGTTTCACCGGTGGGTCAAGATGTCGTGGAACGCTATGGGGATTTGACTGCTCTTAATTAAAAGATAACAAATCATTGACGGGATGCGGAAAACAAAACCATAAGAACTCTACAAATTAGTAGGTGCAATCCACAACTGAGCACGCGGGACGAATACAAGAGCCTGTAACTGACAATGGATATTAAAGTGAAGAAAGCATTTTCTGCCTAATTTTTTGAGATAGGAGGCGCAAAAAGTCAAATTAATTACGATCTCCCAAAATCTCACGAAACAAAAATCTCCCATTAATATCTCATAATCAAAAAAGTTATCTAAAATGTTTTCAAAGTACTGGTGTCATCACTGTGATGAGAAAATCTCTTCGAAAAATAGATGAAAATTCAAATTGCAAAAAAAAATCGATACAAGTTACTGTTTTATAGTAATTTGAATACTTACAGTTCGACAAGTGTTATCTTTCTGATGATGCACGCCATTGCAAACACGATCAGGTGATTCGACAATTTTTATTATCGAATTACTAATCTTGATAACTAACTCAGGAACAACGGAGTAATACAGAATTGTTGCAGCTTTGCAAAGCTTCAGCATAGACAAAACTTATTTGAAAGTACGATTCACAATGTTTTTAACGGAAAACTGGTTGGATCAGGGGCTAGGAAAGAACAACGCATGCTAGACCAAAAACCAGTATCCGGTTGATGGTCCTCAAAAAAGTGAATCAGATTTCATATGTCATAGAAACTGGAAGTGAAGATCAAGTGAAAACTAAACGAAGACGCCAGGCTAGAAATCGTAAAAAACTAACGTTTTCTGCAATACATAGGCAACTATACCCAAAACTTTGCATCCGAAATGAAAACTACTTGACTGCAAATTTTATTCAGCACGCGAAAAAAATAAGGACTCCCCACATTAAAACCATCCTTCAATAAGGGCCTGAAACCACTCTAATGTCAGAACATCAAAAAAAAGGAATCACAGGTGGATCAATACCACCCTGAATGCGGTGGCCTCGAATGGAAAATTATGGCAGCCTGTCTCACAATAGAAAAACACATGACCATCGAAACTATAAATTTCATTAAGTTGGGGCCCCGGATAAACAAACGCGAGAATTTTTGGGGGCGCGAACTAAAGCTAAGAGATAAGTTCAAATAATAAGTTTGTTTCGCACTAGAGTGCAAAAGAAATTCAAGCATGGCCAAAAATAAATCTGCAAAAATACCCACAAGAATGATGTTTAGGGCGAGGGCAAATTTTTAAATCACCTGAGAACACAAAAAAGCATGTTGAAAATCGAGAAAAACAGAATAGGAAGGTAAGAAATGAAATAATAAAAGTGGTAAGTATGAAGTTTTAAATAGGCGAAATTTTGTGTTAATAAAAAATTGTTTTCGGAAATTTTTTTTATGTGTTTCCTAGATTTGTTAAAAATTTATGTCGCACCTAAATGTAAAATCATTTTTACTTGAATCCGTTAAAAATTTGTGGAACGATTTTCACCTGAAGATGAACCTAAAGTTCAAAACCAAATTTAATTTTCAATTGACGGATAAATAATTTTGGAAAGATCTTCAGGAACTAATGAGCCATGAATAATTGTGGAGCATGAGATATCTGTAGTTTCGTTTCTTCGGAGCCACCAATGCATGCTGTGGAAACAAGTTCGAAGGAGAGCGGCGATCTTGGCCCCAATGATGAACAAATGGTCAGCGTTTGGCTTGCTGATCTCTTCTCTTATCTGTGCGGCGGTTCGTTTAAGAGTTTATATTGCTTCAGACCTTTGAGCTGCCAATGGATCCAAAGATTGATGGGTTCGAGGTGTTGCACTTTCTAACTCTATCGCGCTGTTTTGACTGATTCGTGATACTTGTAGGCATCCGACAAGTTCCTCGCAAGATTTCGCGAGTCGGATGCTGATTTTAACATCGATGAGCAACATCAGCGGAAGTATCTTATCTAGAGAATAATTCACCCGTGAGCAGCTGTAAATGAGGATCGATTTTAAAAACCTGCCCATTTTTTGATGCAAAATGGGTAAAAATCTGTGTTGTATTTTCGTTTTCACTGTCAGGGCCCATAAGGTATTCAGAAATCTGCAGTTGATCCAATAACTTAAACTTTTAGGTACCTTTATTCTGTAGCATATTTCATCGCGACGGGCGAGCTTGGCAATGCTTTCCCAAAAATTGGGGAATGCTTGTCCAAATGCGTTCAGGAGTCGTCATCAATTGTCAATATTGAATCCCGGTGGACCATGACTTCTGTGTGGTCAAAATACTGCTCGCTTGCTGGCTTGGCTATTAATATTGTCAACGAGGATCGTATTTTAGGCAAGAAATTGTCGGTTTCTCTAGGACAAGATAGTAAGGACGCACATCCAAAGCTTCCCCGTTGTTTTAATTCAGGACCTTCAGTACACTTTTGTCTCCTATTTTGTTTATCAATGATAAGATTCCATTTTTGATTCACCAGACAAAAACTTAGTGGCATATTAGATATAAATTTTGCAATTAAATTGTTGAACAAGCAGGGATTTAGTTGAATCAGATTTTCGTCGCTGGATTTAGTTCCTGAATGGATTGCTTTAATTTCATAGAAAAACTCTGAAAACTTGTAGTTCAAAAAAATACCGATTCGACAACAGATTATTTTGATAATTGAGCCATTATTTTTGTTTGATCTGATTGGAATGAGGAAGGATGGTTCGTATTGGTCATTAGCGCATATTTCGAAAAATTTCTCTTTTTTAAAGCGGACAAGAGCATGTCTCAAAGAGATCAGTTCAAAGACAAAATACTACCCCATTCTGCTTTTGCCCTCGAAAAAACCTTGGTGCACGATTCCGACTAGATATTTTCCAACAACTGTACATCTCAGCAGTTTTCCGAGAGGCCTCAGAGCTCGTTTAGGTTTTCTGGGATGTTCGGTTTTTAACAGGAGTTCGCACGGGTATTTAGAGGAACGATATTCATTTTGACTGCAAAATAGTTTCGCCCTGGTGCGCATGTAACGCATACAATTTCGCTGTGGCAGTCTTTGGAGCCTGCACGAACACATGATGCTAGTTTTCGCTAACATAGTAACAGACGCTATTTTTTTCTATCACAGTTGGTCTAGTGTGAAATTGCAGTAGAACGGCTGAGCGTTAGGGATTAAAGACAATAGTGGTTGAAAACGTCATTACAAAAACCATAATTTATTGCCAGGAAACGAGAAAGCTACCATCACAACAGAACATTTTAGAGTGAAGGCGGACGACAGGGGAGAAGAAAAAAGAAAGGCCAGGGGAAAACACACTGTAATGGTTTTCAGGAGCGTCATTAAACATATTCAATTTGTTTTGGATAAACATTTTGCAAAAAGTTGAGAAAATTTAATGTCATGATGTTAAATGAACTATAAGTTATTATATCTAAAAGCACGTAGATGTTGTCTCATTGGCTACTAGGGTGTTTGTTGATTTCTTCCAAGGAAACAAGTGTTAAGTTGAGAGGAAGATATACTGACTCACAACATCTATGAGATCATTGGTGATTGCCCCTCGATAGCAATGGACTACTGCTTGAATGTTCGGTAACTGTTTTTATTTGCTCAAGGAGGATTCTGCGACCAGTCTCTTGTGGTGCCATTGGAGTATCCCCGCCCAAAACCTAATTTATGACATTTCTTTTTTTTCCATTACGTTCATTATAGTAAACTTTTTAACAAGAATATCACAATAATTAGGCTATGCAATAGACGATAAAATTATCTATAAAAAAACTTGTGCAGCCAAAACAAAGACATATGCGACAGGCAAACAAAATTGAACTCAGTTCTAAAAACAAGAAGCGAATTTTAATTTTTTGTCAGTTTCATCAATTTCACCTGTACATTGTAAGAAAAGCTGATGTTTTGTCAGGTTTTAATCAACAATCCACTGAGAAACAATTCATAGAATGTTTAAATCTGAAGCACGAAATGACTGATATTTGGTTTTTAATATTAGATAGTTGAAAGGCACACTAAAGACTCTCAATCAGAAATATTGACACAGATATTGACGCTGAAATTTTTTGTTTGAACAGATAGAAACACATAAAACAGCAAATTTGAACTATGGCACGTATAAATTTTCGTAGCAGATTTTCGAATAATAAATAGTTCAAGAAAATATAAATTAAGTGGCCGTATCAGACTGTGACGCAATTAAATATGTTCCTCCTGCGATAACTGATCAACATTCGAAGCACAGTTTTGATGAACTGGCATTAATGACTTGATCCATCAAGACATCGGTATCGAGCAAAGTGTGAAACATTAACCAAAGTGTGAAATATTCTAAGAGGTATTCACTCCAAAAGTTTTTTGAAATGGCATTTGTTTTATCATGCAATCGCCAACCAGTCTTACCGGAAAAAAATGGAAAAGGGTAGCATAGAGTGAAACAATCTATAATAAAAACTACAACAACAGACTTACTAAAATTATAGAAGATGCTGAACTACTTTTTGGAAAAATTTGTGATCTGTTAATAACCTCTAAATTCAAGATTTATGCTTTCATTTTTGATGTTTTTGACCTAAAACGTCAGATTAAAGCCTTTTCATAATCTTTTACAAACTACAAACGGACAAATTGCTTATAAATGTCACAATCCAAAATTTTTACACTATGAAAAACAAATCAGAAACTTTTGAAGCAATCCATTAGCAATGAGGTTTTACTCCAGAATAAACTAAAAACAAAAATTTAATTCCATAACTTTCATTTGCTGTCACTTTTTCAAAATTAGTTCTCAAGAAAAGATGAAAAGTGCTGGACCCTATTTTTTCGCTAAAATTTGATTTTCATCTATTCCAACTAACGTTTCGACGTAAAATTTGTTGTCTAGAAAACATCAAGCGTTTTTAGTGTAGTTTTCAACTTTTTAGTAAAGAAAAATGAATTTGTTCAAGGTTTTTAGAACTAACCTACCAATTAAAGTTTCGTCATTTTTGTGATGTCACTGCAAATTCAATCAAAATCATGACCAGTGGCTTATCATTTTTACCGAGCCTTCAGCCGGTTGAAACCGAAATTGGGAAAAGCAGTATTTTTTCCAGTTATGCACAAAATAAATGTGATTCTTTTGCCCAGCTCAGAAAAAATAACAAGTTTTTTTTTCATTATCGTCAACGAAGACTCTGAACCACTCGTTTTTTGTGTAGTGAACTTTGATGTTTTGGTGTTATACTGGTGTTTTGGATTTCTCATGCACCAAAATTTTTCTCGAAAACTCAAACTTCTTTCATCTGCCAGATGTTTTTCTGAAAACTGCTTATAATCGAGCTGCGAAACGGGGCACACTATTGGTTAAAACTAAAATCAACCCTTGTTTTGAAAACTTCAAAAATTTTATTGAAAAATATTGAAATTATTGTTGGAAATTGTTTTGTCTTCGAATTCATTTTTGCGATGTTAACCACTTTACTTGAAGAAAGTTGTTCATGTTCATGACATGTTTCAAGACATTTTACGATTTCAATTTTTTTCGGCATAATTAAAACCCAAATAAGAAGTCTCAAAAATGCTTTGCTGTGCTGAAATGTTTTTACATTGATTATAAAGTTCCCATTTTGGTGGTAAAACTTCGCCAGCTTATTTTGTAAAACCAATTTTTTCGTGATATATTTTGATATTCAAATTTAAAAAATAATGGAGAGCCGAAATTCTAAAATAATTTGAGGGTGACGCCAAGATTTGGCATGCAAATAACAGACATCAGCATAGTCAAGGAAAGTTGGCAATAAAAATTAACAAGAATTTAATTAAAAAACATACATCGATAGTTAATTGTTAATACGTGGGCTGACCCGGAACGAGTCTTAGGTCTTGATCAGTACTTCTCTAGTGAAATGCACGTCTTGAATTGATAAATCAGTACTGATCACATCTTATTTCAAATCTTGAGGCTTGTGAAGACGTGTAATGTCTTGCTCAAGACTTGTTAATTCTAAGTCAAGTGTTGGGCAAGACTTGAAAAAACTTAAGCCAAGTCCTGGCGAGCGAAAACTTTGCCACGCCATAAGTCAAATCTTGACATTGACTTGACAGGTGTTGATATTTGCGTACTCAATAAACGAACTATCAAAAGTGATTTTCAAGCTGAGCTGAAATTGAAGAGATTTTTTGGTCAAAATTTTATTAAATTGAGCTAGCTATCTCTGAAATGAACATCTACCAACGTAAGATGTCCCATATATTCACTTAATCGAAAGAATTTTTTGTTCAATGGGCAAAAAAGAGTGCCCATGACTGGTATATTTGGACAATATTACAAAGTTTTGCTTTCTCTTTCGAGTGAAGTTTTGTCGAAGTGCTGGCGTTCTCTTTTGCACCTATTTTTGCTTTGCAAATTTATTAGGGCACGTCATTGTAAATGGCTGGCTTTCTTTTTCGCTGTAAAGCGAAAGAAAAACAAAACTTAAATGACCAGAACTTGAATCAACACTTGACAAGTCGTGACCAGAACTTGAATCAATTGCCATGACTTAAGACTAGATTCAAAACGTGCCAAGTTTAAAAAATTACATGACCAGAGCTCTGATACAGTACTGATCCAAGACGCAATAAGACTTTTTAAGTGCTGATTAAGACTTGACCTTTAGTCCGGGGAGCTACAAACTGGTATTAAAAACTCTAGTTTTGAACACTGTTATCAATTTCAACTGGTTTAGTTGAAACCTTAGGCGCTTGTAACCCATTCGATCTGCTAATTTTCTTGGACGCCGGTTTTCTCCCCATGATCAAATCGATAAAATTCGCTCTGAACTTGCTGCCGAAAATCAAATATACGTAAAAATTTGCAGAATTTTGCACGGCTTGACAGATTCTTACCATAGAGAGAAAAAAGTGAATAATCACTTCATCTTTGTAAGACTTGACGGTGTCCATATTCAAGAGATAACGTACGAAAATGGTGAATATAACCCCAAAAGTTGTGAACAAACTGCAAACAATGATCATTTGACGAGTCATTTCTCGATCGCGCCGACTTGATTGAGTCGTGCTGGTTAATCTTTTCCGTTTCATTTGTTGAATTTTCCCGATTGTTATAGATGTGAACAAAAACACGCTCGCTATTGGTATTAATCCACTCACAAACCATCCAATCACATTGCGAGTTCCAAAAAAGAACTCGGCGCTGATTAGTTCAAAATTAACAGCACGACAGAAACCCGAACCTGGATGTATTCGAAAAACGAGAACAGTCGGAACAGTCCATAACCCTAAAATTACGTAATAAACAATCGTGGCAATTATGGCGACCTTCGGTTTTCCATATTCGCGATATTTAAACGGGAGTAACACAGCGATACATTTGTCGAGACTGAAAAAAATTGTTGCGTAATATGCGTACAGGGTTGACGTAAACGACCAGTACATACAAATAGAACAAATGACGTCATTATATGCGGAAAGAGTCCACCCGAACAACGGTCGTGTCATCGCAATAATTCCATTATAAAACCCAGCAAAAAGGTCACTGAAAGCCAATGCGAACATGAAGGCAGCTCCTGATGAAATATTTTCCCACTTTGAAATTATCACCATAGTGAAGATGTTCCCGAAGAATCCGAGCGAACTGAGAGTCGCGCACGAGATATCGAGAGCAAATACAACTCGTGCTGTAATTGGGTAATAATTTCGCCAGTTTTCAAAAACGACCTGTTCGTCATCTTGTTCGGGGAATTCCGTCTCATTAATTATTGTGATGCTCTGAAACACAGTTGCGTAAACAACAAATAATAATTTTGGTGTTCATATTTTTTCATCCCAGTTAATTTTATCACACCTGTTTGACATCTACAATTTTTTTTCAGCCCTATTTCAATTTTTTCGTTTTTTAATAGATTTGTAAAAACTTTCAAACAGAAAACGTAGGAGTTGCGGAAATTATTAAGGGTTTAAGTTGTTTATTATTGTGCGAATTTCTCTAAATGTCATAAAAACCTTGAGAGAATAGGTATTTTTTTGTGCCTCAATGCAAAAATATTTATCAGAACCCGACATATGGTTAGTGTAAATAAATACCGTCGAAAATTGATAATAAAACATACAGTATTATTGGCATTGAAGAAATTTATCGAGCATTGATGTTTTCATGAGTAAAGAAACTCAGCAAATCAGATTAAAAAACACGTCAAAAAATCCGAAGAAATTGTTAACTTTTTTGACAATGTGTTATAGTAGCACTTTAGTCTGGTGCAGAATCAAAAAGAACGTTTTCAGCTTGAGTTGAAATCAGACAAAAAAGAAGAATGCTTAAGTTCAGTTAATTCACTCCCCGTACAATTGACTCGGTCAGTATTGCAAATTACAGCATTGAAAATATCACTCCATTCTGGTGATTATTTGTGGCGAACGAGAACCAAAATTTAATGAGAATTACTCCTAATGGTTTTCTCAACCTGGAATAATTAAATATAAATCCTATCTCTGACCCTTGAAATTAGACAAAAAAGAAGAATGCTTAAGTTCAGTTAATTCACTCCCCGTACAATTGACTCGGTCAGTATTGCAAATTACAGCATTGAAAATATCACTCCATTCTGGTGATTATTTGTGGCGAACGAGAACCAAAATTTAATGAGAATTACTCCTAATGGTTTTCTCAACCTGGAATAATTAAATATAAATCCTATCTCTGACCCTTGGTCGTTAACAATGTTGGGTTATGGACTTTCGCAAGCGGAATAAAAAGCGTTTTTAACTAAGTAAAAGAATTAATTTCTCAAAAATGAGAGAATAACAAAATGATATTTTACAGTAGAATTTAGAGATTTACAGGAGAGATCTGATTATAAGATCAAGATGGTGATTTGAATTTGGGGATGAAAAAGGACTCAAAAATCAGCTGTATATATACCCATTATCAGTGTGAAAAAGTCAAGATACAAAACTAATCTTAGCACCGTGATTTATAGTGGGGGTCGCAAGGGATACCCAATATGGTTTGCTTCTGCAAATCAGTCGCAAAGGGAACCATAAATGGAATGCATTTGCACTTTTCTAAGAATTCATTCACACTTCCGGAGATATCATCATCATTTAAGACGTGCTGGGAAGATTTTACATCAATTAATCTAACTCTAATAATAGTTATCTAGATTCACCAATTTGAACCGAATATTGATTCTCAGCACCATTTCTTGACGATTCATTTATATAATTTCTTTGATCAAAATCAAATTGCTTGTCTTTCCAATCTGGTAAGTCAAACTTTCTTTCTAATTCTCACTAAGTTTAAGACTATAGTTTGATCGAAATTCTAACACCCCCACTCAGACTTGAGCTGATTGCGTAGAGTCTGTTCCCATCAAAACTGCTCTGAATGTTTCCACTTTCGAAACGGGTAAGGACTTTGTGAAGATGTCCGCTGCCATTTTGTCTGTAGGAACGTAATGAATTGAAATAGTCCCATCCTCTGTTTTGTCCCGGATGAGGTGAAACTTTGTTTCGATGTGCTTGCTCCTTTTGTGCATGACTGGGTTTTGGCAGAGTCTGATACAACTTTGGTTGTCTTCTCCAATTGCTATTGGACGTTTCTGTTGGATGCCAAAATCCTCTAGAAGTTGTTTCAGGTAGAGTGCTTCCTGAACTGCTGCTGCCATGCCCTGATATTCTGCTTCTGATGAAGAAAGAGCAACTGTGGCCTGCTTCTTGACACCCCAGCTGAGTGCTGCGCCACGTCCGTTGAGCTTGAAGTAATAGCCCGTTGTTGATTTTCTGTCGTTCACGTCTCCAGACCAGTCTGCATCACTTTCCCCCACTAAATCATAACTAGCCTCTTTTGTGTAAGTAGGTTTTAAACCTTTTGAACCTTGAAGATATCGCAGAAGTCGTTTTCCGCACATCCAGTGTTGATTGGTAGAAGCATTCATGTGTCTGGACAGAATGTTGACTGTGAACATGATGTCTGGCCTCGTCTGTTTGGCCAGATACAGAAGTGATCCAACCAAGCTTCTGTAGATCCTCTGGTCCACTTCTTCGTCTCCGTTCTGTGCTGTCTGAAGTTTCAAATTCAAATCAGCTGGAGTTCTTGAGGGTTTGCATTGATCCATTTGAAACCGCTCAAGCATTGTTTCTATGTAGCGTTCTTGGTCGACTGTGACTTTGCCCTCTTCTCGTCTGATTCTTAGACCCAGAAACCAGTGTAGTCTCCCTCTGTCTTCCATGTGAAAGGTTGCTTCTAGTGCCTTCTTGACATCAGAGACCACTGTCATACTTCTTGATGCTACTATGATGTCGTCAACCCAGACCAAGATGAAGGTTTGATCCTCTGCCTCTGATCTTGCAAACAAGCAGTGATCGTTCCTGCTTCTGGTGAACCCCTGTCTCAGTAGGAAGTTTGCCAGCTCTTTGTACCAGTTGTTAGCAGCCTGTTTCAAACCATAAATTGATTTATTTAGTCGACATACTAACTTC
>NC_134479.1:50690790-50754206 GCF_964194025.1 Convolutriloba macropyga
CATTGTAAAGATGTATCTAACGGTTGCATACATGTCAGATTATCTGAAATTTACTTTCTTGATGAAATTTTTGTTCACGAATTAATATAGTCTTTCACATCAGCTTTTGTCCAATGGCGGCAGGATACAAGTGAATTTAATGAGATCAATTTTAGCCATATACGTTGGCATGTCAAAACATAGATAAGCCAGAATAAAAAATTTTCTTCCAATCTGATTGATTGAGAAATAAACTTTGTACGCTTAAAAACCCTCTGTTCAGAAAAAAGAGTTTTTAAGTGAAACATTTTATTCAATTTTGGCCATACAACTGCATATGGGATGAAGAATCTAACCGATCCTGGATCTTGTTTAGTGAAAATTTATAAAAGATACTTTCTATACTTTACGTAGAACATACGAAATTTTCATATGTAGAAACTGCGAGTAAATTAGATAATGTAGGTCAACTTAGACAAGTTAATTAGTTGTATTAAATAAGCAATTTTTTCTTAAGAATTAATGTTTCGAAGGCGAAAGAGAGGAGATTTGAGTGATATATCTTAAACAAACAAGTTGATGAACATAAGCATATTGAGCTGTTGATATAATTCGTTTACTTAGCAAAGTTGTATTTGTGCATCAGGCCAAAGTCGCAATGAGTGATTTAAATTTAGAAGAAAATTGAAGAGCAAACATTTGAAGTGAACTAGATATTTTGAACAGAATTGCAAATTCAATTTGAAGCAAATCAAAGTGTGATTTCGAATTTGCAAAATTATTGGCAACCGCGAACCTGGTACATCTCAATTCCTTAAGTTATATTCATCATTAGACTCTGAAAATTTCAATGTCAGGTTCAACCAAGGGTCCCCTCAGGCTGGTATAACTTTTGGGCCAATCCGACCACCCAACCCCGAGCTATTAACACCAGAAGTTGGGTGATTTGAAGTTTTTCGATTTTTTGAATGGAAAAATGACTGTTTGAGTATTATATAAGGCCAAGTAAGGGCTGCATTGGAGAATAAGTCTAGAGTAATGTATCAGATGATCATGGGAAGGGTTTAGGAAGTTATGGACAAAATTTTTTAGCATTTGAAATAAGAATAGGCAGTTTTCACTAAAAATAGTTATCATTGAAACGGAATAAGCAATTTCTCGAAAAGTTGAAGTCGGATTGACCTGAAAATTGGGGGATAGACTAATTTGGGTACGAGAAATCCGATTTTGAGGTCAGATTAGACCCCAACCAATCTGCACGGGACTAGCGCACACAGGTGCCGCAGGACGTAAAATTTTAGTTGCTCGTGGAGTATTAGTGGTAGCCTTATGATTTTTCGAGGGTTAGTGTAAGTTTACAAGGGCTTTTTATTGGTGTTATTTTTAAATTCCGGCTGCAACTGGACGTCCGTACTTCGGGATAAACCGAGTGCCGAAAACCAGAAATTGGCAATTTTTAGCGGCCGAATGGCTTTGAAATGGTAATAATATGATAACCTTAGGCAGTTAGTGACAAAAAAAAACCACCCCGGTCAATTTTGACGAACTCGGATTTTTAGGTTTTTTGTCGACACGACTCATTTAAAATATTCAAATTACAAAAGACTCTCAACAGCTGACCCGTTGGTCAAGAAACTTGGCAGGCAGGTTGGTGGCTTCCTATATTTACTAAGAGTTTTTACCCCAACACGTTTTGACCACTTATTTGTAAGTTATTAGGTTTGGAATTTTGGGTCCATCCAGGAGTTCAATGAAAAGTGTGCGCGGTCATTGCTCGTGTTCTAGTGGGAGTCAGGTCATAAATTTTGTAGGTAGGCGCATTCATAAGAGAAGTTTCCGTGACAATAGTTAGTTTTATCAACTTGACCCCTCATTTTTGAGAGGTGACCTTTGGATGACCCCTAAAGCTCAAATTGTTTGCTTTTAGCAATGTTTGACATTTCGGCAGTTTTTAACTGGAAGTTGCATGAAATGTTCAGAAAAAACAGAATAACAATTGCTCTTAGCATTGGGGTTGAGTTTAGTCATTTATTCATCAGATGATTTTCGACAGGGGTTGATTGCAGCTAGTTAATTTGATAGCGGAATAAGAACTTTTCAACGTTCAATGTTTGCTAAGCAAACACTGATTGACATGTCATGTGCATATATGAGATAAAGCGGAGTGGATTTGTTTACATAAGAGTCCCAAGTTTGAGTACTTAAGGTAAGGAGAATGTTGAACAATGGTTGGTCGCAAATGAACTACAGAGCATAATTTGATATTGGTTTGTTTTTATAGCAGACAAAGCCCTCCTACAGAATGTTACAGATTTCAAGTGTAAGTTGCAATGATTACTTAAGGGATTAAGGTTTGTTTGCTTGAGATAAGAGCGTATTGGTCATGTATAAATTGAATCAACACAGAGAAATATAGAGAGAGTTTGGAGAATTTTGGATGAATTTCAAGTTTGGACTCAAGAGAATTTTAGCACAAGCGCGAGTTTACAAAATAGTGTGAAAAGCAATGAGGAGATTGATAGAGAGACTGAAGTCTGGAAGTTTGTAATTGCAAGACCAGTTGCTATACTGTGAGCGTTTTTGATTTAGGTCATTTGGGAAGTGAACCGTGGATGTTGTTTTTATTATTTTTTTAATTACTATTGTATATTGTCTTAAATTTGTCCTTTCCATTGACGGGCAAGTAATTTTCTTGCATTTGTTAACCAAATAACTAGAATTGATATTACGAGCCCCTTGTGAATTAACTTATTTCAATGCAATCTAACTTACAACAGCATACACGAGTGGAAGAAGAGAAATAGCAGAGTAACAAATTAACGCTTGCTTCACCAATTCAAAACTTTTGGTTTATTTTATTTGATCGATCTTCTGGGCGACAGATTCCTCTCACTGTTAGCCTAGTTAGAAATTCAGAAGACGACAGTGGCGCTCCTGGGAGGGCTTTGTTTTTTCGTTACTTTTTGCTGTGGATTTTTTTTTACTGTTTTGATAGCGTGCAATATTTTACGTCGGAGATACTGTAGAGAGCACATTGAAAGTTGACCTACCACTACGCTAATTTGATTATGTTTGGTTATCAATTGGTGAAGCGTTTTCCTTCACCAGGCTATGAAGTTTGAGATGTTTGGCGCAAACCTTATTTGAGCACGGGCATGAACCTGGGATGGACGGAAGAAGAGATGACGAAGTGGTTGCCTACAAAATTGTGTGGGTGGGCCTTGAATGCTGTAAGTGATTTATCAAGAGGTTATTGACGGTCAACTTCAGGGAAGCAAGCATGGACACTGATAGGGACGCTGTATCAGTTCGACATACGATTGCCTGATAATCCACTTTTTTATGAGCAAAGCGATAATTTGTTTGTTAGAGGGAAAGCGGGAAGTAGGGCGAAATTCATTGAAACCAGTAATACTGTGGATCAGAGAACGCGACAGCAGTGTTCTCGAAAGCAAGTGATTGATACAAAAGAAGCAATGACACTTCTTTGATGGTTACATTTCGGCAACCCGGCAAAAAATCTGAAAGGTTTGGAATTGGGTCCAGCTGCGGTGTATCAAGAAAAAAAGTTTTCAGTAAAGATCTTGTTGGAGAAGCGGAAAATACGAGAATTGCTGAGAGTGGTAGTAGAATAAGAATTCCAGGTTACGGCGATGAAGTGCAACATGAAACTGAGGTCGAGTTTACGGAGGAACTTTGTGGTCAAATGAATCAGAAAATTTATAGTGCAGCGTTAAGCAAATATGAATAAAGTGACTTCGGAAAACTTCCGACAGGGAAAGAAATCGTTGAACGGAGTGTTGTGTCTTGTGGACCATATGAGCATCAAGCTATGGAAAGTGATTATGTACTGTCACCAGAGTCTGAGGAGCTGAGCGATGAACAGTCGGACTATTTGTTTGAAGATATTTTGGATACAGATTTTTGGATTTAGAGGAACTTGATGTCAACGATGCGAGAAGCGAGAAAAGTTTTGCTGCGAGTTTGAACTCAATAGCATGCGACAATGTAACTGCAATAGCGAGCAACTTTGATGGGTGTGTCAAAGCTAGCAGAAACGATATGTTGGGAGTCTGGGCCTTGATGGAGTTGAAGAGAGGAGGTATGGATCAGAAGTTCTGCAACGCAACACACGTGGCTGATGAGAAACAGATGTGTACAACCGAGTGCTCTGTTGACCCTCTGGAGAATTGGACATTTTTGGGACGAATTGATTGCAGTTGGTATCTGAAACACAGAAGGGTCAAAACGATAAGGCAGCATATGACCGAAGTATTTTCGCACATTTGGAAAAAGAGCTGGAGGAATGGGTGCAAACGCAATTGAATGAAACCGAGCTTAATGGCAGTGTTTTCGTCGAATCAACGGATGAGCAGCAAGTGGAAAGTGCTGAAATTTACAGAACAGGGAAGTCCGACAAAAAATCAATGGCTAAAATTTTGCACAGTTGGGTTCATGTTGATCAACAGCCTAGGAGGGAGGACTCTAGAGGGTTTTCGATGGAAGTAAAGCAGAATGTGGAGAGAATGATTACATCGCGATTCCTAGATATTGCAAGGCTGTTGCTGGAAAACAGAGAATTAAGCCGGAAAGAGAGAAGAAATCGTTTGGAGGCATCAAGACAGCAGACATAGCAGGATTACAGGAGGAATGGCATTTACAGAAGAGGTGGACATCCATTCAAGCATCAGAGGAAGAAGGTTTTCATGTACAGATGCACGAGTGTATGATTAGAGGGACGTTGACAGCTAAGTTTTTCAAGCCTTTTCTAACCCAATTGTTGCCTACATTGTATTAATCTATTTTATGGAGACAAGTTGATCAAGCACTATAGCCTAATGAAAAAATTGTTCAAAAACGTTGATATAGGGAAATGTGTAAATTTAGCAAATCTATTTTTAGGATTTTTCTTTTTGCTTTTGTGATTTTGGGGTTCCCGGGGACGATGTTTGTCAGAGGCAAAAGAATTTGATCAAAAATCAATGTTGATGAGTTATGTAAAATATGTTAAAATTTGAAAATGCGAAAGTTTTTTCGAATCTGATTTAGTCAACCGCTATTCAAATGTTAGTGCAGTTAGTTTATAAAAATCCGGAGCTAAACCTAAGTGGTTCACTTCACTAGATCGACTATTGTTAAAGTACGTAAGAGTAAGCTAATCAGGTCACAGGGTAACGTCTTGCAATTATTCGGGAGAATAATAATCTAGCAGGAGGAGTGTAGAACATAAAAATTAGTTAGAATGTAGAAACTGCGAGTAAATTAGATAATTTAGGTCAACTTAGACAAGTTAATTAGGTGTATGAAATAAGCAATTCTTAAACAAACAAATTGATGAACAAAAGCATATTGGGCTGTCGATATAATTCGTTTACTTAGCAAAGTTGTATTTGTGCATCAGGCCAAAGTCGAAATGAGTATTTTAAATTTAGAAGGAAATTGGAGAGCGAACATTTGAATTGAACTAGATATTTTGAACAGAATTGCAAGTTCAATTTGAAGTAAATCAAAGTGTGATTTCGCATTTGCAACAATATTGGCACCCGCGAACCTGGTACATCTCAATTCTTTAATTTATATTTATCATTGGACTCTGAAAATTTGTGAGGATGTTCCTCTAAGGATTTTCCATATATAGTAGAGATGCGCGGTCAGTTACAGCTTTTCGATCTGAGTTATTTAACTAAAGTTTTGTTGATTTAGTGTAAAAAAGGCAGTTTATCAGTTTTTTAAAATACCACCAAGCAGATCAAAACCGCACCCTTCATGGAGGGTTATATTCAGCGGACGTTTACCAAATCTTAATGTAAGGTACAACCAGGCTGGTTGTAACTTCTCAGGCTGGTATAACTTTTGGGCCAATCCGACCACCCAACCCCTAGCTAATAACACCAGAATTAGCGTGATTTGAAGGTTTTGCAATTTTTTAATTTAAAAAATGACTGTTTGAGTTTGATATAAGGCCAAGTAAGGGTTGCATTGGGTAGTAAGTCTAGAGTAATGTATCAGATAGTTAGCATTGAAACGGAATAAGCAAAAAAATTTCTCTAAAATTTGAAGTCGGGTTGACCTTAAAATTGGGGGATAGACTAATTTGGGTACGATTTTGAGGTCAGATTAGACCCCCACCAATTTGCACGTGACTAGCGCACGCAGGTGCTGCGGGACGTAAAGTTTGAATTGCTCGTGGAGTATTGGTAGCAGCTTTATGGTTTTTGGAGGGTTATGGTAACTTTTCAAGGGTCTTTATTGGTGCGACTTTTAAATTCCGGGTGCGACCAGAAGTCAGTGCTTCGGGATAACCCGAGTGCCAAAAACCGGAAATTGTCCTTTTTGAGCGGCGGAAAGGCTTTGAATGGTAATAATATGATAACCTGAGGCAGCTAGTGACAGAAAATACCCACCCCGGTCAATTTTGACGAACTCAGATTTTTCGGCTTTTGTCGACACGACCCATTAAAAACATTCACAATACAAACGACTCGCAACGGCTAATCCGTTGGTCGAGAAACTTGGCAGGCAGTTTGGTGGAACCCTATATTTACTAAGAATTTTTACCCCAACACGTTTTGACCACTACTTTGCGAGTTATTAGGTTTGGATTTGTGGGGACATCCAGGAGGTCGACGAAAAATTTTTGCGCGGTCATTGCTCGTGTTCTAGTGGGAGTTAGGTCATAAAATTTTGTAGGTAGGTGCATTCATAAGAGAAGTTTTCGTGACAATAGTTAGTTTTATTAACTTGACCCCTCTTTTTTGAGGGGTGAACTTTGGATGACCCCTGAAGCACAAATTGTGTGCTTTTAGGAATGTTAAAATTCGTTTACTTAGCAAAGTTGTATTTGCGCATCAGGCCAAAGTCGAAATGAGTGATTTAGATTTAGAAGAAAATTGGAGAGCAAAAATTTGAGGTGAACTAAATTTTTTGAACAGAATTGCAAATTCAATTTGAAGTAAATCAAAGTGTGATTTCGAATTTGCAAATTTATTGGCACCCGCGAACCTGGTACATCTCAATTATTTAAGTTGTATTCATCATTGGACTCTGAAAATTTGTGAGGATGTTCCCCTAAGGACTGTCCATATATAGTAGAGATGCGCGGTTGGTTACGGCTTTTCGATCTGAGTTATTTAAGTAAAATTTTGTTGATTTACTGTAAATAAAAAGGCAACTTATTAGTTTTTCAACATACCACCTAGCAGATCAAAACCGCAACCCCCATGGAGGGTTATATTCAGCGGACGTCTACCAAATCTTAAGGTCAGGTACAACCAATGTATTCTCAGGCAGGTGCAACTTTTGGGCCAATCCGACCACCCAACCCCGAGCTATTAACACCAGAAGTAGGGTGATTTGAATGTTTTGATTTTTAGAATAGAAAAATGACTGTTTGAGTAAGATATAAGGCCAAGTAGGGGTTGAATTGAGTATTAGGTCTCAAGTACTGTATCAGATGGTCATGGGAAGGTTTAGGAAGTGGTGGGAGAAGTTTTCTAGCATTTTGAAATAAGAATAGGCAGTTTTCACTAAAAATAGTTAGCATTGAAACGGAATAAGCAATTTCTCTAAAACTTGGAGTCGGATTGACCTGAAAATTGGGGGATAGACTAATTTGGGTACGAGGAATCCGATATTGAGGTCAGATTAGACCCCCACCAATTTGCACGGGACTAGCGCACGCAGGTGCTGCGGGACGTAAAAGTTTGAATTGCTCGTGGAGTATTGGTAGCAGCCTTATGGTTTTTGGAGGGTTAGTGTAACTTTTCAAAGGTTTTTATTGGTGCTATTCTTAATTTCCGGATGCGACCAGAAGTCAGTGCTTCGGGATAATCCGAGTGCCGAAAACCGGAAATTGTCCTTTTTGAGCGGCCGAATGGCTTTGAAATGGTAATTACATGATAACTTGTGGCAGTTAGTGACAGAAAATACCCACCCGGTCAGTTTTGACGAACTCAGATTTTTTGGTTTTTGTCGACACGACTCATTAAAAATATTCAAATTACAAATGACTCGCAACTGCTGATCCGTTGGTGAAGAAACTTGGCAGGCAGGTTGGTGGCATCCTATATTTACTAATAATTTTAACCACAACACGTTTTGACAACTACTTCGCGAGTTATTAGGTTTGGGTTTTTGGGGTCATCCAGGAGGTCGATGAAAAGTGTGCGCGGTCATTGCTCGTGTTTTCGTGGGAGTTAGGTCATAAAATTTTGTAGGTAGGTGCATTCAAAAGAGAACTTTCCGTGACAATAGTCCGTGAGGAAGTTTCCACGAGATAAGGGAAGTTTCCGTGACAATGAGGGTTCCCATTTTTGAGGGGTGACCTTTGGATGACCCCTAAAGCTCAAATTGTGTGCTTTTAGGAATGTTAAAATTCGTTTACTTAGCAAAGTTGTATTTGCGCATCAGGCCAAAGTCGGAATGAGTGATTTAGATTTAGAAGAAAATTGGAAAGCGAAAAATTGAGTGAACTAAATTTTTTGAACAGAATTGCAAATTCAATTTGAAGTAAGTCAAAGTGTGATTTCGAATTTGCAAATTTATTGGCACCCGCGAACCTGGTACATCTCAATTATTTAAGTTGTATTCATCATTGGACTCTGAAAATTTGTGAGGATGTTCCCCTAAGGATTGTCCATATATAGTAGAGATGCGCGGTTGGTTACGGCTTTTCGATCTGAGTTATTTAAGTAAAATTTTGTTGATTTACTGTAAATAAAAAGGCAACTTATTAGTTTTTCAACATGCCACCTAGCAGATCAAAACCGCAACCCCCATGAAGGGTTATATTCAGCGGACGTCTACCAAATCTTAAGGTCAGGTACAACCAATGTATTCTCAGGCTGGTGTAACTTTTGGGCCAATGCGACCACCCAACCCCGAGCTATTAACACCAGAAGTAGGGTGATTGGAATGTTTTGATTTTTAGAATAGAAAAATGACTGTTTGAGTAAGATATAAGGCCAAGTAGGGGTTGAATTAAGTATTAGGTCTCAAGTACTGTATCAGATGGTCATGGGAAGGTTTAGGAAGTGGTGGGAGAAGTTTTCTAGCATTTTGAAATAAGAATAGGCAGTTTTCACTAAAAATAGTTAGCATTGAAACGGAATAAGCAATTTCTCTAAAACTTGGAGTCGGGTTGACCTGAAAATTGGGGGATAGACTAATTTGGGTACAAGGAATTCAATTTTGAGGTCAGATTAGACCCCCACCAATTTGCACGGGACTAGCGCACGCAGGTGCCGCTGGACGTAAAAGTTTGAATTGCTCGTGGAGTATTGGTAGCAGCCTTATGGTTTTTGGAGGGTTAGTGTAACTTTTCAAGGGTTTTTATTGGTGCTATCCTTAATTTCCGGGTGCGACCAGAAGTCTGTGCTTCGGGATAATCCGAGTGCCGAAAACCTGAAATTGTCCTTTTTGAGCGGCCGAATGGCTTTGAAATGGTAATAACATGATAACTTGAGGCAGTTAGTGACAGAAAATACCCACCCCCGTCAGTTTTGACGAACTCAAATTTTTTGGTTTTTGTCGACACGACTCATTAAAAATATTCAAATTACAAATGACTCGCAACTGCTGATCCGTTGGTGAAGAAACTTGGCAGGCAGGTTGGTGGCATCCTATATTTACTAATAATTTTAACCCCAACACGTTTTGACCACTACTTCGCGAGTTATTAGGTTTGGGTTTTTGGGGTCATCCAGGAGGTCGATGAAAAGTGTGCGCGGTCATTGCTCGTGTTCTCGTGGGAGTTAGGTCATAAAATTTTGTAGGTAGGTGCATTCAAAAGAGAAGTTTCCGTGACAATAGTTCCTGACGAAGTTTCTGCGAGATAAGAGAAGTTTCCGTGACAATGAGGGTTCCCATTTTTGACCCCTAAAGCTCAAATTGTGTGCTTTTTGTTTTTAGGAATGTTAGACTTTTTGGCAGTTTTTAACTGGGGAATTGCATAAAATGTTGAAAAAACTCAGACGAACAATTGCTCTTTGCTTTGGTGTTGAGTTTAGTTATTTATTCATCAGACGATTTTCGACAGGGATTGATTGCAGCTAGTTAATTTGATAGCGGAATAAGAACTTTTCAGATCAACGTTCAATGTTTACTGAGCAAACATTGATTGACATGTAATGTGCATATATGAGATAAAGCGGAGTGGACTTGTTTACATAAGAGTCCAAAGTTCGAGTACTTAAGATAAGGAGAAAGTTGAACAATGGTTGGTCGCAGTTGAGCGACAGAGCATAATTTGATATTGATTTGTTTGCATAGCAGACAAAGCTCTCCTACAGAATGTGACAGATTTCAAGTGTAAGTTGCAATGTTTACTTAGGAGATTAGGGTTTGTTTGCTTAAGATAAGAGCGTATTGGTCGATTGAAGTAACACAGAGAAATTTAGAGAGACGTTGGAGAAATGTGGAAGAACGTCAAGTTTCAACTCAAGAGACATTTTCGCACAAGTGTGAGAAAGTATTTGGTTTAGTGGGACTAGCTTTACATAATAGTGTGAAAAGCAAAGAGGAGATTGATAGTGAGACTGAAGTCTGGAAGTTTTTAATTGCAAGACCAGTTGCAATATTGTGAGCGTTTTTGATTTAGGTCATTTGGGAAGTGAACCATGGATGTTGTTTTCATATTTTTTAATAAGTATTGTAAATTGTCTTAAATTTGTCCTTTCCATTGACTTGCATGTAATTTTCTTACATTTGTTATCCAAATAACTAGAATTGATTTTACGAGCCCCATTGTGAATTAACTTATTTCATGGAAATCTAACTTACAACAGCATACAAAAGTGGAAGAGGGTAAATAGCAGAGTAACAAAAAAAACGCTTGCTTCACCAATTCAAAACCTTTGGTTTGTTTCATTTGATCGATCTTCTGGGTGACAGACTTCCCTCACTGTTAGCCTAGTTAGAAATTCAGAAGACGACACTTTACATTGTTATTCTGAATACTGGTGCATAGTTATCTATCTTATTCTAAACAAAAAAAAGTTTGTCGCCGATTTTTTGATTGTGTAGTTGAAATTGCTAGACCTATCAATAATTTGAACTGTATTTTAAGTCAGTCATAATTTAGAAATTGCAAACCTTGTTTTCGGATTCGATCACTGCTCAAGAAAATACTCAAAATAATATTCATGTTTTAAAAATATCATTTAAAGATTGGCCTATTTTTGCTCATTGATGACATCAAGTCTGGATAAATAAAAATATTTGGTAAATTGATCTCATGTTTTTGTGATAATTTCAGATCAAGTTACAAGGCACGGCCAATAGGGTACATTTTGACATCTAAAACTGAGTTTTGATCTGAAATGAAATCCAGATGACATCAAGTCTGGATAAATAAATATATTTGTTAAATTGATCTCATGTTTTTGTGATAATTTCAGATCAAGTTACAAGCCACGGCCAATAGGGTACATTTTGACATCTAAAACTGAGTTTTGATCTGAAATGAAATCCAGATGACATCAAGTCTGGATAAATAAAAATATTTGGTAAATTGATCTCATGTTTTTTTGATAATTTCAGATCAAGTTACAAGGCACGGCCAGATAAGGTACATTTTGACATCTAAAACTGAGTTTTGTTGAGTATAGGTTAACCGAACACATGTAGTGACCGTGCTTGAAAACTGTCAACTAATCACATTCGCTAAAATGTTTTGAAAGGCAATATATGTCGAGAAGTAATTTCTTAAGCCTCTGGTTCTAGGGAAACAAACAGACGCATATAGATGTAGAACATCTATTGGTAGACGATAGATGAAGAGAACTGCAACCTCCAATCCGATTGGTTAACTGCTCTCTAGTTCTTGAGCGGATGTTGCGCATGTAATAATAATAATAATAATAATAATAATAATATTTTGGTTCCTGCGTAATCGCAGCGGAACAGCATTAGGCCTACAGTAGCCTGTTCTCAGCTGCCCTTTTTCTTATTATTCCCCACATTTCAGACTATTCTTTCTATGAGCAGCATTGCTCTTTTTTGGTGACTATGGCCAATTTTTTTGCGTCTGAAACTTTCACGTGGTACCATCATTGCAGCCAACATTGGTCAGGCTATGGTCAACCTGAAGCTATGGATAAGTAAGAGCTCATCCTTACACAGACAGCTTCACGGAGGCAGGGGATTGAACTCTCAATCATTGGCATGTCAATCACACACCTTACCTCTCGGCTATAACGCCACCTGTTTAAAACGGAGTATAAACCTTATAAAATGCACTCGACGGAAATTACAACACACAAAAAATTGATTGCAAACTGATCATATGTTTGGTTGTCATCATTTAATTTTGCCCCATAGCCACTCTGTATCATTGCAAATAGGAGTAGTTTTTTGTGTTTATGAATAAAGAGCCGTATTTGTTTGTCTGTTTGTGAGCGTTGAGTGTCGTCATAGATGTGTGGTTGTGGAGACGGGGCTCCATTTTTGAAGCTGGTGTTTGTGTTTATGAGGAGAAGGTGTTTAATTTGTCTGGGAGTAAGAATGGTTTTATGTTTTTTTTTGTTTTTCCTGTATTTGTTTGAACGTGTGCGTTGTATTATAACTTTAAACACCTAAACTATTTGCAAGTTGAACTTTTTACAATTTCCATAGTCGAGATAATGTCATAAACAGTTGATTCAAGGTAATAAAATTAATAAAATGACCATAAGAGTATTGGTGCTGAGAATCAGTAGTTGTCTCAGATTGTTCAACCTTGATGGTCATCAATAGAGTCTAATTTTCAGATTAAATTTTTCCCAAGTTGTAATGAAAGATTTCTCTTGTATGGCCAAGGAACAGCCAGTATTTCGTAATACTTCTACGTAACTTCCAAACGCAAGCCGTATCTGGTCATCTTTGCGACCTCTTTATAAATCATGGTAATAATACTGCTTCTCATCAAGATTTTTCGCTGACTATCTGTATACAAAAAGAGTTTTTTTGGGACACTTATGTACTACTTTTATCGGCCGATTATCAAGAAAAAAATTTCGAACTACTTAACTCTTGTGTTAGATTAGATGTTTACGAGTGAGATAACAGAAATATAAAGCTGCGTATTTGTCGATTTTATTGTTCGATTTTTTTTGTTTTCTCGATTTCATTGTTTTCAGGTAATTTTTTCTTCAGGTAATGATCTAAAAACTGAGATTTCCTCTCGTTTTGCCTACTTTTGAAATAAAGTTCACTGGAGTGTAATGGTAATAACACGAGTCAATGAAATAGATAACTTTCGACACTACAGACAAAAAACTTATTATTGCACACGTGTCCACATACGTTAAATTATTGTTCGAATGGCGCGATATATTTTTTTAAGCTTACAGTTGAAGTTTCGTGGAGTTATTACCCCTCCCTGTATTATTTCTTTTAATTAGGTTATTTGTAAAAAAAGTGTAGGATTGTGAACAGGATTTGAATGAATCCTAAATTTTCAAATTCTATATATGTTTGAGTTTTTATGAGTGTTTGCGTGTGTGTGTGTGTGTGTGTGTGTGTGTGTGTGTGTGTGTGCGTGCGTTTGTTTTTGTGTATGCTTTTGTGTGTTTATGTGTCTAACTGTGTTTGATTTTTTTCATAAGTGCGTGGCTGATGCCTTTCAAAGATGAGGTCCGTAAAATAAGACTGGTAATGGGTGGACCGAATTGCGATGCGAAGGGGTTCTAGAGCGACCAAACCCAAAATAAGTATTGGCTTGACCGAGCAGACACTGGCTACCCTTGGAGAAACAGACCCTACGCCAGACCCTTAGCCACGCCCAGCTAAACATGTAGAAGCATACAATCAAAATTATATTTTATTTGCTTCATTTTTTAAAAGTTAGTTTGAAGACTACTGCAAATTTCATGAACTAATTTGATGAAGTGGTCTAATCGTCTAGATGTTGGTGATAGAATCTGAATATTTTTACCCTATTCACAATTCCACAATTGTTCCTAGAGGTTTTACCCTATTGTTCCTAGGAGGTTTTACCCTATTCACAACTCTACAATTGTTCCTAGAATCTATCTTTAGAGAAAACTACTGGACTGGATAGTAACTTGGGTCTTTCCCATTATAGCCCCCCCAGCTTAGTGGTCAGATAACCTATAGCCCCCCAATCATATACCATAATGGGGGGGGCTATATTTTCATGGGGGGGCTATAATGGGTGTCATACATCATAAATTAATTTAGTGCAGTAAATTTATTATACGATGTACTTAATTTGTTTTAGTGTACTTATTCCTGAAGGGCATGTGTACAAGTCAATGTTATTTCTCATGCTAGTCTGTTATTCCCATCTCCCATAGCGAGAAATTATTGATCATGTTTGTTATAACTTCTGTAATACCAGTTGCCTTAATTCTCACTCTTTTAGTTTTGCACTTCGCGAACAGTTGCCCAATTTAACTTATTCTTCATAAACTGTCTTTACTAATCAAGTAAAGTAGACAAATAATTACCAAGCGATTCGCTAAGCGGATTCACTTAGAAATTGTGTAAAGCGCACTCGCAGCGCAAGTTAGGATATAAAACATAATCGTCACTCGCGACTCATGATTAAGTACGCAATTTCATCTGCGTACGACAATGGGAAAGACCCTAGTAACTTCACAAACCTACTACTCTTAACTATACTAAAGGGTTCTACCAGGCCCTCCGTTCAAGCCCTAAAGAAACTATTTTCAGGCGCTATAGAATTGTAGTCAATTGTCAATAATAGTGATGATATTAGAATATGTTTGTAATGCCTCACTATGTTATATGATATTTTAGCTTGATTGAGAATTAGCTACGATTCGGAATTATAACAGGTCCTCAATTCACTTTCTAATTAATTGATCAACCAATATACTTATAACAAAATAGTAGATGACCTGAAGAGCTCGTCGGTGTTCACTCCACAACCCAACCATACAAGTTTTAACCAACTTGATAGAACTTTAAGAAATTGCCCATCAGGTACGTCAGGTTACTGCGGACCGTTTTAATTGTCTACTTGGTTCACCATTCCATACTACATGGTTTGTCTTAACTTGCCAAGTCTTCTACGAGCAGGTCAACCCTCAGAGTGGCTTCATTATGCGGTCTCCTGGAAGGAACTTTGCCGATTTTTACTCTCAGAAGTCAATCGTCTTTATGTTGTCCTGGACTCGGTGCTGCCTTCCAGTTCGTTAAATTAACTTAACCTAATTATTGATGGGTTGATCACTACTTTACTAATCACCAAACTAATTTAATTCTAATAAATTGAAGCTAGACTGAGTATGATTTCAGATCCTTAGTGATGTATTGTAAAGCTACTAAAGTTTTGCAATTACGCTGTTGATTAACAGAAAACTTAAAGAAACTATTACGTTCTACCCAATCTTAATTATTACAAGGCTATGGTTCCTTCAGAACAACTAGTTACAAATGCCTATGAGTGCCAAGTATCAAAGCGTTTAGCGAATACCTTCTAGATACCAGTTTAAGCTCTACTAAGTTATAAGAAAAAGTCTAAAAAGAGAAAGTAGTGGAAAGTTTGCTAAGTTAATATAAGGAAAAGCATAGTTACCAGAGTATACTAGTTCAAACAATTTTTACAAATTTCAGTACCACGACAGAGATTTGTTAACTCACTCATCGAATCAAATTTACTCCGCAATTTTGATTATCACGACAATATATTTATTTCAGACTGATTTTGGTTACAAAAATTGGCTAAAATTGAGCCGTATATATACTGCTTATCTATGTTTGGTTATGATAGTTTAGTCCTATTTTTACCAAATGATCCGAATCTTTATGTAAAAACTACCTTTTTGGGAAAAGTTTTCAGAAGGTCATTCATGACTTTGATAACCTAGGCCCCTAATTTGGGTTTCTAATCCAATATTACGTATGTGAGACTTTTGATAATCAATCTATGATATAATCTTTATCAGAGTCAATACTTACTTATTCAACTCTTCTCATCAGTTTAATTTTCTTCACCATTAATATCTTTGTACAGTTTCAAATTCGCTTTTGTTATCAAATTATTATCTTTGTTCAGTTTCAAATTTTGTGTTGAGAATAATTCAAGGTCAGTATTAATTTGGTTCTTTTCCGAAAAACGCTTATGTTTAATTTTCCATTCCTAGAATGGTTACCATTGGTTGGAGGTTACTTTCAAACAAAATCAAAGCAGCACACATCTACAAAATTGGCAGAGCTCTGGCTCTTCTTTTGACTGGACCCCTGGGCTTTGTATATGAGCATTGACTAGATCACACAGGCCAAAAAGTGGGTATTTGCCTAAAATAACAGACCAAAAGTTGCTCTTGGCTGGATGAAAAAGGCGACCAAAATGGTTTCCGGACCATTGAATTGAGTCCCACCACACACACATCTCAAGATGGACAGTGTAACAACAGCAGAACTTTGGACAATCATGGAATCAGCTTTTATTCGTCAGCGCAATATCACATTTGATAGGTACGTACTTCTCACAAAAAAAACAGACAAGAGGAGAGTCTATCGAGCACTTGTTTGGAAAATTGAAAGAACTTTCTGAAAATTGTGAACTGGGGAGCCAAGAAGATACTCTTATCAGAGATTTATTTTTTGCGAATATGTTAGATCCGGAAATTCAACGGGAATTGTTGCGAGAAACTCTAGAACCAGCTCAAGCATTACGTTTGGCCATAAATATGGAATTAGGTCAAAGAAATCAACTACAAATTACAAACTCGCAATCTGCTCCGCAGGTTAATGCAGTAATTCCTCAACGATCTTTTCGACCACCGAGTCAACGGCCTACTACATCTAGTTTTACTCGACCACCAAATCAACTCTGCAGAAACTGTGGTTTAACTTGGTCAGCTAATCATAAAGTCAAGTGTATTGCGAGGGGCAAGACTTGCAATAACTGTGGTCTACAAAACCATTTTTCGCGAGTATTTAGGAAACCGAAGTCATCATCAAATAAACCCATCCGATCTAATGTTAACTCTGTTGAGGAAACTTCAACTGACCAAACGGTAAACGCCATACAAAATATGAATTATAACCCGCAATGCGAATCAGATTACGATAGCTCAGATGATAATATGGTTGCCAGCATCGCAAGTAACGCAATACAGATTGAACCAAATAACACCATCTTGCAAATTGGTAATACCCAAGTTGGACTTCTCATTGATTCAGGCAGTGTATGTAGTATTTTACCCAAGTCTCTTGCTTCGGAAATAGTGGAAAATTCTCCTCTTGCTCGATGGTTGATGATAGCGCCTCCCCAGGAACTCAAAACATTTTCAAACGAACCCATAAACGTGACAGGTATGATACAGGCACCAATTGCGAGCAATGAATGGCGACTTCCAGAAGCTGAATTTGTGGTAGTCCGTGACGGGTTAAAACCACTAGTTGGTAGAGACCTATTTGACGCTCTCGGAATCTCAGTAACTCAAATCCCAAAAATTGGAGGTAGTATGGTCAACACTATCACATCCCAATGTCCATTCAAAACACGTATTGCAAAACAATTTCCTCAACTTATTACACGTATTGGTCGCTCAAAAATACACATTGTTAAATCAAAATTCCATCAAAATTTTCAACCAAAACATCAAAAGGGTAGAAGAGTACGCATTAGTTTACAATAACGAGTAAGTACTGAAATTAAAAAACTTCTTGAAGAAGGACATATAGAAAAATTTGTTATTTCACATGCTAGTCTGTTATTCCCATCTCCCATAGCGGGAAATTATTGTTCATGTTTGTTATGACTTCTGTAATACCAGTTGCCTTAATTCTCACTCTTTTAGTTTTGCACTTCGCGAACAGTTGCCCAATTTAACTTATTCTTCATTAACTGTCTTTACTAATCAAGTAATGTAGACAAATAATTACCAAGCGATTCGCTAAGAGGATTCACTTAGAAATTGTGTAAATCGCACTCGCCGCGCAAGTTAGGATATAAAACATAATCGTCACTCGCGACTAAAGATTAAGTACGCAATCTCATCTGCGTACGGCAATGGGAAAGACCCTAGTAACTTCACAAACCTACTACTCTTAACTATACTAAAGGGTTCTACCAGGCCCTCCGTTCAAGTCCTAAAGAAACTATTTTCAGGCGCTATAGAATTGTAGTCAATTGTCAATAATAATGATGATATTAGAATATGTTTGTAATGCCTCACTATGTTATATGATATTTTAGCTTGATTGAGAATTAGCTACGATTCGGAATTATAACAGGTCCTCAATTCACTTTCTAATTAATTGATCAACCAATATACTTATAACAAAATAGTAGATGACCTGAAGAGCTCGTCGGTGTTCACTCCACAACCCAACCAAACAAGTTTTAATCAACTTGATAGAACTTTAAGACATTGCCCATCAGGTACTTCAGGTTACTGCGGACCGTTTTAATTGTCTACTTGGTTCACCATTCCATACTACATGGTTTGTCTTAACTTGCCAAGTCTTCTACGAGCAGGTCAACCCTCAGAGTGGCTTCATTATGCGGTCTCCTGGAAGGAACTTTGCCGATTATTACTCTCAGAAGTCAATCGTCTTTATGTTGTCCTGGACTCGGTGCTGCCTTCCAGTTCGTTATTTTAACTTAACCTAATTATTGATGGGTTGATCACTACTTTACTAATCACCAAACTAATTTAATTCTAATAAATTGAAGCTAGACTGAGTATGATTTCAGATCCTTAGTGATGTATTGTAAAGCTACTAAAGTTTTGCAATTACGCTGTTGATTAACAGAAAACTTAAAGAAACTATTACGTTCTACCCAATCTTAATTATTACAAGGCTATGGTTCCTTCAGAACAACTAGTTACAAAAGCCTATGAGTGCCAAGTATCAAAGCGTTTAGCGAATACCTTCTAGATACCAGTTTAAGCTCTACTAAGTTATAAGAAAAAGTCTAAAAAGAGAAAGTAGTGGAAAGTTTGCTAAGTTAATATAAGGAAAAGCATAGTTACCAGAGTATACTAGTGCAAACAATTATTACAAATTTCAGTACCACGACAGAGATCTGTTAACTCACTCATCGAATCAAATTTACTCCGCAATTTTGATTATCACGACAATATATTTATTTCAGACTGATTTTGGTTACAAAAATTGGCTAAAATTGAGCCGTATATATACTGCTTATCTATGTTTGGTTATGATAGTTTAGTCCTATTTTTACCAAATGATCCGAATCTTTGTGTAAAAACTACCTTTTTGGGAAAAGTTTTCAGAAGGTCATTCATGACTTTGATAACCTAGGCCCCTAATTTGGGTTTCTAATCCAATATTACGTATGTGAGACTTTTGATAATCAATCTATGATATAATCTTTATCAGAGTCAATACTTACTTATTCAACTCTTCTCATCAGTTTAATTTTCTTCACCATTAATATCTTTGTACAGTTTCAAATTCGCTTTTGTTATCAAATTATTATCTTTGTACAGTTTCAAATTTTGTGTTGGGAATAATTCAAGGTCAGTATTAATTTGGTTCTTTTCCGAAAAACGCTTATGTTTAACTTTCCATTCCTAGAATGGTTACCATTGGTTGGAGGTTACTTTCAAACAAAATCAAAGCAGCACACATCTACAAAATTGGCAGAGCTCTGGCTCTTCTTTTGACTGGATCCCTGGGCTTTGTATATGAGCATTGACCAGATCACACAGGCCAAAAAGTGGGTATTCGCCTGACATAACAGACCAAAAGTTGCTCTTGGCTGGATGAAAAGTGCGACCAAAATGGTTTCCGGACCATTGAATTGAGTCCAACCACACCCCCTGTCGGCAGCCCAAGTCGGTCCGGTCAATACTTGTCTTGGGTCCCAGATCTTATCCTGGGCTCACATGGGTGATTAACTTAATTCATGATATTGCTTTTCAATTTCCAGGACAGCAGGTTTTGGTGTAATCATTCATTTGGATCCAGTTATTATCATTATGAATTCAACTTCAACACCGAATAGAATATAAATGAACACCTTTAACGCCTATCGAAGATGGTCAGGTTGGCGTTGCACGCATAATGCAAATATCTAATATTTTGAAAGCAATCGTTCTGTTTATCATTCGTCTGACTGTCGATGTTCTAGAAATTCCAAAGTCTCCTTTATAAACAAAACTTGCTCAAAACAACAATATTAGAGAGTCGTTAAATTATCGCATCTATAGTTTTTCCCTGTAGCAATCTGCTTTTGTTGTGATCATGCCAAAAACATCCTTTCGCTCTAAAAATTCCTAAAAATTTCATCAAACACCTCTGCCCACACACGCACACACACCCACGCGCGCTTGCTCTTACATGCACACACACACACACACACACACACACACACACACACAAACACACACACACACCACACACACACACACACACACACACACACACACACACACAAAGATGCGCACACACAAATATAAACATCCAAACACAAGCGCATGCACTCACAAGGAAACACACGCACATATATATCCACACAAACCCGGGTTTAAGTATCTTTGAATTCATACAAGGATCAAATATGGTTTCATATTGTTCAAACTTGATTTCTTATAACAATCCTATTATGAAATCAAAGAAATCATATAGGATCTTAGTATGATTACCAAGAATAATAGATCTATTTTTCAAAAATCTTTTTTACTATTTACGTTTTTTTATTTTTATTTGGTAATGCATCATCTATGTGATTCCCCAGCATCAACTTGTGATCCGCCAAAAGACTCTGACGTACAATATCATTTGCCAAGTTGGGCCGCACTAAATAGAAGAGTCAGTCCAAAAAAGCGTTGATGTTGTGTGAAGCCAGCTTATACCTGTAAATGCCCATTTACAAAAAAACTGTTTTAAAAAATGCATATAATCTCAAATTCGTGTTCTAAGTATGTTTAAATTGCCAATTTATTATTTTAGCGCACACAAAGAATCAAATGTGGATTGCAAATGCGAAATAATAATTTAATATGCCCTCTGACTAAATTACACGATAATTTATGGCACCAGACATTCTTTTACCTGTCAGATATGACATTTTATGATTTCCCAGAAATTTTTCAACTTCAATAGAAGATGAAATTAGACAGTTTTTTGACTTTGAAAGTTTTTGATTGATCTCTGCATGACTTTTAGAAAATCATATATGATCCTTGTATGACTAACGAGAATTCATAGAGATCATATATGACCTAGTACGATTGCAAGGAATCACATATGACTTAGTACGAAATCAAGGAAATTTGTTTGATCGGAGGCCCTGAAACACACAAACGGCCATTCACATAAAATTTTTGTTTTCAAGCTAGTACTCCTCTCACATCTATCGTTCAGTTGGTTAAGCATTCCGGCAGTTAATGTTTCCGTCAGTTAATCTTTCAATGGGTGTACCTACTGAAACATTAACAGCCGGATACAGACAGTGCTTAAGCTGTCGAATTATCTGGGAGTAAAAGTTTGGTATTTAACTGAAAAAAATAACAGCTGGTGTGATCTTGTTTTAAAGAATATGATCTAACCAGATGAACAGCTCATCAAGTTAGTTCAGTTAAACTACATGCAGATTGAAAAAAATTTGGGGAACAAATCAAAACGTCAAACGTTTTCTCACCGCCTGATGTTAAATAAAATATAATTATCAAGCAGGTGATATTTAAAGCAACTCTAACACTTCAAATTGTGGAGAGGTGAAATAAGTTAACGATGCCAATTAGAGTTATTGACACTAAAACTTAATTTTAAACAAGCTTTAAATGTCCGCTTTAAGACCTTTTTGTAATACATATTGGATCTTATAAAATCTTTTCTTTTTTCATATAAGGACAGCCTCATTTGGGTCATTGTATGTTATATATATATATATATATATATATATATATATATTTATATATATATATATATATATATATATATATATATATAATCAATAATAGATATTTTTCAATGTTACAAATATCCTTGTTATTTTAAATGTTCACTACACTTTTTCGTGGAGAAAATGCTTACTTTTTATGATTACCAAGTTCTCTTTTCAAAACTGACAAATTCGAGTTGTTGTAAAAAGTTACAAGGCATGTTTTACAATGTTCTCTTGCACATTGAGAATTTTTTAGTACCTATTGTCGAGTTCAACTAAATTTGATTAATTGGGTAGTTTTTTATTGTTTTAGTGGTTTTTCTATGAAAGCAGTGCATATTGGGTTTTTCAGAGAAAGGGCTGGATATTACATTACCTCTTTTAAGTGTTTTAATAGGACTTCGCATAGTTTCAACAAAACTTTAATTCGGAATTTTACGACTAAATTCTTTCCGCCTAATATCCGCCTAATATCCGCCTAATATCTTTCCGCCTAATTCTTTCCGCCAAATATCTGACCGCAAAATTCTTTCCGCCTAATATCTTTCCGCTTAATTCTTTCCGCCTAATATCTGACCGCAAAATTCTTTCCGCCTAATATCCTACGCTACGGCCCGAAAAAAAATGTCTTCGACAAATACGAGGATTGATGAACCCTTTTCCAAGATTCGCCATAGTTTTTGTGTTTGATTTTGGGTTTTGTTTATTGATTAGTTACTTCCGACTACTTTGACCACAGTTACTGAGTGTTATACACAAAAAGATGGAACGGAACATTGCACTGCTTTCAAAAATTTTTGGTTGCCTGCTCAGACCAAAATCTATATCATGGTCGGATTTGTTAGACTACGAGAGTATTTCTCAAAGTAGCAGAACGGAGTATAGTTTCGACGAAAGCTGGTGCAGTATTGGGTCTACTCAGTTTCTGGATTTACCAAAAGAAGTTCTGGAAATAATATGCCAATTGCTTACCGAAGATGAACACGGACGCTCGGAAAACATGAAAGTTGGCAATTTTTTCCGATAGGATGAAATGTTTTCTAATTCATGCACTGATCCTCACATTATGTCTTCGAGTGCATGTAACAAGCTTGGATACTAGTTGGCAATTAAATGGGGAGTTTAAGAAAAACACTTCCATAGTTTTCATGGAACCTTCATATATGACATAGTTGGGTCCCTAATTTTTTTTTCACTTTCGATACTTTTTTTCACTGCATAAGGTCGATGCCTTCTTAAACCAAATGGGTTGTGTGATAAATGAGTAGTAAAAAATGGTCTGAAAATAGTCAGTTTTCACCGGAAAAAATTTAGATCTTTTGGCATTAAATTTTTCATGAGACATTCTGTATGATCTTGTAAGATATGAAATTCTAAAATCAATTTTATTTTTATATTGCGCCTCAAATTTTTATTTTGGGATGCTACCCTTCAAAGCCATATGTCGCGTACGCGTGCATCATATTTTAACATCATAGAAGTTATATATACCAACAAAAAACTTTTCAATTTTTCTAGATTTTTTCTTAAAGGAATTGTAGAGCTACAAGAGGAGGAAAGAATTCTATCGGAAACAGTGTGAAGCAATATACCGAAGCTGTGATTGATATATTGCTCAGATACAATTACACATATACACACATAAAGAAAAACTAGTTTTGTTTATTTTTTTCTGATGATTTCTGTAGATATCTACGGATTACTCCTGATTGATTATGATGGTGAACAAAAACATTTTGCTTCGAATATTAGTCTATTGCGCCCCACGATTCATGCCCAATCAAACATCTGATCAACTCAATCTGGAATTTTCCCCGATGCTCGAGATCTGAAATATGACAAAAAGGCTCTTTAATGTGCGTTTGCACATAATGCTCCGACCCCGCTCGTCCTGGCTTTGACTTAATTGTCTACCATATGAGGAAAACAGAGAAAACATTCAAACACTCGCCTGATGTACGAAAATAATTGATGAATCTGTTTATAAAATCTCTTTAAGCTCAAATCACACTAATAAAATGAAACAAAAACTAATTAGGGGGCTGATGACACTTGCACTTTCAACAATCCAAACATCGTTCAACAAACAACTAATTGAACAAAATAATGCTGGGTCAGGGGGCCGATGACACTTGCAATTAATGACAGCACTGGACAAGACAAACATGAAAATCATGTAATTGCAATAATTAGTTTTACGATAAAAACATGACATCCATATTTAAAAAAACTCAATAACAAAATGAAAATGGAATCAGATAAAACCGAACTAAACAAACTAGAAAAATTATGAGACTCGTTAACAGGTCGACAATGATGAGCAAAAGGGCGTAATTAAGAAAACGCTTCTAATTATGACAAAAAACTACAAATTCATTAAAACCAGAACCTATCATCTGCAATTATTAAAATTGTTAATTTATACCTCATAGAAACTAATTGAGACCTGTTATTATCAGTAATATGTCAGTCAACTAAAAAAAACAATGGCAAAAAAGAAAACAACATTTACATTCAACAAGAAAACGCTGTTGCGGCCGCTAAAACCATAAGCTATCCATGAACAACATTGAATAATTTCAATTGAGTGTTTTTCAACGCTAATTGGGTCAGCCCATTAGTGTGATATGGTGTCAAGAAAACATTTCAAAGAACATAGCAATGTAAAATATTCAATAATCATGACTTTCGAATGAAAATGCGTAGTGCTAAAATCAAGACACCTTTAGTTGAAAAAAAAAAATTTTGTAACGATTAGATCTTGATCACTATTTGCTCACATATTGATCACATTTTTTTGCTAGGTTCTCCTTCGACTGTAAATGCTTGTTCTTTGATGTTTCGAAAATGAAACAAAAAACAACCTGAAATATCGGCAACAATGCAAAAACCGAAAAAATTTCCGGAAATTCTGTAGTAAGAGAGTCACAAAACCCTTAGTTTAATATAAAAACAACATAAGGAGTATAATTTTTTCAACTTTTAAAACATGTTGCCCCGTATATATCGAGACTAAGCTACATGCGGACAGAAATAAGATAAAAGAATTGGAAAACCTCAAATTTTTACTGACAATTTCCTAACAAATATGTATTCAAAGTCGTAGCCGACAATAGATAACAACTGAAAGCTTCGTATATGTTTGTCTGTAGCTCAAGAATAAAACAATTGGATCATTGTTTAATAACACGATGTCATAATGCTGCAAAAAGAATGACAATTGATGCAAAACACTTTGTCAAAGCCTTGACCATGTTGCCCCGTTTATATCGAGACTAAGCTACATGTGGACAGAAATAAGATTAAAGAATTGGAAAACCTCAAATTTTCACTGACAATTTGCTAACAAATATGTATTCAAAGTCGTAGCCGACAATAGATAACAACTGAAAGCTTCGTATATGTCTGTAGCTCAAGAATAAGACAATTGGATCATTGTTTAATAACACGATGTCATAATGCTGCAAAAAGAATGACAATTGATGCAAAACACTTTGTCAAAGCCTTAAAAAATTACCTTTTTATCTGAGGACATATTTTATATTTTTTTGGCCTTATTTTGTTGTCAGTAGGCTCTGCCACTAAGTGGGCCTTGATTTGAAATCAGACAGTAATTACCATTAGAATGTAAAATTTCTTGAAACATATCGCGCCCAAATGTAATCCGAAAAGGTTATAACTAGCCCTGTGTTTGCTGTGCGTCCAACAACAACAATTAATTACTCCATATTTTTGCAAAATACATCAACAAGAGAAAGTAATATTTAAAAAAAAATAAAAATAAATGATGCATTTTGTGTAATTATTGAGTTAAGTTTTCGAAAAGTTGGCAAAATTTTAATTCTAGAAGACTTTTATAAGAAGCAAAAGTACAAAAGTAGAACTAGCTTTTTTGGAATTCTCAAAGACTGTGACAGCAGATGTTAAGTCTATACTAGTGGCATATTTAAACAAAGTGGGATGCAAATGCGTACTTGCAGCCATTGAAAAAACTCAAGTTAGACAAAAAAGTAAAATTACCAACCAATAGTCTCGGATGCAAAAACCAATATGGAAAAGCCTCCTCTATCCTTAAAATTGAAACCAATAGCCTTTTTTAGACTTATTAAAAAAATTTTATCGAAGTTAACAAAAATTTTGTCAAATGTACCAAAAATGTGAAAAAAACAACGGGATTTTGTCTACCATTAGCAAAAGAAGAAGACCAAAAAAGCTTTTTAGTTACACATCCTACGCTGGATGGGCTTTTTAATGATACCAGTCTCAACCCTCTACGATGATTATATTGATCGGCCAAAATTGAGTGAACAAAGAACGCATTTGATTATATAGTTCCTGCCCCACAATTGCGTAGGAAGAAAAAGCTTTGAACTTATCCTTGAATATGAATGAGAAAGGACTGTTTGCCTCGTTCAATGCAAGGTAACTCAGGACTTTATTGGAAATTGTTTCCAAGGTCGCTGCTACTAACATCACGTCTTTAGCCAACACCTGTTCAGATCTCTACTCAACTATTATGAGCTCCAAAATTATAATCAACTACTGTGAAATCAAAATTATCGACAGCTCAAAACCAGAATATTTGACAGTTTCTGAAGACGTCTTCGATGTCAAAACGGCTTTCGAGTTCTTCCAGTTTCTGGTTCAAACAAATTGGATCGCTACCAAAATAAACCTTATTTTAGTTGGCAAGTTCAACGAAAATGTTGAAATATTGTATTCGGACCTTTTCTGCAAAATTTTGCCCTGCTTGGACGTCAAATTTTCAGACGTTGTAGTCAAGTTTAACTGCATGGACACAGACCTTCTGTTTTTATTTGAGAAGAATTTTTCTTATTCTGGGAAAACGCGATATAAAATTGCTTGTGTGATGGATCATGGCCAGCATTGTTGTCTTGAAAAAGCGACCTGGACCACAAAGTGTTTACATGAAATAGGCCTATACAATTGTTTCCTGTTCTTCAGTAGAATATGGTTAGGTATAAATAATATTTAAATTTTCCGACTTACTAGGTTGTCCACAAAACGCATGCAATGATTGTATTCGATATTCATTTTAGAGAAAAACGCACAGAGCCTTTGTCTTCTTAACCAATCTTCATGCATAGGACATTTACAGTTTTGAGCGTTTTGCAAATCATTGAAGTGTGAATTCTTATCCGCTGTTTTATTAAGGAAATGGATCGCCTTTTATTAATTTAGATTTGATTTGTTAATCTATCATAAACAATAACGAAAAGCAGATTGATAGGCTGGTTTCGGAAAAAAAACCCAAAGAAAAACCGAACCCAAAATTAGGTAGTAAACAAAACCCCACGGAAAAAAACCACGGGAAAACCCATGGAATTAAACCCTCACTTGACTGTCATAAGGATTTAAAATCAATGAAAATGAATTCAATGAATTGTATTCTAAAACATTTACACAGATAAAAAGCAAAAGATTGAAACAATTTCTCAAAATGACAAGTTCGAACCAATTGCTCGCAAATATTCTACTGGTTACTCGCAAGTATTCTTGTGCTGCAAAAACAATTCGTTTTAATCTGGCGTGATTCTCACCTATTTAACTACCTGCTTCCCCCTTTTTGTTGTGCCACGGTAAATTCTTGAAGCTCGTGTTGTCTGAGTATCGCTACCGAAAACTTCCAATCATCGATTCTTGTTTATTTGAATTTGAATTGAGGGTCTTAAAAAAGGGGGACAGAGAGTAGAGTTTCTTGTGATAATTAAACAAAATATTGCAAGATTAGTGGCCTTCAATGTATTTTTGTAACACATAATGATTAAAATAGTCAAACTTTGAGGGCAGCAAGAAAACGATCACAAGAAGTAATTTCTCAAAAAAACACTTTAAAAAAGCAAAAAAAGTTCTAAAATGCCAAAAGTTTGCAGTGCCAGAAGTTAAATCGCTACCGAAAACTTCCAATCATCGATTCTTGTTTATTTGAATTTGAATTGAGGGTCTTAAAAAAGGGGGACAGAGAGTAGAGTTTCTTGTGATAATTAAACAAAATATTGCAAGATTAGTGGCCTTCAATGTATTTTTGTAACACATAATGATTAAAATAGTCAAACTTTGAGGGCAGCAAGAAAACGATCACAAGAACTAATTTCTCAAAAAAACACTTAAAACAAGCAAAAAAAGTTCTAAAATACCAAAAGTTTGCAGTGCCAGAAGTTAAATCGCTACCGAAAACTTCCAATCATCGATTCTTGTTTATTTGAATTTGAATTGAGGGTCTTAAAAAAGGGGGACACAGAGTAGAATTTCTTGTGATAATTAAACAAAATATTGCAAGATTAGTGGCCTTCAATGTATCTTTGTAATACATAATGATTAAAATGGTCAAACTTTGAGGGCAGCAAGAAAACGATCACAAGAAGTAATTTCTCAAAAAAAACACTTAAAAAGAGCAAAAAAAGTTCTAAAATGCCAAAAATTTGCAGTGCCAGAAGTTAAATTGCCCTAAGTTGATACATACAAGTTAGCCAGAAATTGGCTTTTATGAACTTTTGGCATTTTGAAACTCGCAAACTGAGTATTATGTTTATGTAACGTGACTCCGCTTGATGTCATGAATTTCTGACGTTCATCGAGAACCTCGAAGCGGTTCGACAAGCTAAGCCAAACCTTCGAAGTGACATCTAGAGTATCGCAAAACCTTAGTGCCTAAAATACAACACGTGCAAGTTTTAGAATGCTAAAATTTCATGAAAGTCAACTTCTGGGTGAGTGTAAAGGAAATTCTGTCCTTTTTACTTCTGGAACTTCAGACTCAGACCTATTGTATCTTAAACTGTGCACTTGCGTAACATATTTCATTCAGATATCAGCATAATTGGTTTTCGAATATTGTTCAAATTTCTGAGAGTTGCAATATTTCGTTCAGACAGAAAACAAATCAGTTTTTTTTACGCTGCAGAAGATACTTCAAATTTCTGACTCAAAATTTCAAATCACTACGCATTTGTTGACAAGAGCCAGAAATACTCAATGTTTTCAAGCAGATTCACGTGAGTCGCAAGAATTCGCTCGCACAGAAAAAAGAATACATTGATTTTTTTAAAACAGATACAGAAACATTTTCAAAGGCTCTTTTATCCCTCTTTCATCCTCTCTATCCCTGAGGTTCTTTTTATCTTTTTATTTCTTTTTGGAGAGAAAGTCATGCATCATGAAGAAACCCATCGCCCACTTTATCAGTTTTGGTACAAAAAATTAAACTGCAAAAATCGATGCAGGTTTTAGAATGACAAAAGTTCATGGAAGTCACCTTCTCGCTGAGTATATAGGAAAATCTCACATTTTTAATTCTGGCACTGCAGACCTATTGCACCTTAAAATGTGAAACTGGGTAAAATATTTCATGCATTTATCAGCACAATTGATTCTGGAATATGGTTCAAATTTCTGACAGTTGCATTATTTCGTTCAGACAGAAAACAAATCAAATTTTTTTTGACGCTGCGGAAGTTATTTCAAATTTCGGGCTCAACATTGCAAAACACTACACATCTTTCGACAAGATTTCAATGAATTCGCAATGATTTCAAGCAGAGTCACGTGACTTATATTTAAAAACGGTGGGTTCCAACAAATAACATAAAACAATAACATTTCCTGTAATTAATTGATTTGTATTGCCATCCCCCCCCAAAAAGAAAAAAAACTAAACAATCAAAGTCACGAAAAATAAAATTACTTTTTTTTGAAGGGCCAGACCTTTATTTTTTGTCCAAAGTTGTAACGCCTCCTTATTCTCTTATAACTGTAGAAATGGAATTTCTAACTTAAGCTATCTTAAGAAATTTAAGAAAACTTAAGAAATTATGGCAAAGTACTAACCTTGGGTTATTTCTCAGAAGTTTCGAATTAAATTAGATTGAAAGAATAATGGCTAAGTCAGTTAGGACTTTAGAGGCGGTTTATTCAACAAATATTGATTTTGATAAGTACTGACAATTCTGACTTTGTCTGAACTGAACGGATTCATAACCTTTGATGAAACTTAAGATTTCTCAGCTCAAATTAGAGGTTATTTACTAAATTGGGGATGAACTTGTTTTAACCAAGGGAATTTTTGGGACTTTTTGCATGAGATAAATTTATAAAAAAGAAATCGGACTTGATTATATTTCTTTTATTTACTTTTGCGGAGTATATATACCGCTTGATTTTTGTACTTTCTTAGAGCTTCTTTTTGAAGTTAATTTTGTAAGTGAAGTCTCTCCTTTCTGTTGGTAAGACAGAGAGTTCTTAGCTAAATTTCGACGTGTTTTTGTTATAGTTTACTTAGTAGGCAAAAGTACTAGAAGTTAACTGGTGTAAGTTAACTTTTGCTAAGTATAGAAGTGTGCCCGTTTTCCTTTATAAGTTAGTTTGGGCAGAAGGTCTTCAAGAGAATTAAAGCCGCCTAGAGGGCTAACTTAGACGAAAACTAAACTTAGGGATTATTTACAAAACTTGTTGGAATTTAGAGGCTAAGGCCCCGAACCAACTTAGCTCAATTTTAAATTCTACATTGGCGACCGCAGAGGGATTATCAGAATTTGAAGTATGATTTAAAGCTCATGATTTAAGGAAAATGTGAAAGTTGTCTATATGTGATAACGTGAAAGTTCTAAGCATATAAATAAGGCTTTAAAAAAATTGCGATCTTTAATTACCTTGCTTCGTTGTACTAGAACCAAAGTGACTTCAACTTCACTGAGAAATGTCATCACAAGAGGAACTTGGTCTCAAATAAAAATTTAGCGAGAGTATCACAAAGTGGGCGGACAGGGTTTACCAAAAATGCTATTGAGAAAATCTAGGAAAAACGGACCAAGAGTTGGATCGTCTGGCCCACTGGATTTTCATCAACGGGCTACAAGTGGAGAGCCTGAGGAGTAAACATCTTAAAGAGCCATCTGTGGGGTATGCTGTTACGGTGGGCTTAGCTATTGACCTGGGAATCAGTAGTGCAACACAGCCTCAGCCGGTAACAATGCGGGACGATGATGATGATGATGATGCTTGGAGCACTACAGCGACGATTGGGGAACAAAATACCAGAGATGCCAGCACACAAACGGAGATGGAGGTTCTCGAAGCAGCATTCAGTCCCGAATTTCACTTCCGTTTAATTCAATTGGTCCTCTCTGGGCAACAGAAAATGAGATGGGCTTTTGAACACTTGATGCAGGGACAACAGGCAATTGTTGGAGGCCAACAAGTTCAAACGAGGTCCCGGGTTGTATGCCAGTGGTGTGGTCAAGAAGGCCACTACAGTCGGGGATGCGCAAGATAGAAACGATTCGTGTGCAGTGTTGTCTCTCCTCGAAAGCATCAAAACAAAAGAACTTGCAACTGTTTGTGAATACTCAGACCAAGGACTAACTAAACCTTTTATAAGTTCTTTTTCTATATATTTGTTTTACATTTCTATTTACTAATGTAAATCGTTTAACTATGTAATTATAACTATTCAGGAGAATAGTTAAGTCCGAGTGGGTGGTGTAGAAATGGAATTTCTAACTTATGCTATCTTAAGAAATTTAAGAAAACTTAAGAAATTATGGCAAAGTACTAACCATGGGTTATTTCTCAGAAGTTTCGAATTAAATTAGATTGAAAGAATAAGGGCTAAGTAAGTTAGGACTTTAGAGGCGGTTTATTCAACAAATATTGATTTTGATAAGTACTGACAATTCTGACTTTGTCTGAACTGAACGGATTCATAACCTTTGATGAAACTTAAGATTTCTCAGCTCAAATTAGAGGTTACTTACTAAATTGGGGATGAACTTGTTTTAACCATGGGAATTTTTGGGACTTTTCGCATGAGATTAATTTATAAAAATAAATCGGACTTGATTATATCTCTTTTATTTACTTTTGCGGAGTATATATATCGCTTGATTTTTGTTCTTTCTTAGAGCTTCTTTTTGAATTTAATTTTGTAAGTGAAGTCTTTCCTTTCTGTTGGTAAGACAGAGAGTTCTTAGCTAGATTTCGGCGTGTTTTTGTTATAGTTTTCTTAGTAGGCATAAGTACTAGAAGTTAACTGGTGTAAGTTAACTTTTGCTAAGTATAGAAGTGTGCCCGTTTTCCTTTATAAGTTAGTTTGGGCAGAAGGTCTTCAAGAGAATTAAAGTCGCCTAGAGGGCTAACTTAGAGAAAAACTAAACTTAGGAATTATTTTCAAAACTTGTTGGAATTTAGAGGCTAAGGCCCCGAACCACCTTAGCTGAATTTTAAATTCTACAATAACCATTTTGCAAATATTAAAGATGTTACGTTATCTTACGTTATCTTACGTTTTCTGAGGAACATGTCACCGAAACTTTATCAACGTACTTCAAACTTCACTGGGTTGCATGATTTAGTTCGCTCGGAAAACTGAAAGCAGACAACAAAAATATTTCTTAAAAGGGAAACGGAAACAATTTCAAAAGGCTCTTTTATCCCTGCGCTTGGAGAGAAAGTCATCCATCGTGAAGAAACCCATCGCCCACTTTATCAGTTTTGGTACAAAAACTTGAACTGCAAAAATCGATCGTCACCATTTGTGACGTCAGCAGGACTTCTTGTTGAAAATAGTTGATCAGTGAACTTAAATGGAATTGAATAAATTTTTCAATAGTTTGAAATGAAAGTGTATACAAATATAGGATCTTTTCCGTTTGTGCCCCCCCCCAGTACGTTATGCGCCCCCTAGTTACAGAGCACGTGCCATTACATAGTGAATCATAAAGTAAAAATATGGCACGTGCGTTTGGGGGGTGCAAATGGTATGCGCCCACTAAACTGGGGGGGAGGGGGGGGGGGCACAAACGGAAAAGATCCCAAATATAAATGTTTTTTTTTCTGCGTTTCGTACACCGATTTTCGTATCACTCTTACGTTGACCTTGGTCGCTAGATTTTCGTAATGACAACCAGGTACCCGCTCGGGGAGCTTTAATCACCGAGTAATTCATCACAGATAATGATACACTTTTTCGAATTTTATGACCAACGAGAAGGTTGACTTACCGAGTCACTGCTTTTAAGATTTAGAGACACTTCGAAGATTAAATCATATTTATCGCTCAAAATTTACCACATGAGCTCAAACGCTGGTTGGAGTTTAAGCGCCCCATGAAAACGAAACAAAGGCAACATTAAAACGCCTATATATTTACGCTACTTCATTGAGAGATCCCTGTAGCAAACATCGAGACCTTTTTCGGATCTATTCTGTCCCCCCCCAGTGTTTTTTATGACCCCCAGTTACAAATTATAGGGTGTTATATATCACGTTACTATGTAGGAAAATAGCACGTGTGCCTGGGGGTCATAAAAGGTTTATGCTCTCTAAGCTGGGGGGGGGGGGGGGAGCAGAATAGATCCCCTTTTTCTTGTACCCGTGCCCTTGTCAACGTCGTTTAGCAAACAATTTGACGAGTTATCACTCTCCGCGGCTTTTAATATCATGATTTGAGTGCCTACTCTCCATCTTTGACATTCAAAAACATTCTGCTAGTGTTCAGAACTATTCTCTCGCACAAAGATATTCATATTACTGGGCAATCTCAAACTTTTTTCAAGCAGATAGAAAGTAAATTTTTCAATGAGCCCGATTCCACGAGGTTTGCCTACCACTGCAGAGCTTGCGCTACGAACTAAAAAAAGAGTACCCTTAATTTGGGAATTTGTTTTTGTCTATACCCGGGTCGAGGTTTGGTGGTGAATTTTCGTAAGAAATGCGGTGAAATGCGGTGAAAAAAATAATTTTCACCGCGTATTTCTTACATCTTTTTGCGGTGAATGCGGTGAATCGTGGCGAATTATTTTTTTTCACCGCGTTCTCGGTGGCGGTGAATTATTCTTTTTCACCGCTTAATGCGATGAATTATTTTTTTTTCACCGCATCTAGCGGTGAAAAAAAAAAATTTAACCGCCACCAAGAACGCGGTGAAAAAAAAATTCACCGCGATTCACCGCATTCACCGCAAAAAGATGTCAGAAATACGCGGTGAAAATTATTTTTTTTTTCACCGCATTTCACCGCATTTCTTACGAAAAATCACCGTGTCTTCTATGAATTCACCCTGCTGAACCTTTCTTACCTGAATCAGCGCTTCAGCTGATTTTTTTGTCAGACCAGTCATCATCAGACAGCTCACTACAGACAATCTCCATCAGCAACAATTTTTTACTGTTCAGCAACTTTTACTCATTTTTTTTTAAAATTATTCAAGAGTTTCAGACAAAACCGCTAGTTTTGATTAATTTCCCATTTGAGCCTCTACGCAACAACGCTAGCGCTGTTTTCCTCTTTTCAAAAATCGAAAGAATCAATCAATCAATCAATTATCAAATCGAACAAAATTCAAAGTCGGCAATATAAATACGTACAGTTCGTACTTAAACTTCAAAACAGTTCGTTCAACTTCAAAATGAGAAAATCAAAAAGAGACAATGTACAGCTAAAAGGCAAACTTCAAATGAAAATGCGAAAATATATCGCAGAAAAGAATTTGAATGTTTCAAACAACCTTGGAATTTCTGCTGTTCAGTGTCCAGTGTTTGTAATTTTATGCGCTTTTTTTTCTTTTTTGAAATTCTCCATTACAAGACGGACTTGACTTGAAAATTTGCAATAATAATTTGAAAGTAGATTAAGGCAAGAATTCAAAAAAACTTAGGTTGGGGGTCGATAATTTGCTGCATCATATAGAAAAAATGGTTTAAAAATAAAATTTTTTGATATTTTCACTACTTTTGTCTGCCTTCAACACTTTCCAGTTTCAATTGCATCCAACTATTTTTTGAAAATTTGCAATAATTTTTTGAAAGTAGATTACAGCAAGAGTTCAAAAATTTAGATTGGTGGGGTCGATAATTTGCTCCATCATATAGAAAAAATGGTTTGAAAATAAAAATTTTTGATATTCTCACTACTTTTGTCTGCTTTCAACACTTTCCAGTTTCATCTGCATCCAACTGATTTTATTGAAAACAATATGGATACTTCAGCCCAAAACAAAATCTCACATAATTTAACGCTTTTTAGCGTTGGCACCTAGACCTGGGGTCGAATAGCGGTGAATTATTTTTTTTCACTGCATTCACCGCTTTCACCGCATTTCTTACATTAATTTGCCATAATAGTCTATGCGGTGAATTTTCGTAAGAAATGCGGTGAATTTGGTAGTGAATTTTTGTAAGAAATGCGGTGAAAAGCGGTGAATTATTTTTTTCCACCGCATTCACCGCAATCACCGCATTTCTTACGAAAATTTACCCAAAAACCTCGACCCGGCTATAAATTAATATCTTCCAAATAAAAAATCTTCTAATAAACTGCTAACTATACAAATGGGACTTACTTTTTACCTATAACATTTTTTATTTGTTTCATGTTTTCTAGAAACGGCTCCAATGCCCGGAATTTTGAAAATTGCGTAATGTTTGCTAATGACTTTGATAGTGAAAGGTCTTTAGCGAATGCCCAGTGACGTGTGTAATAGAACTGAGTGCCGTCAATTGCGGAACCCGAAGCCCAGGGCCGTTCTCCGCTATTGGCTAGGATAAGTTATCAGTCCCTTCTAAATTATTTGTAATCGAGGAGATAAAATATGATAGGGTACAATTCTCGCCCAAAAGAGCCAAAGTTTGGATAAAACTTGGTAACCCACAGCAAGGTAGAGTCATAGAATGCACTGAATAAAATGCAGAGTTCACAACCTTTAATTGCTCCAAGGGACATTTTGTAATCAATTTTGTTGAAAACTGAACCATATATTTTTTAAAAAATAAGAGGCTTCGATTAACGTTTTCAAATATCAAAAAAACTAAAGGAAGATATTATCTGAGACCGTAAGTTTTAAAAAAACTATTAGAGAAATTCCAGGTTCGGAAAAACGGAAATCAGTCTCGAGTAGACGATGTGCTTTTCTCTTTAATTATCAGTAGAAGTTTTCGCGTTTTTGTTTTAAATTTTCTCAAAAAACTCCAGTTGTTTTGATTTGCCGTTTCGAGATGAGGTATTTTGAGTTTTTCTCAGTCAATGGTTTTTAAAAATATTTTTAAAAATAAAGTTCAAAATAAAAATGTTAAAAATAAAGATAAGATTCCAAACATCTCTTCAAACGAAAACTTTTGTCGATATTTTGAATCCGATTTACGACAAAAACTGTAAAGTACATTAAAATTATTCCTCAGTAAAAATCCCGGATAGAATTCTTCAGCCCAAAAAATGTAAGAGGGGCTGCAATGGAAGGATTTTTTTTAGGAAAATGCAGCTCAAAACTCTTTCATTTTTTTGAGCTGCAATGGGCTGCAAAGGTGGGCAAAATGGTGTAAAAGTGAGGGGGTAAAAAATAAATTAATTACCTCCCCCTCCTAAAATAAAATGGGACGGATTTAGGGAGGACATTTGACTAGGGAGGTACCAATAACACAAAATTAAAACCTTGGTTTTTAGAATATAGTTTGTATAGTAAAGGGCAAATTAAAATAGATAAGCTGGATCACTGATTCAAGAGAACAACAATTTGTTTGAGTTCTGCAAATAGATATGCAGTTTTGTGAGCAGCAACATTTTTTTCCGTGCTGTGCCGGATATCAATATCCAGTTTTTGTATATGTAATTTAACGGCCCCTCGAAGTTTTTCTTTCTGCTTTGGATATCTGGCTAGTAAAACATCAATAGAAAAATAGTGTAAAAAGAATTCCAAATTCAGCAATTTTTTGTTTTTCTGAAATTTTTCGTAAGTTAAGAGTGACTTGAGATTCATAGTCCAGATTACTATTGTAGACGGGTGAGTTAAGATATATTTTTCAAATAATTTGGCCTGAAATTATTTTTCATTCAAGTGTGCCTTAACAGTACGGATATAAGAAAAAAAAATCTCATAATATGCATCTTTTGACTTTTGAAGGATATTTTGAAAATATGAAAAAAAGGAGCGCTAATCCGTTAGTGGCACGCAATGACTTTTGATCAGACTTTCCAGATCGAAATGACATCTGATCAGACCTTCCAGAAGAAATGACCTCCGATCAGACGTTCCAGGCCGAAGTGACCACTGAGCAAAGACTAAATTTAAACAAGAACAAGACTTTAAGTGCCGTTATAATATATGCTTTTCATATAAACTGATATTAGCAGCAGATAATTCAGTGAAGTTAACTCAAAATCAAACCGGTTTGTGACAGAAAACATCTTCTGAAATTTTTAATTTGAAAACTTTACATGCCATTGTTTAAGTTCGCCGGAACAATATATGAAGGTTGACAGTTATTTATAAGAAACGTGGGAATCTGAAGTCGCTAATTCTATTTATAAGGGGAGCGACCACTTGTTAGCTGTTGGACTCTTTTGTCCTGATAGTTCTGATCGGAGGCAAGGGGCTCCAAATGATTGTCTGGTCAGTCCAGATATCTTTTTTTTTGGCTCGAGGAAGGGCCATTATCACCGTTGCAGAGTCAAAAAATGCAAAAAATTTGTTCAGACTGAAGTGCACCCGACATGGCCTCTATAAGATTCAGGTGCGCTCAAAATTGCCTCTGATCAGACTCAAGTTGGCCCGAATCCGGCTTTGATCAGATCTTCCTGACCTAAGTGACCTGTGATCAGACCTTCCAGGCCAAATTGACATCTGATCAGACCTAAATCAGGCCATGGTCTACACTACTTTGCGCTCGAATTGCTGTCCAGATCCTGTAATTTCGGTCTTGGAAAACAGGGTTGTGCGGTTCAAGTCGGCCTGGCCCGCACAACAAGTGGACCTCACCCTGGGCAATTAACCAGTGGACCTCACCCTGGGCAATTAATCCGGTTCAAGTGGACCTCGCCCTGGGCAATTAACCATATAAAAGTTAAATTACATATGAAGAACAATTCTTTATATTTTGTTCTTAATAAACAAAAAATTATGAAAAACGAATTGATTTACTAAAATTTAATCACATTTAAGAAAAATTAGAATACAATTTATGATTTCTGATTTTACTTTTAAGCTTAAAATTAAATTTTGCTGAAATTTTGAAGTGGCATATGTTTTTGCGTAAAAGATTGCCAACAATTATTTGAGAACTTGAAACAATAACGTACCATGACGTTTATGGTCCTCATGGTTTAAGCAAATTTGCACATTTTTTAACCAAAACCTTTAGTCGTGCATTCTCAGTAAAAACATCAATGTATCAAAGTTAGGTTTTCAGAATTGGAATATGAGATAGCATACAAATAAGTTTTGATTATTGCCACTAACTTTTGGAATTGTTAGACAAAGGCGTTTTATACTATAGTACAAATTATAATGTTTTACTTTTGCAACTCCAATTGTTACGAGGCTGCGAACATTACACATGCCCCCACTTTTTTGTTTTGCCGATTTTGGCTGATGGATATTTTTGGAGAGATATGCAAAATAATTTTTCAAGAGAAACTGTCAAATGTTTGATTTCCGGATAGCAAAAGGAGGCTCGAAGGGTTCAAAATATATTTCTTTTTTTTTAAAACTTTTTCACGCAAAATTGCTCATGTTTGCTTCTTTTATACTTCATAAATAGTTTTTCTACGCACCCTATCGAACTGTTTATTTCATGAATAATTCCATACAGAACTCTTTATATATTGAAACAATTAAAATTCCTCCAAACGTCAACTTTACCTTCATTATTACACACAGGGATTTCGTGTTCTTTTATACAAATTTTCCTTTCTTTTGTCTTCGTTTTCTGGGACCACAGGCTCCAATTACAAAAAATCATGGAGAAAATTCAAGTTCAAAACTTTGCGAGAAATTTAATTAACCACATTTGCCAACCAATCGGCCTAAACAGAAGCAAACTAAACCAAAGTTTTTATTTCTGCTTTTGATATCTGGCTATTAAGAAACATTAATAGAACATGTAAAAAGGATTCAAATTGAGCATTTTTTTGTTCTTCTGAGTGACTTGAGACTCATAGTCCAGATTACTATTGTAGACGGGTGAGTTAAGATATATTTTTCAAATAATTTGAACTGAAATTATTTTTCATTCAAGTGTGCCTTAACAGTACGGATATAAGACAAAAAGGTCTCATAATATGCATCTTTTGACTTTTGAAAGATATATTGAAAAAAAGAAAAAAAATTGGAGCGCTAATCCGTTAGTGGCACGCAATGACTTTTGATAAGACTTTCCAGATCGAATTGACATCTGATCAGACCTTCCAGACGAAATGACCTCCGATCAGACGTTCCAGACCGAAGTGACCACTGATCAAAGACTTAATTTAAACAAGAACAAGACTTTAAGTGCCGTTATAATATATGCTTTTCATATAAACTGATATTAGCAGCAGAGAATTCAGTGAAGTTAACTCAAAACCAAACCGGTTTAGTGAATGAAAATATCTGAAAAAAATGACTGAAATTTTTAATTTGAAAACTTTACATGCCATTGTTTAAGTTCGCCGGAACAATATATGATGGTTGACAGTTATCTATAAAAAACTTGGGAATCTGAAGCCGCTAATTCTATTTATAAGGGGAGCAACCACTTGTTAGCTGTTGGACTCTTTTGTCCTGATAGTTCTGATCGGAGGCAAGGGGCTCCAAATGATTGTCTGGTCAGTACAGATATCTTTTTTGGCTCGTGGAAGAGCCATTATCACCGTTGCAGAGTCAAAAATTGCAAAAAAATTGCTCAGACTGAAGTGCGCTCGGCATAGCCTCTGATAAGATTCAGGTGCGCTCAAAATTGCCTCTGATCAGACTCAAGTTCGTCCGAATCCGGCTTTGATCAGATCTTCCTGACCTATGTGACCTGTGATCAGACCTTCCAGACCAAATTGACATCTGATCAGACCTAAATCAGGCCATGGTCTACACTACTTTGCGCTCGAATTGCTGTCCAGATCCTGTAATTTCGTTCTTGGAAAACAGGGTTGTGCGGTTCAAGTCAGCCTGGCCCGCACAACAAGTGGACCTCACCCTGGGCAATTAAACAGTGGACATCACCCTGGGCAATTAACCCGGTTCAAGTGGACCTCACCCAGGGCAATTAACCAAATAAAAGTTAAAATACATATGAAGAACAATTCTTTCCATATTGTTCTTAATAAAGGAAAAATTATGGAAAACTAAATGATTTACTAAAATTTAATCACATTTAAGAAAAATTAGAATACAATTTCTGTTTTCTGATTTTACTTTAACGCTTAATATTAAATTTTGCTGAAATTTTGAAGTGGCATATGTTTTTGCGTAAAAGATTGCCAACAATTATTTGAGAACTTGAAACAATAACGTACCATGACGTTTATGTCCCTCATTGTTTAAGCAAATTTGCACATTTTTTATCCAAAACCTTTAGTCGTGCATTCTCAGTACAAACATCAATGTATCAAAGTTAGGTTTTCAGAATTGGAATACGAGATAGCATACAAATAAGTTTTGATTATTGCCACTAATTTTTGGAACTTTTAGACAAAGGCATTTTATACTATAGTACAAATTATGATGTTTTACTTTTGCAACTCCAATTGTTATGAGGCTGCGAACATTATATCTGCCCTCATTTTGCAAAATGATTTTTCAAGAGAAACTGTCAAGTGTTTGATTTCCAGATAGCAAAAGGAGGCTCGAAGGGTTCAAAATATTTTTCTTTTTTCAAAACTTTTTCACGCAAAATTGCTCATGTTTGCTTCATTTATACTTCATAAATACTTTGCTACGCACCCTGTCGAACTGTTTATTTCATGAAAAATTCCAAACAGAACTCTTCAACTATTGAAACAATTAAAAATCCTCCGAAACATCAACTTTACCTTCATCATTACACACAGGGATTTCGTGTTTTTTTATACAAATTTTCCTTTTTTTTCTTCGTTTTCTGGGACCACTGTCTCCGATTACACAAATCATGGAGAAAATTCAAGTTCAAAACTTTGCGAGAAATTTAATTAACCACTTTTGCCAACCATTCGGCTTAAACAGAAGCAAACTAAACCAAAGTGTATGGTGACAGCAGTTTGAAACCGAAAACACCCGAAAGCAGTTTTTTGTCCTTTCTCTAGTTTGTAAATCAGTGATTTGTAATTCAGTAATTTGGAAAAGTCGTTTGGTATATTCTGTCTGGAACCTGTCTTCGATATAATGTAGAATTTGCAGAAGATAACTGAAACTACATGACATTGAAGCTTCGATATTGGGTGGTAAATTAGTTTGTAGGGCTTGGGAGCTAATCGAGAGCATGTTGACTATGAATACCATAAGAACGAACTTGAGAGATGTATGTTGCACTGAAACGAAGCTTTATTTGTTATGTAAACAAAAAAGAGACTAGCTTCGAAAAGTTATCAAGTTGTCAGAAGGAATCAAAAGGAAACTCAGTGTTCATTAAATGAAAGGAAGCAAGCGTGATAGCAGCAGAAAAAAAGGAATGGAAAAGCTTGGGAGAAGCAATGATATTTATTTATGAATTCTCCCAAACACCAAACTTGCACCCCTAAAAGCCATTTTGGTAGGAGAAAATGAGTAATTATTCTCTGTAGGTAGCTACAAGATTTAGGTTACTGTTTAGTGTTTTGAGGAAGTCTAGAATGGGTATGTCAACTAGGAAAAACTTAGTGCACAAAAAAAGGAAACTGTGCTTTGAAGGATTTGTCGGACATTTTTGTTTTGCTTTTTTCCATGGAAAAAAAGAATTTTTTGCCCTTATAAGTTATTCACAGCATGTGAAATAGAAAACGTACAGAGATTGATAAAAGTTTGGTCACAAAACGTATTATGTTAATAAATAAAGCAAATTTTATGAAAAAATTTTAACAATTGTTTTATTTTGCGCTTGATCGGAGCAAAGACTTTTGAATAAAAAAAAAACTGATACCTTTATGCTGTAGTTCTGCAATTCATTGGAATTTATGCACAACCAATAAATGGGTTTGATTCCACAACAATATAAACAGAACAAAAGGCTGGTTGAGGGGACATGCATTAAGAAATGAAATCAAAAAGAAAAATAATTGTAAAAATAATTGCTTGTTATTACAATAGTTTTTTTGTTATCAAGGCTCAGTACTCGCTCATTAGGAAAACTAGTTCAAGTATAATTCGGAAGTGATTTAGTGTTCGGAAGAGAATCTCCATTTAATTCTTGGGAGTTAACGCAAATAATTTTTGGACTTCAAATTTTCGAGTTTTGCCATTCAGGTCAAATTTAACAGGGAACAATTTGCGAAAATCGACGGGTCTGATTGAAACCTCAGTTAGGAAACAGTAAATGTTAAACAGTTTGGCTTAAATATACAGTTGAGAGAGTCAAAATTGCCATTTAAATTGAAATAAAAAGTAGTGGACATTCAACAGGCAAAATATTTGAAAGAAGAGTTTTGGGTGGAAATAACGAGTTATGGAGTGAGTCCGATGTTTGGGATGGGACTAATTAACGTTTTGAGTTCTTCATGAGCCTAAATTGACAAGTGCAGAAAAGACAAGGTTTGTGTGGAAGAATTTTGGTAGAAAGAAACTGATGTATTGAAAATCAAGCGTCTCATTTTTCGCAACCCCCCTTCAAGTCCTCAAAACCCGACTTCCTCAGGTCCCATTAACATCAAACTACGAGATTTTTTGTGTGTCCGAAAGCCGTTTTTCCCTTCAATAAACAAACAAAAAATAAGCGATAACTGACTTTTTTGCTTCCATGAAAAAAAAACACTTTTAACAGAGTTATAGTTTTTTTATAACCCCACTTAAAGTCTTCAAATTGGTTAACCTCAGCTTCAATGTATTAGCGAGACAAAAAATTCACACTGAAAACGAAGCGGAAGACTTAAGTTTTCCTGTTTTACTCTTTTTTTCAAATCATCGAGATCATAAGAAGGATAGCTAAAAATTGGTTGAAAACAGACATTGCTAAATCATAAAGTGGAGCAAGGCAGTGGAATATATCAGATATATCCGTAAATGGGAAGGGATAAAAACTAGCACTCATTCAGATATTGAGAAAAAGGAAACATTAGTTTTCTGAATCATGAAACTGGCCAACCAAGTAAACGACAGAATTCAGGTCAAATGCAGCAAACACTTACTTAAGATAAACTAGAGCTTGTGATCAATATTCTACGCCCACTATTACGTTTATAAATTGGGTCAATTTGTTCTAAGAGGAACGACACTTTACGTTTTGCTGATGAAAACTGATAACGTTGGGTCCCTCAGGCACAAGAAGTGGTTCAGAGAGAGACTTAACGAGGTTGAAGAACAGCGGTTCGTCAGTCAACTTTGTTAAAGAGAGATTGCTCGAGTGGAGCAGTGGTTCTCAGTGCGAGAAAAATGTAGTTTCTAGTGAGTTTTTTGTGAAAGAACATAGTTTCCTAGTTGCAGTAAGTAAAACTGCCGTGTACATTGAAATTGTTTTGTGTGGATATAATAAGTTTTTGGCAAGTATCTTAGCTACTGTGAGGCAGAACTTATTATAGTTGTTTCAGTTAGGAATTGCATGCATTCCAGATACTTGTGGAGAAAAAGATTCAACTGGTTTGAATTAGTGCAAACAATTAGTTAGTTTTGATAGAAAAATTTCATTTGGATTGTTGAAGTGATTCAATTACTTGTTTGTGGCTATAATTTTATTAATCGCTGGTATTATAATTCTTGACTATTAATTCAATTATCCGGAATGAAGTTTTCACGCAGTCGAGAGAGCAAAACACTTTGGGGACAACACAGCACGCTCCCTACAACAAGAAGAACCATCAAACAAATCTTTCGGAATTTTGATAGAGTTTTGGGCGCTAGCCAGTCCCCAGTTAGAAGTTTTCTAATGACAAAAATACAAATTTCTACACGTAAGTTTGTCTGTTCGATTCATTATTTGGGGCAATGACCTCAATTGGGTTTGAACAAGATCTATGAGTGGTTGGAGCGCATTGCTGTTCGTTCGATCTTGAGCAACTTTCAGCGAACTGTAGAATGCTGAGATTCAATTTTTGGGCGCACCTGATCCTCGGATTCCAAGCAATCGTATGCTCATCGAATGCTTGTCCGGAATCCAGAGCCGAAATTATCTGATCAGAGGTGAATCTGGTTTTAGACATTTTGTGATTATAGGTCATTTTTAGCCGGTGACCACAGATTGAACTCAGTAATTTTATATGAAGAGGGCGCAAAATTATGTAATGTAAATACCCATTACTTAGTAATTCTCAAAGTTAATTTTAATTATTTAAAAAAATATTTACAAAGATTACAGAAAGTAAATGTTGGTTGTCATTGAGAGCCATTATAAACTATTAAATAATTGATTTTCTTTTTTTAACAACAAATGTACGACTTGAAAGAATTGACTTAAGACCTATGCAAAAAATTGAAATCAAAATTACCATTTTAAAATTCATCTGTGGCAAAATAGGAACATTTCTTGAAAGTGTTTTCAAACAAAGACAGTCAAGGAAAGGAAACAAATTTGAGGATAATTTTGAATCAAATAACTCATAATTACGTTATATAAATCAACTTCGAGCTTCAGCCTTCTTTAATAAACTGATGATAGTTTTCAGCAATTTCCGAATCGGTTCTTTGAATGGTCGGAAGAGTATGAAAACGAAAACCGTGTTGACAAATCCGTAACTGACTCGAAGCATTCGAAGGACGGTGTCAATTGCAAGCATGTTCATAGTTCTTTCAAACGTACCTGTTTATGTACGTCTTTGGTGCTCAAAACTTAAATCAATTTTTCTCCAACCGAGAAAAATATTGATTATTCCTATTCAGTTTTGCGTAATATCTCTAAATTATAATGCCACATTTTTTCTGTTTTTTACAACCTAAATCTAATGTGGCATTGTATTCAGCCACTGATTTTTTCAGCAGCCTAAGTTAGAACACCAATACTGTTTTCTCTGCCTTGGTTACAGCAAAAATTCAGTTGTTTTAAAACTTCATAAGAGTCAGACTTGGATAAAGTTACCACATTAACCATAAGATATTCATTCGAACTTAAAATTCAAACTAAAGTAATGAAACTAATAAATTAATAGATAAATACTCTAAGATCTCATAAGAATCAATATTCCATAAGGATTATTTCAGTCATTTCAGTAAGTTCTTGTAAGATTTTAGGTAAAATTTGATACATTTCTAAAACATTTAAAGTTTCTAAAAATATTCGAAGATACTCATTGCAAAAATCGACATCAGCAGCTTTTCTAAAAAAATAAACGACACGCTATAAATTGAATTTGCAGAGTGAAATTACGAGATCAAATAAACAATTCGTTTAGTTAGTGTGGACTACGGATACCTTGAAAAATGTTCCGTCGAATGGTAATTGTTTGCTGTACTGTTCCATAAGAAAAAATAGCAAATATTACAATTTTCAAAGTTTTCAAAATAGAACTTGCTGTTTTGATAGCGAAAAAAATCGAACAGAGCGCTTTTACCAATATTTGTTGCTTATAACAAGACTAGAGTGCAAATACTATTAGAGCTACTATGTTTAAGTGCCACTGTGCAATAAAAACAAATCAGTCTAAAGGTCTAAATCTAAAATCAGTCTAAAGGTCTAATAGTCTAAATCTGTCAATTCTTACGATTCAGCGGTAGGCAGATTATGTATAGAAATAGTGGAATATTCTGGCACTTTATACGTCCGTTGCTGAGAAAAGATAAATGAAGAGAAACTATTTGAAAAAAAATTTTCTATGTCTTGTTTGGTTACATGGCAATTCAACGAATGTCAAAATACCCAATTCCATTACATCCAATACAAAGTTACCCAATGCCATTCTACCCAATACCCTTATACCCAATGCCATTATACCTAAAGCACGTGTTCGATTACCCGAGTACAAATTATCAGTTGTTATTATGCGTGTTAATCTACTCAAACGGATAATGTAATCCAATTTTTGCTTGTGATAGTTTCATATCAAATCCCACGGGCCACTGAGATATGGCCATGGCCATTAATTATGTCAAACATAGGTGTAATAGCGACTGCTGATTTGTACTGGAATTATTGGCCGAAAAAGTCAAATTGCATAAAATATAAAGGCATGGGGTATATTGGCATTGGGGATAATGACAATGGTTTATATGAAAATGGTTAATTTGTCTTGACACCGTTTTGTTTACAGACACGTAAATAATAAATAGAGTAGAAACTGGAATTGTTTGAAAAGTTTTATCTATTTTTAGTAGGAGACCTATGATAGCTATATGCATAATAAAAAGTGTATATCAGCCTAGCTGCATCAGAAAACCATTGAAAAAAATATGTTCCAGAAAGTTCACTTTTTGCAATTTCACCTCACGAATGTCGCTCGTATACATTTTGATACGACTGCTAGGCATTGAAGAATAGGCACATTTTTGGAGTTTATCTAGACGAAACATAAACCAAATTGATGTGCTTTGTATTAATTTTATACCTTGTAGCAGATTTAAGAAAAACCAAAAGTAAGTAGCAGTAAAAGCACAGCTATTTCCAAGGAGTGATTTCACAAATAAAAAAAAATCTCCGACAATTAAAGGTTCTTTTAAAATGTTGCTTCTCATTTGAAATTTAGCAATCATTGTCAGTCATCGTATCACAACTATAACACCTGTAATTTGATCAACAAAGCATTTTTAACGGAAAGTTTTCTTTCCGTTCTTTTTATAATTTGAGTGCGTTCTGTTATTTTTAGAATGTGAGTGAGCGTTTACAAGAACATGCTTGTTAGTATTGCAGTTATTATGCATCAAATTGCAAATATTATTGCTATGTTGAAGATTGTTAAAAGTTGTACCCCACAATTCCCAATCATTAAACAAATTTTTTCTTCTCATTGCCGGATTTGAACAACCTAATTCCCGTTATAGAACCTAAATTAAGTCAACCCAAATAATTTTCACAGATCTGAATTTGTTGAAGCTAATTTTTTTCATAGACAGAAAACAGCCGAGGCAACCTCCTTTCTTTTTTTATTTTCTTACTTTTTATTCTCCTTACCTCCTTACTTTTTATTTATAAAAGCAATTCTTGCAGGGGGAGCGGGATCGCATGACACCTTTAATAGGTCATATGACACCAGCAGGGGTAAAATTTTGCCGGTTCTTCTATTTCTTTAAAACCCATTTTGATTAGCTTTAACGGGGGCAGAAACGGAACTAAGGGCAGAAATGGCGGTCGAAATTATATCTAATGTGTGGGAACACAAGCAGGTCTTACCATTTCTTAATACATATAATTGAGCACCATATTCCTCTGCCGAATCGTCAGAATATCCCAGATCGACCAACTGCTGAAGAAATCTGTCATTGGCATAAATAGGGAAATTCCACGCAAAACTGTGGATCCCAAATCCCAGGAAAAAATCCTCAAAAATAACATGAGGGAGAACAATGAGAACCCAGCATAGTAGATTAGCCACAAAAGTTTTGTTCAGCTGTCTGTTTCGTTTTCCATGAGTGCTAGTTCGACGTAACACTTTAATGCATTTATAGTACAAAAATGAACAAATCAAAAGAACAGTTAGATTCACAGAAAGTCTGACAAATGGTATATAGCGTGCGTATATTATTGCGTCAGTCTGAAACAAAAAAAACAATTTCGACAAATTTTTGACGCTACGATTCAATTTTCCAAATATGGCCCACTGGTTTTTCGAGTTTAGATTTATCCGTATGCTCTCCTGTCATTTTAATTTAGTTAAAATACGAGCATGCATTGAGAAAAAATTCATTGTTTTTTTGATATTGAGGAAGAAAAAGCTGTTGCATTTTGGCTAGAGAGCTAAATTTTAACTGAAAATGCAGAACAATTATCAGAATGAACAAGACACTCAAGTGAAGCGCAGGGAACATCTAGGAAAAAAAGAAAGCAATTAGTCTGAGATCATATTTAGATTCAACATCAGCTAAGTCCAAAATTATTTCAGGGCTTCAAATAGGCACGGATAAAAAACTGACTAGATTTATCTTCATAGCTCTCATCCTTTTTTGACAGAACACATTCAGGCGCATTTGAAGTTCACGGTCATTAAAATCAGTTCTGTACTTCTTGTGTTTGGTTTATGATTGGAAGATAAAAAAATTAAAAAACAATTAAAACAATAATATTAAAACAATATTAAAAAATATTAAAAAACCTAAACAATTCTAAAATCTCGATCTAGAACCCTAAATACTGCTGAGTATTGATGATGAGAAACTTGTCGTTGTTCATACCAAAACCAACCAGACGAGAAACAGCCACTTGAAAAAAGAAATGCAGGTCTAGTGACAATGAGGTACAAGTACTTCAGGATTAATGCAGAACATTTTCATAGCCTACTTAGTTAGCCCTTCCATGCTGCATAACTTGGTCCTATTAGCTAACTCCTCAATGAACAGGCAACCATACCATTAGAGTGGCTTCACTAATTTTGATTCAAAAATTAGAAATCACTCTTAAGTATTTGTTAATTCGCTATTTGATCTCTGTATCTACATCAAATCTTTTGAACAATTCTAAAGATTTAGAAGAATCAAATTTTGGGGAAGACTGTTACCGCTGACAAAATGAAGATCAGATATTATCATGACAGCAAAGAATCGGGGAAATTGGTTGAGAAAAACAACCTCACTTATACTAGCTTTTCTGTTCATATCTTGAGATAGTTGGGTTTGAGGACTTAATTTAGCCAGGGAAAAATAACTATAAAGGCCTAAACTCAGCCTGAATTTAAGGGCTTTCAATAATCAGTCCACATTAAGTGAGGTCGGAAATTTATGTGTCAGGCAATCTTGGGGCATGACTACGCATTTGATAATCTTCAAATTAAAATTGTACTGCAGTTTCACTGTGTTGCGGTTACTGATAGTTTCGTGTCTGAAAATTGCATTAGATTAAAAGTGGTGCCAACATAATTTGAGAAAATAATATGACTCTAATACTGATCTTCAGAAACAATCATATGTTTCGTTTCAGTTTGTTTTTGGACTTGGTTTTTAATGTCTATCGAGAAAATTCAAGGCGGGTTCAATCTTTCTTCAACTTTGGTCTCTCTGTAGTTCTTCTTTTTTTAATATTTTTTACACTATAACCAAAAGTGATTATGCCAACAACACATCTGAAATACCAGAAAAACTTTAATGCACTTAGAATTCCTTGCGATATCCGTAATTTTTTTTGCCGTAGGTTGTTTCATTTGAGGACAAATAAACACTAGTAACTCACGCTGGACCTACAAATGAATTTTAGCTTCTATCGTATTTGTTAGGTCGTCATGTTCCTGTTTGTGAAACGGAACATCTTGTCTACTTTGATATGTAGCGTCATTTTTGAGGATGTACTGAAGTTGGTCTTATTGATTATCAAAAACTTGGAGATTCCTCAAGAATGACTAAATCCTTCATCAGATTTTCGACAACGATGTTCATGTCGAAGAAGTTTGGGAGTGCCCTCTTTCTGTCTATTGTTTCAAACTCCCAAGCTATCTGTTGACTGTTGTCGGATTGTTCATTTTGTCCGGTAATGTTATTTTTGCTAATTAAATGCTAAATTTTCCGGATAAGCACTTATTAGCAAATTTTCATTGCTTAGGTTGGAGTTTGCGAGTTATTTAGAACAAGTGTAACATTATTTGAAAACAGTTGTCAACAGCAGTGGCATTATTGACATCAATGTGGCGCTGGGTTATACTCTTCAGTGCTTACGATAGTCAAAGTTTAATCAAAATCAAAGTTTAATTGATGATTAGATACAAAAATGTTCCTTGCAGTACAAAACACGTGTGTGACGCGAAGACAATAAACAGTTTTGTGAATACCCAAGTCATAATAAAGTAATCATAATAAAGTCACAAAAATAATTAAGTGTCTAATTTGGGTCTCGAGTCTTCACTATGAAATTCGAGCCTTATAATCTGAGGCTAATCAAACAGTTTTGTTAAGAATTAAATACTTAAATTTGAAGCAGAAAATGGTTATGTTATTTATCTTTAGGTATGAATAAAATCTATTTATCTATTTTTAATCATTGAGGAGAATAAAGACGTAAATTGAAAAAAAGTGACAAGCTGCTCTCGTTCTGGTCCATGAAAGGCCTCAAAAATCTCAAAGATCGGAAAACTACCGTCATCATCACATAAGATCAAATTAAACATTGAAAGAAAAATAAGAACAAATTAAACTTCGAAAAGACAAAAGGAAGAAACTTTTGATATACTAACATTGAGTTTTGGATCATTTGCAAGGTTTTGCAAAACTGCATGACGACAATATGGGAAAAGTTTTGATACTTCATTTCAAAAATAATGGTCGATAAGAGCATTATGTAATGTTTGTTGTCGATGCCAGTTGTCAATTATTTTTGCAAGAATTTTGATATACTGAAAAAAATTTGCCCAAAATTTTTCTGTTATAGACTGCGCTTGCGTACGCATAATTGTCCAAAACCATGACAAAGTTAGAGACTAAAAACTCACTGAGAACCAGATTTTGTAGTGAAACAGACACAGTCCCACAGATAAACCAATAACCAATGACAGCGAAAGAAAGTAAAACCACAGTTGTCGCCATTTTTCTGCTTGCGAAGCGCGAACTAAATGACCATTTCAAATTTGAACTTTGTTTTATGTATTAGCAAATAATTGGCTAGCTCCTAGAAAAAAAAGAATGCTCATTTGTCGCCATTTTTCTGCTTGCGAAGCGCGAACTAAATGACCATTTCAAATTTGAACTTTGTTTTATGTATTAGCAAATAATTGGCTAGCTCCTAGAAAAAAAAGAATGCTCATTTTTAATTCAAATTTAGACCTTTTTTGAAGGAAAAGGTAATTATTCAGATATTTCAAAGCTTCTATCTTCAGAGTCCGTCACAAGTAAATCAATAAAACAACCCGTACCTAACGTTCAGAGAACATCAGTACGCGAACAATTCCAGAGAAAAGTTCACTTTCAGTACTGATTCAGAACGATATCCGCATAGTTTCTGTATCGACCCTGAAACCTCTCTAAGTACGTTTAAAAATTCAAAATCAGTGTTTTTTGAATTTCTCTGAATCAGAGATAAATTCAAAAAGCATTTCTGAATCGGCTCCGAAGCAAAAATGGAAATCAGAATTCATCAAGACTGCAGAAACGCACAAATAAAATTTCCTCTTATTTGTAACCAATTTTAATTTGATTTGGGAGCTAAATTTCAACTAATCCTACTCTAACCCGGATTTGTTTAAAATTTAGATCGTTTTAAAAAAGTTCAATTCAATAAAAACTCAAACAGCAACGACAGACGCTAATTCATGTTGATCACGATTTCACTGATTTCATGGATTTCAATAGGAAGAAAATGCTCAACCAGTCAACCAGAAGGTTGCGTGGAGACTTAGGCAGCCTTCTGCACCTCATTTTCTGGCATCTGCTAAAGAGTCGTCCAAATAGTTGAAAGAAATATCTCAAACAAAGTTGGCTCCACAAAACTGGCAACTGATATATTTGGAACAATTGTCACATAAGCGAAATATTTTTTGACCTCCAGGCCATTGACCCACCTGAAAAGTGACAACAAGGAGAGCAAACCTCCCACTCCAAATCATTAACTTTTTGAAGAACCATTTGCGTACCAGGACCTGTAGCAGGAATACACTAGCCCAAAATTGACTACTTGGACCTAAGTCAAACTACTCAGGCATCAGTTCTGGAAACGACTACTTCAGTAGAAGGTTCCCACACTGATGGAAAGACGAATATAGACTTCAAAATGTAGCTGCCTTAGAAGTTGGTGATATGATTTGGCTGGTGGAGGACTGGGAATTTGGCTACTAGGACGTGTCGCTCGTATAATACCCGGAACCGACAAAACCACTAGATCAAAAAAGCAATATTAGGTTTATTAACAAGACCAGCTGCTAAGCTGCAACAAGTGTGCCCAAAACCATTTTAATTTTATTGATTGATTTTGGGGCCTCACGTATGTTACTGCACAGCATTATTATCTTTCATATAAGTAATGTACGTCACCATAATTGGTAATTGAATTGCGTAATGTGCAAGAATTTATTGATTTCTAACCACATGTCAATTGAAAATTCTTGACAGTTTCAAAGAAAACTCGATAGATGTTTTACTTTATTAAAGTTTCTTCTGTAATGAAACAAAAGAAAGGAACCTATAAAATTAAATACAGTTCAAATTTCAAAAAGAAGGAACACAAGGAGAAGGATTGAGTTTATGTCGTGTTCAGTCCAGATTGTAGAAAGTTGTCGACATTCCTTTCATCAGTTATCTATTCCTAGATTTAGTAAGGGGGGGGACTGAGGTTTCCATCTAGTGTTTGAGCCCTTCAATTTGAGTTGTCTGAAATAAGCTTTGATCAGTTGATCAAGACCACCGAATGACTTGCTTCTTTGCATCTTGATTTTTTCTCTGCTTTTATCATCCCTTTTCACGATTCCGAAGAACAAAATTAACTTGTTTACAGCAGCAATTTCTTTTCTTACTATAGTTTCAATTGAGTCCAGGCGGTGGTTGTTTCGTTGACGAATCCGTAAAATGAACCCAATTTTGTCACTCTGGGTTTCGGCTCGAACAGAAAATTACGCTCACGTGCACTTATAGTGCAGTTAATTTAGTACTGAACGAGAAATCTCACAATATGTAAAACTTTTACACTATGCAAATGACTCACTCGAGCATGAAATTGCTCTGGGATCTGTTCTGTTCCCCCCCCCCCAGCTTAGTGAGCATAAATTTTTTATGACCCCCGGCGCACGTGCTATTTTTTTAACATAGTAACGTGCTATATAACAACATATAATTTGTAACTGGGGGTCATAAAAAACACGGGGGGGGGAACAGAATAGATCCTTGCTCTGTCTGATTTAGATCCGCAAATTAATTACTTACAGCTGTGTGTCTTTTCTGAGAGAATTTGATCATCGCATGTCTGATTTCTGAACTAACACAATTACCGCCGCTTTTGCTTCTTTGTAGGGTTCACTACAGAGCACAGTAACCGCTATTAGCGAATAAATATCCGCGCTTTTACTTTCTCAACAGTCAAAGACCGTAATTTATTTTTTGCTCCAGTTCGGCTACCAGTAGACCCAGTTACATGCTAAATCATCCTCCTGAAACTTATTGAAAGACCATAATTTTGAAAAAATTGAAGTGGAAATAAAATGAAATGATAAAGATAAAAAGCTAAGTTAAGAAGAGCCCATCACCAGCACTGGGTGAATATTGGCTGGTCCGGGGACCTTCCAGCACTACGTCTTCAAAAAGCATTTCGTATTGCTCAAACCTATCAAAAATATGAGAACATAATACACAAACATTAGATGAGAAAAGTGTAAAACAAAATACAGATAGCATTAGAATGCAAACAACTAACGGCAAAAGTAGATAAGTCAAACTAACAGCCCTACTTCTTCAACCATAGCTCTTATTAAAGCATCACCAATTTCGCGTCGCCTATGTGTCCTTGAGCCTCGAATGCAAAGGGTTGAACTGCTTAGGAGGGCACCGCTGATTTTTGTCAAGATATGATATGATGTCAGTGTAACTGTCATCTTTTTGCGCAGAGAGCTTTGATGACAGCTGTTTCAGCGCTACTGAAGCTGATGGGCCAGTGCGTGCGAAAAAAGTAGACAAAAGGTTGCTTTCTCAACATCAAATTCTCTTTGTTCATATTTGTTCTTCTTAATAGATTCACGGTTCATGTAGGCTTCGCTACTGTTTTCAGGGTAACATTTTGCTAGCGAGTTCGAAACTTTCAGATCAAAATATGTTTTGTTGAATCTGGATACCAAAAGTCTGTTGGTTTGATATCTAATCTTGCATCGTCATCAGTTGTCGTTGATTTAAAAGCAAAGTTTTACTTTGCATCGGCTGAAAATAAGGTTCAATTTTGACATCATGACAGACATCACTTAACAGCTTCACAAACGAATCGCTGAGCTCATTATGTTTCATTTGAGTGTATTCTCGATTCAAAAAGTGGAGAGCATGTACCACTGTGAAGTTTTCATTGTGTACGCATAGTGATGGCATCATCACTGCGTCCCAACCATCAAGATATTCGCTTTTTGTAAGGTCAAAGTGATATTGCTTCAATGACATTGCGTTCAACCAACTTGATGTTCCTTTTGACTAGCTAAATCTAGCGGGCATATTCCTTGCGCTCTTAATTCTCGACTTTTTCGATTTGATATCTAGCTCTTTTACCTTTGTTATTTCATGTATGATTTGTTGTTGCTTCAGCTTGGCTTCGGGCAGACATTGGGATGAAGGACCTGACATTGAACAGATCGTTCGTTTTTTTCGAAACAATCTTCAGGTTTAAGGATGTTCAGGCCACCCTACTTTATCGGCAACGAAAAGATATACAGGTATTTTTTATTGTGAGCGGGAATCTTTAATAGATTAGGTTATAGCTCATCGTTGATTTATTTCTCAAATTTTTTAAACAGGGCTTCAACATTAGGTTTGGCTAAGCTAAGAAGGTGAACCAATGGAATAAATAGTTTATCAAAAATTTGAGGTGAGGCATTGGTAGGAACCAGTTTTTTTAACAACGCTTTCTACCGCTTTGGTGTTCTTTCTACAATTTTTTTCAGCATTATCAGACCCTATTACACGACCAATTACTCCACAACCGTCATCCATCTCCACTTTGTTGTGAACGAATATCTGCGGTGCTTTTTCAAAAGTAGTAAATACGGCACTTGAAAGGATGGTAACCGAAAGCAGGACCATGCTTCGTCAATGAGTCGAAAAGTTCTTTCAGGTCTGCAATAGAGTCGACAGTGTTACCATCGTCCGCAAATCAATTTTGAACTGTGAAGCAATCGACCTGAAGTTCAATAAACGGGACAATGGCAATTCCATACATTGGTTCACATTGGTTTGTATATTCCTGAGAGAGTATTGTTTGTATGTTAATCAACAAATTTTATGATTCACAATGTGATCTATATGGAATGACAGAGAGAAAGGCATAATTTGAGGGTTGCATGTCGGCTCTCTTGATTATTTATTAAGACAAAATCACTATTGACATTTTTGAAAGCGTTTTTTGCGTCAATTAGCATGATCGCCTCCGAATCTGTGTTTTTAAAGCAACTCTCAATGAAAGAATGGCATGATCAATTCCTCCTTTTAGAGCCATCCAAATTTGTTGATCATCGCCTAATATCTCAATGTCAGTTTTCACAAAATTTATAATTTTTATTTCAAAGTTGGCCATAGGATTTCTCCAATTCCTATCTGTCGTAGATCGGGTTAAATATCAGGAGCTACCAGCCATAAATTTACTGGAAGAAAGAAAATCAGATGAGCAGAAGACATGCGTATTGCTAGTTTAGAAATTGCTTTGCGTGGATTCATCAAGGACAATTCAAAACAAGTCAAAAGCCCTCGCCATTTTTCGGCATTCTGGCTAGAAAAGCAATGGCTTCCATACGTCTTCCTCGTAGATTTTCTAACCATCGAGACATTAGAATTTCAAATATAGACTGATGGCGTGGTAAACTCTTTTTATGTTCATTGCCCACTACAACCTGCAATTTTGCCTTGCGTGGTTCTAGATGTTTCTCGCGTAAGAAATCAAGGAATAAATTCCTGTCAATTTTGTCAGTTAAAGAAGGGGCACAACCTTTTGCTTCAAATGGCATGGAAAGTTTTTGTTTTTGGTATGTTTTTATCAAATACGTTGTATTCACCAACAAATCGTTATACTTTAGGTCAGCTCATACCCTACTGGAGAGCTTTTGATTCAAGAAACAGGGAATTGGTTTTTTGTTTTTTCCACTGGTCTAACCGCCTTGCAATGGTTTTTATTTGAGGCGTCATCTTTTTTTCTTGTTCGTGCCAGAATGAGATGAGGCATCACCATTGCGAAGTACATTGCCCCTTCCGCGTTATAATTATTTAGAATAGCAGGCAAGATTGCCTTCAAGGTATTGTTGAGCTTAAAACCTGTCTTGATTCTTGTCAGCGGTATATTGCTTTCAAATGAACAAGTTGTTTGTGGATGTTCTCTTTTGGCTCATTTTTTGTTCATTGGTTGTTCATTGGCTCTTTTTTGCGTTTTTTTCTAATTGTTAGGCCAGTAGCTGCAGGTTTTCGAGAAGATTTCATTAGAAGCCTGTCATGTCTAGCTGTCAGGTGTTGCATGACTTAAAGTTGTTGCCTCGGAAAAATTCAGAGTTGCTTTCGTTTCGCAGCTTAGGCAGCAAAGTATCTCATTGTGTTCTCGCCAAGCACTGACTCCGTTTCACTTAGCGTGCTCATAAAAAATGAATGAAAACAACAGAACACTCAACCTCTCAGATGGTTGAATATTTTGAGCAATGTGACTGCTCTGTTATAAATAAGGGAGGCTGTTAGTAGTCTGAAAACATAAGATTAACATACGAGAGAAGAATTCAAATATACTGGTTAAGTAACAAGCAAAGATAAGGCTATCATAGAACGAAAAATGCGTTCCAACTCTATAGAAGTGAATGAATGGGATATTGAAGTTTCTGGACACAATTCTATAGAATGTTTGGTCTATACTTTTGGAGGGTTCTGGTCAGGTCCTCAAGGGTGACACCACTGAAAGAGTGTATCGTCGGCTTTGTCTGCTTAGGGTTCAGGTACTTCGTCCGCGATGTTCCAATGATCAATCTCCTTTTAAATGTTTATTTATCAAACAATTTTAAAAATTTGATATGAAAGAAACAACCTGGTGATTTTGATGCCTGGTGGGTGTCTCACTGGATGACCAGAACAACATCTGAAAAACTAACTTATTAGATAGCAAACACTATTTCATAAGTTTTTTTGACAACAATGCGGCTAAAAAATGTGTATGCTAATGTGTGGAGGAAAACTCAGCGGTTTGTTTTATTCCTTGATTAACATAAAACATTTAATTTTTCATTTCAATAATTTATATTAACTGTTTTCCTTTTCATTGATTAGCTCTTTGACCGACGGCTAAAGGAAAAACTATTATCTTAAACATTGGATAAGGAATACTTGTGGAACTGGAGATAGAAATTCTGAACTGTTTTTATGGCTCTGAACTGTTTTTATGGCTACTGTGATGAAGACTGTAACATTTATCTTACTAGAATTTTCGAAATCCATTAAGTTGCATTCCAGCCTAGTTGTAACAATTGACTTTTTAAGAACTTAATATTTCCTGAGTTTTTGCTAATTTTTTTAAAATTTTAAATTAATTGGTCCAAATTAATCAGTTGAACTGCTGCTCATTGTACTAATTTACTTCTTGACTGCTTAAGCATTTTCGGAAGCAAATAATAAACAAGAGATATTATGTTCCAGGTTTAGGACAAAATCAAACTTAAATTTTCGCTTGATCTATAGCGGCTATCATGCTTCTACGAAAATGCCCGCAAGAAAGGTTTGCTCAAAAGGTGGTTATCCGTTTGCCCCACCCCACCACACCCCACCTCCCTCACCTTCCCGCTTGCGTACTGTTTCAGTTTTGGTTACGAACTAAATACCACAGCAATGAATGAAAAGTGTCAGTTTAGGTTCAACGAGTTCATCTTCTGGAACCCGGGCGACTTCGGGGTTTGAGTCTTTGAGTCTGGAATTTGAGTCGAAGTACATGTGGATTCCAGACATAATGTTAATCAACCAGCTGTCAAACGAGCACTTCAACGAGCACCTCCCCGCCCCTCCTTCTATATACCACACTGGTTTGTACTAATTTTGGCCGTTTTTATTGGGCAGAACTTCAAGATGGGACTACGCCATTTTGAAATTGCCCCTACATGAGAGTTATTCGAAATTTTCAATGTGCGATCTATTCACAGTCTGAATCATCAAAATGGTGGATCAGACTGTCAAGAGAACACTAAGTCTGTAATTTTGTCTGCCATGTTCGGTGACAGACGCCTCCATCCATGGTCAGCTAAAGGCCAGAAAACAAAGTACTGTATTTTGGCTTGGATTAGTCTGCGTAGAATGAAACAAACATTCTTAATTGAGATCCGCTGTTTCAGTACTGGTTACAATTGAAACTAAATGCCTCAGCAATGAATTTCTATGTGGCCCAAGTCCGGGCAATTTCTTTGAATAGAAATTTTTTAGACGTTTGACCCCTAAGGCATGAAAATAAATTAGCCCGAGTTTAAATAGGAGAGTTTTAGTCAACGTTGAACAGGGCTTCTACATTATTGAATTTTTCTGAAGTCGAGATCTAAACTTGCTAATTATGGCAGTCAAGTTACACGTTTGTTTTATTGCGTGTAATAAATAGTACGGCTCAGTGTGCCTCACATTATATCATACACAAATTGCATATAGAGTTCAAATTTGAATATAATGAATATTTTCCAATCAGGATATATCGTTCAACCGCAATCGCCAACAGAAAGATAATTTGAGAACTGTAAGTTGCTAAATCACATATAGTTCTAGAGAAAGTAATTGTCAAGAGAGTGTAGAGCGAAAAGTGTGTTATATTATGTTCTGCATCTGAGCGCCTGCAAGCACGTTGCAAAATTTGCCATCTTAAAGGGCTGCCAACTGAAGCGACGCAAAGGCCATTTTCCGTAGTCTAACTCCAAAGGTTATCTTACAAAACTTTAGCAAAAATACAACGATTATCTTGCAAAACTTTTGTGATACTAAAACGGTTATCTTGCAAAATTTTAGCAAAAATAAAACGGTTATCTTCTAAAGTTTTTGCAAAACGGTTATTTCGCAATTTTTTCGCAAAAAAAACGGTTATCTTGCAAAACTTTTTGCAAAAAAATAAAACGGTTATCTCTCAGAACTTTGCTAAAGTAATACAGTTATATCGCAAAAATTTTGCAAAAAAATGATTACCTCGCGAAGTTCTTGCAAAAAAAAACGGTTATTCCGAGAAACTTCTTTAACAGTAAAGCGGTTATCTTGGGAAATTTTTGCAAAATTAAAACGGTTATCTTTCAAATTTTTTGAAAAAATAATACAGTTGTCTCGGAAAACTTTTGCAAAAAGTTAAACAGTTATCTTTCAAAACATTTGCAAAAACAAAAAAATGTTATTGCAAAATTTCTGCAAAAACAAAACCGTTTTCTCGCAAAACTTTGCAAATAAAATTTTCTCGCAAAACATTGCAAAACTTTGCAAAAAAAGTTTTCTCGCAAAACTTTGCAAAAAAACTCGCAAAACTTTGCAAAAAAAATTTTTGCAAAAATTTGCAAAAATTTGCAAAACTGTTATCTCGCAAAAAATTTTGATAAAAAGTTATCCTGCAAATCTCATGCAAAAATACGCTTATCGTGCAAAGTTTTTGCAAAAATAAAACCGTTTTCTCGCAAAACGTTTGCAAAAAAGAAACAGTTACCTCGTAAAACTTTTGTAAAAGTAAAACGGTTATCTTGCAAGACGCCTGAAAAACGAAGCGGTAATCTCGCAAAACTTCTTTTAAAATAAAATGGTTATCTTGCAAAATCTTTGCAAAGTAAAACAGTTATGTTGCAAAGTTTTTGCAAAAAAAAATTTTTTCTTGAAAGATTTCTGCAAACACAAAACCGTTCTCTCGCAAAATTTTGCAAAAGAACGATTATCTCTCAAAAATTTTGCAAAACTAGAGCGGTTTTCTCTGGAACCCGGGCGACTTCGGGGTTTGAGTCTTTGAGTCTGGAATTTGAGTCGAAGTACATGTGGATTCTAGACATAATGTTTTTCAACCAGCTGTCAGACGAGCACTTCAACGAGCACCTCCCCGCCCCCTCCTTCTATATACCACACTGGTTTATATTGGACAGAACTTCAAGATGGGACTACGCCATTTTGAAATTGCCCCTACATGAGAGTTATTCGAAATTTTCAATGTGCGATCTATTCACAGTCTGAATTATCAAAATGGTGGATCAGACTGTCCAGAGAACACTAAGTCTGTAATTTTGTCTGCCATGTTCGGCGACAGAACGCCTCCATCCATGGTCAGCAAAAGGCCAGAACACAAAGTACTGTAATTTGGCTTGGATTAGTCTGCGTAGAATGAAACAAACATTCTTTATTGAGATCCGCTGTTTCATTACTGGTTACAATTGAAACTAAATGCCTCAGCAATGAATTTCTATGTGGCCCAAGTCCGGGCAATTTCTTTGAATAGAAGTTTTTTAGACGTTTGACCCCTTAAGGCATGAAAATAAATTAGCCCGAGTTTAAATAGGAGAGTTTTAGTCAACGTTGAACAGGGCTTCTACATTATTGGACTTTTCTGAAGTCGAGATCTAAACTTGCTAATTATGGCAGCGTTTGTTTTATTGCGTGTAACAAATAGTACGGCTCAGTGTGGCTCACATTAATATCATACACAAATTGTATATAGAGTTCAAATTTGAATATAATGAATATTTTCCAATCAGTATATATCGTTCAACCGCAATCGCCAACAGAAAGATAATTTGAGAACTGTAAGTTGCTAAATCACATATAGTTCTAGAGAAAGTAATTGTCAAGAGAGTGTAGAGCGAAAAGTGTGTTATATTATGTTCTGCATCTGAGCGCCTGCAAGCACGTTACAAAATTTGCCATCTTAAAGAGCTGCCAGCTGTAGTGACACGAAAACCAATTTGAGTAGTTTAACTCCGAAGGTTATCTTGCAAAAATAAAACGATTATCTTGCAAAATTTTAGCAAAAATAAAACGGTTATCTTGCAAAGTTTTTGCAAAACGGTTATTTCGCAATTTTTTTGCAAAAAAAAACGATTATCTTGCAAAACTTTTTGCAAAAAAATAAAACGGTTATCTCGCAAAGTTTTTTCAAAAATAAAATGGTTATCTTTCAAAACTTCTGCAAAAATAACATAGATATCTTGCAAAACTTGTGCAAAAACAAAACGGTTTCCTTGCAAAATTGTTGCAGATTTATAACGGTTGTATCGAAAAATTTTGCAAAACAAAAACGGTTATCTCTCAGAACTTTGCTAAAGTAAAACAGTTATATCGCAAAAATTTTGCTAAAAGATGATTACCTCGCGAAGTTCTTGCAAAAAAACGGTTATCCCGAAAAACTTCTTTAACAGTAAACCGGTTATCTTGGGAAATTTTTGCAAAATTAAAACGGTTATCTTTCAAATTTTTCGAAAAAATAATACCGTTGTCTCGGAAAACTTTTGCAAAAAGTCAAACAGTTATCTTTCAAAACATTTGCAAAAATAAAAAAATGTTATTGCAAATTTTCTGCAAAAACAAAACCGTGTTCTCGCAAAACTTTGCAAAAAAATTTTCTCGAAAAAATTTTGCAAAAATGAAGCGGTTTTCCTGCAAAAATTTTGCAAAACCGAAACAGTTATCTTGCATATCTTTTACAAAGGAAAACCTGTTATCTCGCAAAAAATTTTGATAAAAAGTTATCCCGCAAATCTCATGCAAAAATAAAACGCTTATCGTGCAAAGTTTTTGCAAAAATAAAACCGTTTTCTCGCAAAACGTTTGCAAAAAAGAAACAGTTACCTCGTAAAACATTTGTAAAAGTAAAACGGTTATCTTGCAAAACGTCTGAAAATCGAAACGGTTATCTCGCAAAACTTCTTTTAAAGTAAAATGGTTATCTTGCAAAATCGTTGCAAAGTAAAACAGTTATCTTGCAAAGTTTTTGCAAAAAAAATTTTTCTTGAAAGATTTCTGCAAACACAAAACCGTTCTCTCGCAAAATTTTGCAAAAGAACGATTATCTCTCAAAAATTTTGCAAAAATAGAGCGGTTTTCTCGCAAAACTTTTGCAAAAACGAAACAGTTATCTCGCACAATTTTTATGAAAGAAAACCGGTTATCTCGCAAAAATTTGAAAAAAAATTGTCTCGTAAAACTTCTGCAAAAGAAACGCTTACCTTACAAATCTTTTGCAGAAGTAACCCTTACATCGCAAAACGGTTATATCGCCAGTAAACCGTTGTATCGCCAAATAAAGCGGTTTCTCGCAAAATTTTTGCAAAACCGAACAGTTATCTCGCATTACTTTTATTAAAAAACCGATTATTTCGCAAAAATTTGAAAAAAAATTATCTCGTAAAACTTCTGCAAAAAACCGCTTATTTTGCAAAGTTTTTGCAGAAATAACCGTTTTATCGCAAAACTTCAAAAAATGAATCAGTTACTATTCTATTTTTGCAGAAGTAAAACGTTTATCTCGCAAAACTTTATAAAAAGATTATCTCGGAAAACTTTGATAAAGTAAAACAGTTATCTTCCAAGTCTTTTGCAAAAACAAAACGGTTAATTTGCGATACTTTTCTAATAGAAAAGTGGTTACCTTGCAAATTTTGTGCAAAATTAAAACGGTTATCATGCCAAATTTTTGGAAAAGCTAAACGGTAAGGTCGCCAAGTTTTCGCAAAAAGATAACGGTTATCTTGCAGTTTTTTGCAAAGATAAAACATATTATCTTCAAAAAGTTTTGCAAAAGTAAAACGGTCCCCTTGCATAACTTTTGCAAAATAAAAGTAAATTTTTGCAAAACTAACACGGTTATGACGCAAAATTCTACAAAAGTAAAACGGTTATCCTGCAGAACTTTCGCAAAAATAAAACGGTAATCTTGCAAAAATTTTGCAAAAATAAATCGGTCATCTCGCAAAATCTTTGCAAAAAAACAGTTATCTTGAAAAACTTTTTTGGAAAAAGGAAAACGGTTATATTGCAGAAATTTTTGTAAAACTGAAACAATAATCTTGCAAATTTTTGTAAAAGGATTACCTTGCAAAACTTTTCCAAAAGAAAAGCGGTTACCTTGCAAAGTTTTTGCAAAATTAAAACGGTTATCCAGCCAGACTTTTGGAAAAGCAAAACGGTAAGCTCGCCAAATTTGCGCAAAAGGAAAACGGTTATCTTGCCAATTTGTTGCAAAAGTAAAAAAAATTATCTCGTAAAAGTTTTGCAAAAGTAAAACGGTTACCTTGCATATTTTTTTGCAAAATAAAAACCGTTATCTCGTATATTTTTGCAAAGCTAACACGGCTATGTCGCAAAATTTTACAAACGTAAAACGGTTACCCTGCAGAACTTTTTGCAAAATTGAAACATTTATCTTGCAAATTTAAAATAGTTATTTTGAAAAAATTTGCAAATATAAAAAGGTTACCTTGCAAAACTTTTAAAAAATTCTAAAGGTTATCTAGCAAAACCTTTGCAAAATTAGATCGATTATCTTGCAAAATTCGCCAGATAAAGACCGTTATCTTGTAAGTTTCTTGCAAGACTTCCGTTGGTCTTATAAGACTCTTGCCAGAAAGATGGCCCTCTTGGAAGATTCTTGTCAAAAAGACGGTCATCTTGTTATCTTGGAAAGTCATGCCGTAAACTTGCTTGACTTCTGTTAAGATTATGTCTTCCAAGATAACCCTCGGTTTGGGACTATGGTTTGTTACATGTTGGAGCTTATTGTCATCGTTAAATTTTCTGACGAATCAAGGCTTTAATCGATATCGATGCCGTAGAAATTTCAACATATTCTCAGGGTGGCATCACACAAGAATGTAATTAAATAGGAACAAAATGTGCATTTGATCATACGTTTGATTTTTTGCATTTTCTGCCAATTTTTTGCAGCCAGCCATCACCAAATATGAACAAAAGACCAAAATTTTTTTGATTTTCGTCAAATTGAGAAAAACATTAGGGGTGCTACGTCGGCAGTGTTACCTAATCATGGGATTT
>NC_134479.1:50754406-50776906 GCF_964194025.1 Convolutriloba macropyga
TATCCTTAACGGTCTGCAAAATTTTTTGAACAAGTCAGCAAGAGAAAGTTGTCGAAACCGCGTCAATAGCTTGTCAAACTTTAGTTTTGAAAACTTCTTATTTTTATCATTTATTTTTTTCGCAAAGCATTAATGGAGTTATAGAAATTTTTTGTTGACTTCCCCAAAAAATCTGGAAAAAAATTGGACCCCTGACAATTGATGAGGCTCTTCAAAAAACACAAACTGAAAAAGGCCCTTGGAATGAGCAACCTAATTATTCTCAATATAGAAATTGACCGGTGTTTCTGCGATGCTTTTATGTGTTGGTGTGTGTGATTGTGCGTGTACACGTGTGACTGTCTTTTTGTGAACGTGTGTGTGTGGCTGTGCGTTTGTCTGTGTAATTGTGTGTGTGTTTGAAGTTTGATGATTGTGAGCATCGTGTGTGTGGGTGTGTGAGGGTATGTGTATATATTTGTGTGTATGTGTTGGTATGTGTATATGTGTTGGTGTGTGTGTTCCTATGTGTATGTTTGTGTGTGTCTGAGTGCGTTTTTGTGTGTGTGTGTGTGAGGGGCGGGGAGTTAAGAGGAAAGCTGAGAAAACAAATAACAGTGTCTAGCACACTTTGTAGAAAACGTCTCATTTCCCGTTTTGATTTTTATCACAAGAAAGATGCAAGATTTGGGTTAATCAGGGAATTTTTAGCCGATCATCCGAAAAAGTTTTAACTCATTTTCGGGGTAGTCCTAAGTAAATTGATGCATTAGTGGGGGGTAATGGGTGGCGATTTAGGGGGACGGGTCAAATGGTGTAAAATTGGGGGGTAAGGGGGGGGGGGGTAAAACGACGCCAGAGTAGGCGGTAATGGGGAGTAAAACGATGAAAAAGTAAAGGGGTAATGGGGTCCATAACCCCCTGAATTTTACATCATTGAACTCGTCTTGGTCCTCAGACCTCCAATGCTTTCCCATTACTAGCCATCCCAAGTATATAAATGAAATAGTTTACCCCCTCACTCTAACAACATTTTACCCCTCTAAAAGCACCCCCCTAATCTTATATATTTTTGGGGGATAATTTTGGAGGTAAATTCTAAAAGCTCCACCCCTCCACCCCATTACCCCCTTATTTTACATCATTTTACCTCCCTGAAATAAACCCCTTTTTTCAATCTAAAAATTGCGCCCATTACACCCCTTACTCCTCTAATCTTGCATCGTTTTACACCCCTAAAATTACCATCTTCTTTAGGTGTAATTTTTGGGGGATAAAATCTAAAAATTCTCCCCAATACCCCTATTACCCACTATTACCCCCATTATCCAACCATTACCCCGCATTACCCGCCTTATCTTACATCGTTTTATCCCTTAAAATTACCTCCTAATCTTACATCTTTTTGTTGGTTTTTTTGCGGTGGTAAAATCTAACAATCCCCACGTACTCCCCATTCCCCCTCCCAGAAGAAATGTGTACATGGTCGGTTCTGCACGTTGGAGCCGACTCCAGCCATATTTAAAATTGCAATTTTTGCTTTTATTACATTTAGCTCATTTTTGCTAATATTTTCTTTAATTTAATATTTCTTGTTATTTTACGCTAAAAAAACAATAATAATAAAAATAAATTTATATATATTCTCTCTAAATATTATAAAAATCTAATTCACTGATAGAATCTAAATTTACCATTACTATCTCTAATGCCTTTATCAACAAATGGATCTATAGCTATCTTGTATTGTTCTTTAGTTTCTAAACGATGCCTATTACTATCAACAGTATACTTAGTTACATACTTAGTTTTACCTTCATCTATAGCATTAGTATAATCTTCCAAATTAATTTGGTTTCTAATAGCACATGGTCTGCAAGATCTAGTATATACTGGATCATCACATACTTTGATTTCTCCAGTAGGTAAAGCTTGTACGATAGCAGAAGCATACACTGAGTTGAAGTCTAAATACTTTAGATAATTCTCTTTCCCTGTATACTCAGGATCTATCTGTTTATTCATACATTTTACATGACAATCACCTAATACTGAAGCTAACCCACCCCTAATACCATGCTGTTTTGCATCATAAATATTAACTGTATTTTCTTTATAATATTTAAGTTCAACACTAGTATACTTCAATCCACATAACCATGTCAATCCAGGAGTAGAATTTGTATAACAAGGATCTATTTCAAAGAATTCTGAACACTTATCTCTAAAATTTTCAAATAAATCTACCGATAATAATACATATGTTTTAAGATATAACATCATGTAGTCTTCAATTGTATTACATCCAGTATTATTCCATCAATCTAATGCCTGCTGATATTCTTTATCTGTAATACCACTTTGTTTCAACTTAGAATAGAATGCTTCTTTTGGTGTCAGTTCTGTGTTATTTAGTTTAACCATACTATCAAACCACTCATAAGGGAATATACCTTTAGGTCTTTCTAATCCATGTTTGTTAGTGTTACACACTTTCTATCACTCAATGTTTTACTTATAGCATCTAAGCTAAGTGGATGGAAGAACCTATATATATCTAGTGCCTTGGCATGTCCCATATCAATACGTATATAATTCTCATCAGTTTTAGTTAAAACTTTTAGTCTAATCTTTTTTGATAGTTTAGTTATAAATAAGTGGTTATCATAATTAATGGAATTAAATGCATATTTTGGTACAAAATTTTTCTTAGCTTGAAGGTTACACTTACTGTGAGCATATCCTCTAAATTTGCCATCTAGGTGATCATGATCACTAACAATGTCTCCATTCATATAATCTTTACAATAATAACACATATTAGTAAGTGGAGTAGTACTATCTTCTTTTAATGGAATATTTAGGCTAAATATGTCTTTAAATAATTATTATAATTATTATAATAACTTCCTATAAACCAATCGACTACTTTATCACCACAGTAAGATTCATACTCATCTTCTCACATATCAGGATAGTCACTTTTTATATATAACCCACAAGCAATAGATAAGTGTTTCCCATCTTTTATTATACATTCAAAATCATAATACCTAGCAAATGGTACTCTGTTCTTATAATGGAACTCATCAAACTTCAGATAACCTTTATTATAGAATTTTCTTCTTCCAGTATCCTTACAAATGTCTAAATGTTTATTTAAGGCATCTTCAGTTCTAAATGACACACAACACCTAAGACATGGATAACACTTAAGACATGGATCTTTATGATTAGATGATCTTAATAAGAATGACACATCTTTACATAGTAGATAATGATTATCCCAGTATAATATATTACACCCTTTAGGATCATTATGATTGAGTAATACAGGATTAGTAGTTTTATTTTTATTTAAAATAAACACATTAAATAATACTTTTATTTTTATTCATCTCTTGTTTTTTCTGTAAATCTTCATATCCATAAGGGGGTGGAGTCTTTGGTAATTTTATTTCATTAATTTATTCTGATTTATTTTAATTACTAACTATATTGGGGTGATCTTTAGCAAGATGTAGATAAGCAATTAAACACCATGGTAAACATTTATTATCAGTATTATGTATATTAAGTATATATCTAGATTTGAATGGTACTTTAGTAGTACATCCTCCAGGTGGATAAAACCTGTGTATATACATAGTTCTTTTGATAAATCTTTGCATACTCCATTCAGATTGATTCATTCCTTGTTCCTGCATTCTAGTCTCCAGTCCACCATTCAACATATCCAATTCATAAGGTCCATTATATAGTCTAGTCATTAAGCTAAATTCATTTTCTTCTACCTTATCATCTGTAGGTTTTGTATACCTGACTACATCAAAGTAGTTAAATTTTAAACGGGAGTGTATGTTGTGCATTGCCTCAATTGCTTCCAATAGTCTAGGATCTTCATAATCACTACTGGATTTTATTATTTGATTATGCTTCATGTTATGATCTAATCCCAACTCATTAACTTTATCTCTCCACTTCTCTTCAACAAGTCTTTTCTTTTTAATATTTTCGTTATGTTGTTCTGATTCAATGTGTTTCTTTTTATTATCATATCTAGTGTTACATATATCACAATAACCTGAACTGTCTTTAGTTATATTATCAGTGAAACTGCTTCGCAGATCTTTAGTTATTCCCCCAAATTTATCTAATCGTGTTTTTGTTTCAAAGTGTTTATCCACACTATATTGACTTAGAGTAGTCTTGCATGTTACACAGTCAAACTAATCTCCATTCTTTATTGTTTCCTTATTATTTAGTTCTACATTATTCTTGTGTTTTAATGTTTCCACATGTTTATTATAAGCAGTATTATTATCTAGATACATGTCACAACTATTACAATACTTTATTCCTTCTAGTTCAGAAGACTGCTTATCTATCTTTTGTTCTATATCTTCATTAGTAACTTTCTTCCCACTCTCATTAGCACTCTCAATAACTTTGTTTCTGTTATTTAGTCGCTCATTCTTTTTTTGTTTAAGTGACTGAATATGTCTACCAAAATTCTTTTGAGTTAACTCTTCATTACAATCTTCACATCTAATCTTACTAGAATTAGTTTTAGGTTTTTTTAGAATAGGCATCTTCATCAGATGAATTTGAAACTTTAGATGAATCTGAATCTGAATCTGAATCTGAATCTTTATCTCGATCTCTAGATGATTCTCAATCTCTAGATATTTCTCGATCTCTAGATGATTATCGATCTCTAGATGATTCTCCATCTCTGGATGATTCTCCATCTTCATCTTTTAAGTATTTAGCTTCTGCCTTTAGCAAAGACTCACGCATATTCTTTTCCCGATGTTTTGCTTTTGCTTCCTGTTCATCATATGACTTCTTTATCTCTTCGTTTATTTGATTAAAAATTCTGATTGATTCTAAACCTTTTTCTGCTTCCCTCTTTTCTTCTTCTTTATCTATTGGTTTGTTTTTCACTTCTGTCTTGTTGTTATTTAACAACATTTGGATTGAAATATCGGAATAACATGATTGCCCACTTGAAGATTGAGCTTGCGCACCTCCAAATTGGACTCGCTCACTTCCAGATTGGAGTTTTTCATTTGCGGAATGATTATTTCCGATTCTATCTTGACCATTCAATTTCATACACCAAAGTTTGAAATAATATTATTTATATACCTTTTCAACACTATAAAAATATATAGCACCAAATGTGATAAATGTAAAAATAAGGCTTGGTGTTGGAGTTGTGATGAGTGTCACAGTAAACCATACATATGTTTCATAGGTAATGAAACTATAACATATAAAGAGAAACATAATCAGATGCCTATTCATTTTAGTGACCCAGATCAATATTTAAAATGTAGTTTATGCAAAGTAAATCAACATATATCTAACTATAGATTTAAAAATTTCACTTGTAGGGAATGTGTTTATCTTAGAAAATATAGTTTTCGTCATACTAAAGAAAAATTCTTAGAACACGCTAAGAAATATTTATTGAAGTTAAACCACAAAACTTAAATTTTATCTTAACAAATAGAAAAATGACTAAGCTAGATAAACTTATAGAATTAAACAAACTAGAAAAACTAAACAGAAGAAATAGATTAGAAGATAAACTAAGACAACAGGAATATCATGGTGACATAGAAGATTTATTTGATCCTTTAACTAAAACTTTAAATACAAACGGTGAATGAATGCAAGCTCTTCAAAACAAAATTTTAGCCGCATTAGACAGTAATACTAATCCTTTAAAGAGTCTATGGCACCAACAACAAAGCAGCGTTCTTGATGAACGGGCTGCTCTCATAACACCCACACCCAATGCACCTGTAAAATAAAAAAAGATAGAGGCAAAACATTTACTGTAGACAACGATATGATTAATATTTTGTTAGAAATGGGTAATCAAACAAATAAACAATTCCAATTAATATCAGTTGATGCAAACTCAAACAAATTTAAAATAAATGATATAGATGTATCTCTAGTACCAAATGGTATAAAATTGAAAGCTATTTATGACTAGTAAAGATGTAACCGAAAGAGATATAAAAGGTGATGAAATCAAAATAAAACAATTTCTAAAGGATATTGGTTATAAAAAGAGGAGATACTAAAAGTAGTAGATCAAAACTTATAAGAAGAATGTTTGCTTGTATCGGTGAGCCCACTTCTCAAACTATATCAATACCAACCTCCAGTAAAGACGAACAATATCAACGTGATACTAGTGATTAAGAACAAGGGCCTGTAGTAGAAGAAGCGGAAGAAACTGTTTACGAGAGTGATGAAGAAGTGAAAGCTAATGGTCTTAGCAAAATAGACCCGAATAGCTAATTAGAAAGACTAGAATTAGTTATACTAGAAACAATAACTGGCCACGATGGATTATATGATGAAATGTTAAATATATCTAAGCAACTATTATCTATGAATTTTTTAATCAAGAACAAATAGACAATTTTCTCTTTAATTATGGTAAATAAATAATGGTGGGAAAACAATAACTACTGGCTAAAGAAATATTCAGTCCTCAAAAAACAAGGTTTAGAAGAGAAAGAATAATACCATTATATAAAGATGAAACATGGTCAGCTGATTTGATAGACAAATCATCTCTAAGTAAATACAATAATAATCATAAGTTTATATTAACAGTTATAGATATATTCACAAAATATGCATGGGCTATTCCATTGACGAATAAATTTGGTTTATCTATTACTAATGTCTTTAAAATAGCTTTAGAAGAACAATCACAGGGTGGCTTCAAAGATAGAAAACCAGAAAAGTTATGGGTAGATAGAGGTAGTGAGTTTTACAATAAAACATTTAAATCTTTACTTAAAGAATATGAGACAGAACTATATTTTACTTATAGTGATTTAAAGGCTGTATTTAAAGAGAGATTTAATTGAACATTATTACACATAATTAATAAACCAATGTTCATCGATGGCGATGGTAATTGGGTAAGTATATTAAATGATGCAGTAATAACCTATAACAATAACATTCATTCAACAAATAATATGACACCGGTTGATGCTTCTAATAATCCCGATAAGGTTAATTACACATTTAGTATTAAGAATATTAAGGGTAAAACTGGTTACGCCCAACCTGAATTAAAGTTGGTGATTATGTCAGGAACAGTGACAAACGTAACATTTTCTCTAAAGGATACACTTCTAATTGGGATAGAGAATTGTTTAAAGTGAACAAAGTTCTAAAAACCCAACCACCAACATATCAAATAGAAGATATTATTGGAGAGATAATAGAAGGTAATAATTATGAACACGAACCATTAAAATCCGAGTTTGATTTTGAATCTAATAATAAGGTTTTAGAACCTTTACGCATAGACCTCCGGTCAGCTACAAAGTAGATAAATTCTTTCTGTAAACAAATACAAAGATGACAATAAATAGATTCAATGAGGCTTAACAACAATCAATATCAAAATCAACATCAATGAACAACTTAACACTAAGTAAGGTTCATGGTTTATTCCTAGAAGATAATGATACTATTGACATGAAAGATACTTATAGAATTACAAATGTACAACCTCCAAAAGATCAAAAAGATGTTATTAATAAAGGGTATTGTGATTATAATGTATTATCATCTAATAATAAAATAAATATTTTAGATAAAAACATAACTTAACTAAGAAAAGGTAAATTTGAAGAAGTTACAATTGGCCAACTAAATGCAAACGATATTGGTTTGCCATCATATACAACCAATGGAGATACTGTATGGATTGATGGAGATACAGTTGAACTAGTTTCTCTTAACTCAGCTAATATATCCACACTAGCCAAAAAGGTAACTGAAATTGAAACTAATATTGTTCATTTTGGCAACAAAGTTTCCGCTGATACCATTTCTAAATATAATGAATTAAAATTGGAGTTTGATAACTATAAGTTTAATCAGTCAATTACTAATATTCAATTGGGTGATGCATGTGTTGATAGATGAAGAGGTTTAGGAGAAAAGCATATATTAATGATGAAGATAGTTATAAAATATATAATAGCTATATCACTAGAATGTAAGCTAGTAGACAAAAATAACAAGCAAGATTAGAGATGCATTATGATTTTGAACAATAAGACATAATGAAAGATTTTGAGAGTTATTTTACTACTGAAAATGAGTCAACCAACAGCACCGAGTGAGAGATTATTATATCCCGATCTATCATCTGTATCAGAAAGACTGATAAATGAAAAGATTCAAGCTAATAATAAAATTAATAACAACATTAACATTATTAAAGATATTAGAAAATTTTATGAAACTGAAACTAATAACTATAATAAGAAGTTAAGTCGATATAAAAATTATATTATCGTGGCTGAGATAACAGAAATAATATTATCATCAATAGCAACAACTGCAACTACATAATCAGTTGTTTAAACAGGTATAGGAATACCTTATTCTATACCAAAAGCTTTTGCTACTGCAACTGTTTGTGGTTCATTATCAAAAACAGTTAATACTAAAATAAGAAATAAAATTATAAAGTATTCACAAATGTATATTTTAAGTAAACAGTTTAGTGATAAATTCCATAAATTTTATACTAAATCAATGAATGATAAAAAAATAGATAATGACGAATACAATGAATTAGTTAAGGTATATGAGAAATATAAGAAGAATAAGAAAAATCAATTGAGTGTTTTTTAGACTAAAGTTAATAGTGTCTAGTTATGACAATGTATTTAGTTATAATAATTTTAGTATTAATATATATAGATCTTATTAGAGCTAGTCTTAGTCATAATTATACCCATACCCATAGTTATAGTTATAGTAAAAGTTAAACTCTAATATAATTAAACTATCTCTTCTTTGTACCTAAATATAACCCTCTACCTTTCTGTACTACTCATATACATTCACCAGTAGTTGCAAATTTAATTAAATCAGGTGTGGCTCCTAGAGCTGCTTTAGGGTTTCTACTTGCACCCGCACTTTCTATTTTACTTGCAATCTCTAAACCCCTTACAGGATTATTAGCAACTTTCTTTCCAAAGTTAACTGTTGCTTTACCAACACTTTTGAAGAAATCTATCAATCCTCCTGCTTCTATTGTCGCATCACTGACAGTCATTGATTTACTCCTTTTACATTTGATACAATTACCCTTTAACATCTTAGTTCCTTTAGCTGTAACAGCCCCTCGAATATTATTAGTACCAATATAATGTCTACCACCAACACAATAAGAATTAGTTTTAAACTTATTAAAGCTACTCATATTTATATATAAAAAATATTGGAAGTTAAAAAGTATAATCCTTCTGTTGTTATTAAACCCAAACTCAAACCGAAGTCATTACCTAAGGCTAAGACTAAACCAAAGCCTAAAACTAAACTTGAAGCTTAAGGACTATCTCTAGAGAATAAAAAGAAACTACATACTATTTATGCTAAAGGTTTTGTTAAGACCAGTAGGAAATAGTTTGTCTATGACATCGACTATAAGTATAACTATAACTACGAGACCATATCAACCATCTTATTACCATCACTATTAACACTAATAACCTTTCTAGTTAACACTAATGCATGACATATAACATCTGCAACTGCAGCACTAAATTACTAAATTTAAAATTAAATTGTATTGGTTGTGGACCTATATGATCATTTTGGTATCTAGTATCAAATACATATATTCTATCACTGCTTTTGAATGTTCTATGATTTATATATGGTTTAATATTATGAGGTAATCCGTTATAATCATTTGAAAGACTCATTATAATCATTAGTACCATAATTAATATTCATTCTATCCTCTGGATAAAATTCATTACCAATCTTACAATAACATTCAGTATCATTCATTATATCAAATGTACTTCCATCATGAGCTTGTTCATTAACTTTAATATTTTCAAAGCAATTATTATGTATTCGGGTCTTTCCATACCACTTTCCATACCAAGATCAAATAAAAAGTTAGTAGCATTGGGTACATTCTTGTAAAATGTTTTCCTTTCACAATAACTGAAGTCAATTTTTTTCTTTTTATTTAATCCTTTCTGCAAAATAATTTTATTATCATTACTAGGATCAATACTAGGTACACACCATGACATATCTCTAATTTCTATACTACAATCATTAGCCACCCGGCCAGGTAATTAAAGCTATTAGTTTAAATCCTGACCCATATATAATCTTTTCTAAGTCATTCACAAAACCTAATAGATCACTCATCTTAACCATCATATACATATGACCTCTTTCTGCAGCAGCATGATCAACCTTGAGTTGACTGTCTCTATTAATTCATATTACCTCATATTCATCACCAGTACTAGATAATAACTTATACTATAATAGATTAGGATGACAATGATCTATATATTCAATTGTCCTACCATCAATAGTTTCAAGCTTAATTGAACTAAATAATGCCATCATACCATAATTAACCAATCTGATTTTAGCATTATTAGCAAATAAACCACCAGCATTATCTGATACAACAAACTCTATCTCTAGATATGAATTGTGTATATTTAAATGATTATCTTCCCTATTGAGAATGATATTAATATTAGTATTAACTGTATTCATCGTTGCTAGATCATTTGGTTTATATTTTATAATCTTACTTTTGTGTATATCATTTTTATAAACATAAGCTGTGTCCAAATTAAAGTCAATTTTTATGATACAAAAAATGACAGATAACTTATGGGAACTACAAAAGATACATGAAGCTCTATCTAAAACTAAAGAAGAACACACACTTAACTTTAGAATGATAAAGCCAACAGAAAAATTTAATTTTAGTGAACCTATACTTAATACAACAAAATTAGGTTCATTTAGATTATCTGTTTATAATTCGGTGTTTAATGTGAACAGAGGGAATAATCAATTTTTATATGCTAGTGCTGTTATAGACAACGATGGTGCTTTGACAGAACCTCTTATCTCTAACAATAACAATAACGCTGACACAAACATTGCATCTGTCTTTAATTATAATTGTAAAAGAATCCCATTGCTATATTCAACTATAACACCAGGAGCATATGAATTAACTGAAATAGCAGAATTAATAAAAGAAGAAACTGATTGTAATGTTATAAGAGAACCAGATAAGAATACAATGAAATACATAATGAAAATAAAACAAGGACCACTTAGCTTTGATTTAGATAACTCAATAGCCTCTTTACTAGGATTTAGAAAAGTAGTATATAAACCAGATAAGTATACATCTCAAAAGATTGATATTATGGGTTTTAGTACTATTAACATTCATTGTAATCTTATACTTGGTGTTAAAGATAATGGCAATAACACAGATATACTATATACTTTTACTCTAACTGAACCACCAGGTTACCTGATAAATATTATACCAACTAATATCTTATATCAGAATGTAACAAAGGATAGAATAGAATATATTGAATTTCATATTAAAGACTAGCATGGAAGACCTATAGACTTTAATGGGGATGTATTGAGTTTTACTTTGCATCTAGTGTAACTAGCTGGTCGAAGACCCATCTGATTTAGACTTATACTTAGTCGAAGCAGGTTCCCTGATAGTCATTGTCATGATCATAGCCATAGACTTAGACTTAGTCATAGATATAGACTTAGTCATGGTCATAGTCATAGTCATCTGCGAAGCAGTTTCACTGGTGACTTAGACTTATACTTATACTTAATTATAAATATCAATAAACTATAAAACTCTCCAATCCCAATTAATCCATTGCTTACCACAATCATATCTATTTTTAGGCTTATCAATGACATTGTAATTATAAGGCCTGGACCACACCTTTTCACATATATTAAAAAAAATCATTATAACTATGTTGAGATCCAGCAAAGTGATCATCATATTTAGCAGTGATGGCTTTGCCCGTTTGTTCAGACGAAATAAGTAGATTACAGTTCTCTCTAGCATTCGGTCTATCTGCTGAGAATATATTTTGTTTAAGATATATCATATCACAATTTTCATGTCCAGCTCTACAAAAGTATTCATTAATAATTGGTTCCTTAGCTATAGCATCATCAAATATCATGAGTTTCTTTATATCTTTCGGTAGTTTATCGGAGTGGGGTAAGTTTTTTATATCCTTAATGAACACGATATCTTCATACTCTAAATCGTCATATTGATTACCAGTAGGACCAATGATATATAGTCTATCAAACTGTATGCCGGGTATAAATAGATTCTTTAATCAGACTGTCTCACAACATTCACTAGGACCTGCTAATATACATCGGAGGTTTTCTGGGAAGGGGCATAAACCGTTATATTACTAACAGTTATCCATGATTGTAGACTTCCATTAACATTGATAAATAAATTTCCTTTACTATTTACTGGCATACCAAGCTTTGATACCTTTAGAGAAGGGGTCCCTCTACATCCACATCCACATTGTGAACAAGGCTTATCTCTTTGTTTGGTGGGGGAATCACGGGCCTTGGACCACACTATGTCATCTTCTTCTGATAAGGAGGATTCTTGTTTGTCATCTGCAAAGCAGGTTCCCTGATTGTCATTGTCCTTACAATCCGCGAACGAGCTCTGCTCGTGGCTAGCCAAGCAGGTTCTCAGATTATCATTACCATCTGCGAAGCAGGTTCCCTGATTATCATTAACAATATCATCTGAGAACGAGCTCTGCTCGTGGCAAGCCAAGCAGGTTCCCTGATTACCTTCAACTTCAACTCCAATTTTACAACCCAAACACTGACACTTTTTATATCAATCAGGACATTTAACTTGATTAACTAGAATATCCAAAGCACCCTCTATTGTAAATCTTCTATCAATAAGATAAATCATATATAAACAATAAGCCCCACAATAAGATTCATTATATTTTTGTATTCTTTCATTAGAGCCCAGATCAACATATTCTTCTACGAATAATGGTGGAGTCTCAACACAAAAACTGTCAAAGTAATAAACCTTGCCAGCTCTCCTTCTTATAACTAACACCCAGTGAGTACCATCAGTTGGATGTAATTTAACAGTAATGTTGAAGTTGGTTTCATTGATCATTTCTGGTTTCTCATCTCTCATTATTAATTCTATTGGGGTTAGACTTATATCTTTACTATATATCTTTTTCTGATATTACCCATTGGTTCATTATCAATACCAAATTCATTATTGAATTCTTTGAAACTTAGGATAAGCACTTTTTGTATAATAAAAATTAATGTTTAACTATGTGTTTAAGTCTAAGTCTAAGTCTATGTCTAATTATAAATCTAAGCCTAATTATAAGACTAAATTCAACATATAGAAATGGAGAACGGTCCCTTAATTTTTATTCTCGTGTTAGTAGCATTTGTTTGTTTTATAATGTATTATGACTTGCCAAGTAAATATACAAAACTAGAAGAACACTTTGGTGGGTTTAGGAATAAAAATTTAGTTAGAATTGAATTTGAAAATTCATCATTACATACAATTGTTTATGGTGCCACTAGTACGGGAAAGACTTATTTTGTTAGAAAATATTTAACGTTATACCTGGATCAAAATCAAGATCAGAATCAATATCAAGATCAAAAGTCTATGATGGGACAAGAGCAAAAGCAAATAATCATAGTATGTAAAGATGAAAAAGATTGGATTGATCCAGAGACAGGTGCCCCCTATGCTGGATTTGAAATGGGTGATTTAAATATGATTGCAATGAATAATATACTCTAATTCCAAAATAGCGTAGTTTTTCTTGATGATATGAGTGATAAGTTTAATAAGGATTATAGTTTATTATTTTACAAAAGGAAGAATTAAAAATATTCAAATGATTGTAATGTGTCATAAACCAGCTCTGATAGATTTTATGGCTTGAAAGAATTGTGATACTATTTATATAACAACTTATAATGGGCACGATCTATTTAAGAATTTTAATACAACATATGAGTGTAAGCATGATTTCCATGGTTTAATTCAAGATTTAAATATTAGTTATTATAATTGTACAAATGAGACAGATGATGCACTTCGTTATGGTAAGTTTAAGTATAATAAGAAAGAGGAAACTTTTATTATTATTGATAGAAAAGAACTAAGATATATGACGCAAGAGCTGGTTTCCTGAACCTTAAAGCTCTTAGTTTAAAAAATGAATTAAAGAATAGTGAGATAAATAAAATTATAGATTATATTAAACCACTAATGAATAGTGCTACAGACAGAAATACTATTAATAAAGACAACTATATATTCTACTTTAATAAACTTCTTACTTCAAGAGGTATTAAAATTCAGAATGATGTTCTAACAAAAGAAAAGATTGCTACTTATTGGGCAAAGTATATAGGAGGTATATCAGGGGGTTTGAGTGCACTATTTTGGACATATAATTGTATTAAACCTGATACAACAGTAAGAACTGCAAAACAAGTGACAGCACATGCAAGTCATTTGATAAATAGAACGGGTACATTATTTAACTATGCTTGTGGTGAGGATGGGTTTACCACCTTCATATCAAGAGTATGATCATGATAGAGCTTCTTCTTTGTATAGTAATACCAACCAAAAAGAAGAGTATATTGATGAAGAGACTGAACCTCAAACTAAACTGGTAGATATGATTTAAAAGATCCATAAAAAATGATCAAAACATTGGAGATGAAGTTTTAAATTTCGTTGGAGATAAAACTGGGTTGGGTAATGAAAGCATTTTAGATGAAAGATATAAATAGAATACTCTTAATGAGCTAGGCGCGGAAGTTTTAGGTATGTTTGCCTTCTCTAAAGATCATGCTAGAAGTTTGATTGAAATTATAGCTAGTTAAAAATAACTATAAATATAAATAATTCTAAATATAAATATCAAAATAATTATAAATATAAATATAAGTATAATTATAAATGTGAAAAAATGTACAGATTTATGATCAGTTATAAATAAATAAAAAAATTTGATCCCTTATAAATAATGCATATGAAATGTTTAGAGTGCAATTATAGATGTGGAACCCAACACACTTTGCTTTTTCGTTATAAAGTAGACTATAAAGATAATGTTAGTAAGTGTGCATGTGGAAATCAAGCAATAAGTGGTAATTGTGTGGAAGAAATTTCTTCTAAGTTAAGGGGTACTGCTTCAAAATGTTCTAGCTCTAGTTCTAGTTCTATCTTTAGCTCTAGCTCTAGCTCTAATCCTAATTCTGATTCTAATCTGCAAAGCACTTTCACTGATTCTAATTCTAATTCTAATTCTGATTCTAATTCAATTTTAATTCTTATTCTAATTCTGATTCTAATTCTAATTCTGATTCTAATTCTAATCTGCAAGGCAGTTTCACTGATTCTTATCTGCAAAGCAATTGGGGTACCAAGGGTGAAGCTCCCTTGGCATGCCACGGACGGAATCCGTTCACTGATAAACATATAGAAACAAAATTTGATATAACAAATAAAATTTGTAATAGATATAGAGTTATAAAACAAATAACATGTTTTGATAAAAAGAAGTCAATATGTAAAGAAAAAAATTCAACTAAAGCTAAGTGTGAATATTGCCCTTCGATTAATGGCTTTAGTGGGTTAAGGAACCAAATAAAAAATTCTCATAAAAATATAGATCTGGCCAGGGGTATTCATCCTGATAAAGAAATAAAAGAAGAAACAGAGTATTATAAATATTATCGAATATATTGTAAAATGAAAGCCAAAGATATAGATATAGATAAATTTTTAGAAGAGTAGATTATTAAATTATTTTTTATATCATTAGCTTTATCATCTGCGAAGCAGGTTCCCTGATTAGCATTATCATTAGCATTATCATTAGCATTATCATTGGCCTTATCTCCAACCTTATCTAAAGCCTTTTCTCCAACCTTATCTAAAGCCTTATCTAAAGCCTTATTTTTAATAAAATTATCTGCGAAGCAGGTTCCCTGATAAGCCGGAAATATAATTATAATAACATTTTTGAAAAAATTAAGATATAAGCGCATGCCCGCATACTTGCGCATTATTCTGAGTAGGAAACTATGCGCAGCCGTGCGCGTGCGCATGGTGTGCGTAAGTATGCGGGTTTGGGCTTATTTTTGGCTATTTTTTTTAATTATGCTTATACCTATAGATCCATTTGATGATAAAGGCATTAGAGATAGTAATGGTAAATTTAGATTCTATCAGTGAATTAGATTTTTATTATATTTGGAGAGAATATATATAAATTTATTTTTAATATCATTGTTTTTTTAGAATAAAATAACAAGAAATATTAAATTAAAGAGAAAATTAGTAAAAATGAGCTAAATGTAACAAAAGCAAAAATTGCAATTTTAAGCGTGGCTGGAGTCGGCTCCACCGTGCGGAAGCGACCATATACACATTACTTCCTAATTTTACATCGTTTTACGCCCCATTGACAATTACCCCCCCCCCCCACACCATTTTTACATCAGTTTTAGGGTAATCAGGAGTTAATTTCGACACGGGTTTTTGATTTTTTGTATCACAGCAATTCCAAGAGAAGCATATAAGAGCTTTTGAATAGATCCTATTTCTGACCACAGCTTTTAGTGATAATTTTTACATATTGAACGTTTAGAAATATTTTACAAATGCGGGTAAAAATTTACTGATTTTTGTACATCTCTGGAAAATAGAAACCGCTGTTAGAACAGAAAGCGAGAACAGATGTCCAAATGTCCAGACCATAGTAACCAAGGTAGCCAAATCCACAAAACAGCAGGTCCAAAACACACTGGAGTGTAATTAGTATAAAGTCTTTCTTCCGCAGCTCTTCTTTTAACAGGACTGTTCCAATGAAGTACGAATTGAGCAGAATTGCAATAATTGAAATTGGGGCCTGAAATAGACATTATACAGTCTATTTCTCAGCAACTTTCTTTGCAAACCTAGACACGACCGCGGCCTCGGAATTTATAAATTCATTCACAATTACATACAAAACGCTTAAAAATTGTGATCTTTTTCGTTTGTGTCGCCCACCCTAAAGCACTGGAAACAACCCACAAAGCTCAAAACAAGGGGTCTTTCCCGTTATAACCCTCCACCCCCAACCCCTCCATACGCAAAATGAAAACTAAAAGCGGTGATTTTTGGGGGAAAATTGTAAGAATAATTCGACTGTTGAAATTTTCGTGTCCGATGCTGGCCCTCAAATCTCCGCACCTACTGCTGACAATTTTTATTCTGACTAATTTTGTTTACGTTGACTAATGTTATTCCGCTTCTCACATATTTTGGATCTATTTGCCCTCCCCCCCCCCCCCCCATTGTTTCCACCTGGGGGGGGGGGGGGGTCGTAAAAGATATAAGGGCGGGGGGGGGGGGGTGTAAAAGATATAAGCCCACTAAGCTTTCAAACAGAATAGATCCCATATTTTGCTCCGCTTTTTGTCCGTTCTTTATCCCGTCCCTTGATACATAGATCTCGCATAGTTTCTTAGAATACATTGTAAATCATACGTCACAAAGCTTATCTGTAAGAAATCCGGTTGATCGACTTATCGAAAACAAAAAAACTTGATAAGCAAAAAATTTTCCAGCAGCTGTGATATGAACTATTATAGAAAGTTGTAACATATCTTATAATAGTTTATCTATTTCAACCTGTAAATTGCTTTATAATTATGATACCACTGAAAATGTAAAGAAAAGAACCTTAAAAAATTGCAAGAAGACGTTTTTCAGCGTTAGGATTCCCTAGTCCAAAAAAGTATTTCCCAGGATGGGATCCTCGACCCGTAACAGATGTGGATCAGACGGACTGCAGATAGGGGTTTTAGAAGATAGGGGTTTTACAACGAACAGACCCAAATTCAGGAATTGGCCGGACCGAACAGACTTTGGTCACCCTGGGACAGACAAAACAAACCCAAGACCAAGGCCAGACTGGCCAGACCCATGACCGCCCCTGAATCAGACTGAAGAAATATTGGTTGGAATAGATTATGTAGAATTACACTGAGAGATTGAAAATTTATGCAATTCAATTCTTAAGCCCAAAGATTAATTTACACTATTTTAACTGATTTCAAACTATGAAATCATCCAATCCAAAAACCACAAAGTATTCAGTAGATGAATTCAATGCATGTTTAATGGTTGATCTTTATGTTGCTATTTGCTTAAAAATGTTCATTTGTGGGCTCAAATATTTATTTATTTTTGATTTTGTTTCTGGTTTGCACCAGAAAAAGGGTATTTGCTAGACCGAACAGACCAAAAATGGGCTTGGACCACTCAAAAGAGACGGAAACCAGGATATGGAACGGTTATGTAACGAGCAGACTGACGATTGGGTATGAACCAGACCAAACAGACCAAAGACCTGGCATGGGCAAGATCAAATATACCCAATTCAGGTATGGGCCAGAGGGAACAGAACGATGACGGGGTATGGGCCAGACAGAACTGACCCACTTCAGGGATGAGCCAGACCAAGCAGATCGAATTCTGGTATGGGCCAGACGGAGCAACATGTACGAAAATTTTTCCAGACTATGAGCTCGGTCGCACCGGAAAACCCTGTCCGCAACCCAGGTCCTTATGTTCCTTACCTCTCTGGGGTTGCGGATTTTATCCTGGGTTCTAAGATAAAGATAAGATTTCGCAATAATCCTCGCTAATTTAATGAATCCAAATCAAAATCCAAAAGTGCCCCAAGAGTACTATCAAAATCTGCGATGTTTAGAATTTCAACATTTAACCAGGAAATAATGAATCACTTTCAAATTATTTGGACAAAAAATTGTTGGCACCAACACCAGATATTTTTGAAGTATGGAAACTAGGCATTCGGTTAATTTAGTTTTTAAATTTTCAAAATTTGGTTCAAAATTTGAATAATACACTATTTTTTTTAAAATTTTATTCATTAATGTGTTTTAATCTAACTCTGCTTTTCGAACTGAGTTTTTCATGTGATTTTTTTTTGGTATTTGGCTGGCATATTCGGATACGAACCATTGGTAATTCCACCAAGATTTTTAAGTTGATCCAGTAGACGCTGAACGGCTCGAGAAGGATTGTTTCGTTGGGTGACATTTTATAGTCTGCTGTAAATTTAGCTAAAAAATTTTTGTTTTAATCAACATTATATAAAAATATTAGTAAATTTCAAACAATAGACAAATCTTCAGTTTTGAACAACCATAAATTGATTTTAAAAGTTGGAAACACATCTCTGATCAATAAACAACTGAACATAATACGCAAAATAGCAACAACTTTTAAGAATAACATTAAAAACTATTATAAGGTTATCATCAGAATTGCGGAAACAACTGAAGAAAAAGATGAAAACGAACTATAAATTGCGGCGTATCAAAGTTCTCATCGTTTTTCTTAACATAGTTAAAAGCAGAATTCTGGGGAACACCTTTGTTTAGCTGGCAAAGCTGATGATAGATCAAGACAAACAATTTTCGCTGCTTCTAACTTTTTATTCAAGTTTTTGTTCCTCCAGGAAAAACCTAAGAATTTTTTTGGTTCGCAACTTTTTCACTAATGTTGTTTTTTTGAAAAAAAAGTTTAGCTTTTGTATGCATAAGACAAACGCAAGCAAGCAAACAAATATAATAGCGGTAATTGTCCAAAAAACTACAAGAAACTGGGAAAGAAGTCTCCAAAACAAACTTCGGTAGTCACAGGGATTCGATGCTCGATATTAGAGACAAAATAGTCAAAATTGTTTAAAAAAACTAAACGGGAACTGAAGTTCTTTAAGGTTTGTTGTGCATAGGTTAAACATAAAAGTCATTCAGGAGGCAGCATCTTGAACTAGATTAAGGGAAAAAAATTATTAATTGTAGCTCCAAATTAAAAGATGGTGTAGCACAAGGTGGAAGACAGAAACGCACCTTATATATGTGGACCATTATACACCTTTATAAGGATCGCAAGTGGAATACGACAACGCAGTCCAGTGTTCGTCTTAAGAAAAATTTGTTGCGTTTAGGTGTAAAAACACTCTTTAGTTTTATACCTTCAATTTCGACGTATCATTATACAGCAACACATTCACTATCTGTCATAGCAACGTACAAAATTTCAAGTGATCTTAGACGGCAAGGTCTTTTTGATGCTGTTTTACAGGTTTTTGTCTGTTATTGACGTCAAAATTGGTTCATAATCGGTCAACAATGGTATAATATTTGTCATAATAGAGCAGCTTTGTCACATTGATAGAAGAGCAGCCTTTACACTGTTTTTAACCCAAAAAACCATCCAATCCAAGAACCACAGAATATTCCGTAGTCAAAATTAAGTGTATGTTTAATTGTTGATCTTTTTGTTGCTAGTTGCTAAAGATCGGCTGCTGCTTAGAAAAATGTTTATTTCAGGGCGCATATATTTAATTGTTTTTGAAATTGTTTTTCTGGGTCGCATCAAAAAATGAGTATGGGCCAGACCGAACGGAACACAAAATGGGCGTTGGCCACTCAAAAAAGACCGATACCCGGTTGTTGGCTTGACGGAACAGACTGGCGATTTGGCATGAGCCAGACCAAACAGATCAGAGACCGGCCACACCGAACATACCCAATTCAGGCATGGGCGAGACAGAACAAACCGACGACGGGGCATGGGCCAGACCGAACAGATCCAATTCAGGTATGGTCCAGATGGTATTGCGTTACCAAAAATTTGTCCAGACTATAAGCTCGGCTGCACCGGAACTCCCTGTCGGCATTTAAACCAGGTCCTTCTGTTTCATAACTGTCTGGGATCGAGGACTTCATCCTGGGTTCAAAGTTAAGATTTCGCAATATTTTTCACTAATTTTATGAATGCAAAACCGAAATCCCCATTTCAGTTTCAAGTAGAACTCTCCCATTAACTTGTAAACTCTACTGTAGAACGTCTTTCAGATATTTTTCTTTCTTCAGTATTTTATTTTTTAAAATGAGTTAAAAAGAACAAGAAATCCCACTGTAAAATTATTTTAACCAAAAAAAGTTGAATACAACAGTTTTCAATGTAATATTACTAATTGAAATAAAAGTAATAGTTTTTACCATCGTAATGAGGCTAGAGGTTCTAAAACGTGAAAACCTCGTGAGCATTGGTTTTCAAGGCGCAGCTGGTTCAATTTTATCTTGCAATCTAATGTTTTCAAAGGTAACATAAAAAGACAAGGGAATTCGAGAAGCAGAGCATCAATTCTCGGAGGCACTTCTGTATGCAGTAAGGTGTCTTGATTGTCAAGATCTCTTGATGGTCTGTATGAACTCGTAGTCGCAGAGGATAACCATTATAACCCCCCATTAACATAAAAGAACCAATCAACTGCGTGGCGGTGAATTCAACAATTTCTCCAGTAGACCAAGAGCGCCTGCTGACTCTAATGCATTGGAAGTGTACAAACATGCAAAAAGACACATGAATGCCACTATCACATTTTGAAGAAGAATTAATTGTTTCTTAACTTCGATCCTGCCAAATCAATATGTGCTCAGAAGTTTAAAAAAAGGCGGGACTTAAAGTGTGGTGGCAGAAAATTTTGTAAAACTGGTAGTAAAACGTTAGAGTGGAGAAAACTGATAGTGCGAATTCATAAACTTTTTTGGGCGCCCAGCAATTGTTTTAACTTTCGTTCATTCTGAACACGCACTGCGTAGTGATATGCTCTGATTTTGATAATACGGTCCGATATGAAGAAATGGTTAAATGAATCTGCTTGAAGTCACTGAGAACTTCTGGCGTTTATCGAGAAACGCGAAGCGGTTCGAGATATTAAGTCAGAATTTTGAGATGACTTCTACAGAGTCACGTAACCATACTTAAAACACGAACCACGCACGTTTTAAAATGACGAAAGTCAACGGAAGTCAACTTCTGGCATTTTGACTTCTGGCACGGCAGACTTTCGGCATTTTAAAATGGGCACATGAGTGTTTTAATTATTACCTTCGGAAACAGGTAGAGGAGAGCCACAATTGGTCAACCTTAGCCAACTAGCTATTATGAACAAGGCCAAAAATTCACTTTAGTCATTTCAATTACCGGTGAGCTAACCAGAGTATCTCTGACATTATCGAAACCTTGATTGCTTGATTACCTAAAGTTTTTGAATCGAACCGTTGAAGATTGAACTCGCATTAGATTGTCAAAGCAAGGTGGCACCATTTATAGTGATAATAGACTGTAAGCACAGAATGTTTTGCATAGAGTTTAAATTTAAGTCGTGTTTACAAAAAGGATGCTAAAAACATTAACAGATAAGTTGTCATTTTAGTATTTAAATTCATAAACATGTTTGCTCACAAATTCGAAAGTTGGTTACTAAACTGGCTTTTAATTTTCATTTCAATCATCCACTCTTGTCAATTTGTCCAGTCTAGTTTGAAAAGAGTACTATAAAAATCCTTAATTTTGCGAATTGTAAAAGTTGACCAAATAAATGAATCGATTTCTATTTATTTGGACAAAGCAGTAGGCTCCAAAACTTGATGTTCTTAAGAATGAAAACCAGGCATTTGGTCAGTTTTTAAATT
>NC_134479.1:50781906-50874067 GCF_964194025.1 Convolutriloba macropyga
CGTAATGAATTTACTGGCTTCGACACGGGTTCTTCACAAAAAAAAAGTAAGTTAATTTTTGATATTTGTTATATTTGACGTTCTTTCTAAAGATGCAGGATATATTCTGCATAATTGCAGGTCTAAATTGCTTCCTTTGGAGGAAGAAATGAACCTTTTTAATTACTGCATTTTGCAATTAAGAGCTTTCATGTCTTTGGAAATTATTTATTTTCGAAAAAAAACTATTAATTTATTTTGCCTTTTTTGGGATGCTGGTTACCTAGTTTCATTAAGGATATGACGCATAATACAATATCAGTGTTCGAACAAGGTGCAACCAAACGATACTCGAGTGCCAAAAGAGAGTTTTGAGGCTGCGAATGTTTTTTCTGGTTCTAATTGATTTTTTTGTTGTCTTTTTGTTGTTCCTTTTTACCCATATAAAAAATTGAATACCGACAGCTGTTAATTCATTTCTATAGAAGCATTGGTTATTGTAAATCAAAGGGACATCTTAGTTAATTTCTAATGGTTTTTATTATTTTGAAACTAATTGTTTTTTAAATAAGCGAAGTTTTCAATTTTACTGTTTTTGTTCTTCTTTGTCTGTTTATTACCAAGCCGTATTATGGACTCGTCTCATATTTTTTCTGGTGAATTACAAGTTATTTTGGTTTTATCTGACGCTATTTGTCTTTGTTATAAGATTTTGTTTTTTTTGAAGTTTAGTCAATGCATGGTTCTCGAATTGGACAAACTGCAGAAAACGAGAAAAGATTCAAAGATGAGCGCTCAAGCGGGCTTTGAATAAGAATTTTTTCTAGATAGTGAGTACAATCAGAGCCTCATTTACAACAATTTGTTGCCAATCAATTTTCTTTTGGTTCGAAATGATCTGCTTATGCTGAACAAAGTTTACAACTGTGATACTGCCCTTAAGTTTGATGATTATTGGAAAGTTTTCAAGGCACCACGCAGTAACCGTTCTGCAGCAAAACAATTTTTGAGGACAAATTTTATTTGGACAAAATTAGTCAAATTGGAAGAGAATTTTGTTTGAGAATTGTGAAATATGCAAATGCTCTCAACCAGCGAAATGGCATCTCAACTTTTGACTGGATATGTCCAACAGTGTTATTTCGGAAACAACTGAACTCTCCGTTGAAGTTAAAGGCTGTGAAATCTAAACACTATCAGTATCCTGTTAATTTGTCCTGTTTTTGTAATTAATTAACAAATTGATTCCTGCATTGCGGGGACCAAGTCAGTTTAATGATAATAATATTAAAAATAAAAAGGACATAAAGTTTTTGATGTAATTAATGTTTGTTGTTGTTGTTTGATTTTGCTGTTCGTCTTGATTCGCTCTTTTGATATTGGCGTGCCTCATCAATCTAATACATCATTTTTATTCCCAAGTGGAATGAAAGAACCTTTTTAATTATTTCATTTGGTAATTAAGGGCTTTCATGTCTCTGGAAATTATTTTTTTTTCGAAAAAAACAGCTATTACCTTATTTTGCCTTTTTTTGGATGCTTGTTACCTAGTTTCATTAATGATGGGACGCATAATACATTATCAGTGTTAAAAGAAGGTGCAATCAAACAAATTTCGAGTGCCAAAAGAGGACTTTAAGGCTTCGAATGTTTTTTCTGGTAAATTCTAATTGTTTTTTTGTTTGTTGTCTATTTGTTGTTCTTTTTTAACCTTATAAAAAATTGAATACCGACAGTTCTTAATCCATTTTTATAGAAGCATTGGTAATTGTTAATCAACGGGATTTTTAAGTTGATTTCTAATGGTTTTCATTGCTTTGAAACTAATTGTTTTTTTTAAATAAGCGAAATTTTCAATTTTACTGTTTTTGTTCTTTATTGTCTAATTATTAACAAGCCCTATTATGGACTCGTCTCATATCTTTTCTGGTTCATTAAAAGTTATCGTGTTTTTGTCTGACGCTATTTTGTCCACTGAGTTATTTGCTTTGGAGGCTATCTTTTCATTCATTCCTCCATTTTTTTTTTAAATAAAGGCTTGAACTTTTTTTTTCTACCTGTTCCTCATTTGGTAGACAGTTATGCCAAAATTTCGGATGAGCGGGTTGGGAACTTTATGTGCGATGGCACATTACCGAGCCTCCTTGTTAATTTTTAGTCCCAAAATGAGTAATTAGGTTCACATACAATAACTTGTAATTATCAAGTTTAAACAATGCACCTTGGTCCATCTGTGCGGCTAAGTTTGAGACATCGTGCAAAGGTGCCAAAACAGTCTAAGAAGAATCCGTTTTGGTTGACAATTTGAAAAGTTGACCAAATATCTGGTTTCGATATAATTGGAGTTGCAAAAATCGATTGATGCCAAATTGGGTATCATTGATGTAGCCGGTTTTTATTGTAACAAATTTGTGCAACTAATTTTTGCAAAATTATAATTTATGGAAACCAAATTTTTGGTTAATTTTTTCATTCTCAACAATAGGTTTGAAGTATGAGTATTCAAACTTGTGAGGAATTCCTAGATCTAAGTGTAATTGAATCTAATTCTGCTTTTCGACCTGAAGTTTTCATACAAGAACTTTTTGGTAAGCGGGTGGGATTTTTGATACGAACCATTGGTAGCTCCACCAAGACTTTTAAATTGATCCAGCGGACGCTGATTGGCTCAAGAAGGAATCCATTATCGTTGGATGACATTTCTGGTTTTAATAAACCAGCCGACAAAATACAAAAACTGCAGAATGAGACAACACTAGAAATTTTTATATTTCAACTGCTCTAAATAATTCAAAAAGTAAGGAAAGCGTTTGAGATGATAGATCACTGAACGAAAGTAAAAGAGCGAGGAATTTTTAACTAAATTAAAATTTCGAACTCTCTCAAACTTTTCATAAGTATTGTGGAAAAAATTTACAGAGAATAATGAAAGCGAATTCAAATTTGCGGTGCTTCAAAGTTTTTTTGACATAGTTAAAAGCAGAGTTTTAGGTGAGATTATCAGTTTTTGATTAGATGGGAAAGTTGATGATAGATCAATGTAAATAATTCTCCTTTTTTCTAAATTTTAATTAGTGATTTTCACTCTAGGAGAAACCTGAGGACATTTTTTGTTCAATTTATCGACTAAATTGTTCTTTATTGAAAAATGCTGCCGTTTATATAACACTAGCGCAAACCAACATTACCTAAACCCTCATTAAAAGGCGGCAGAGAAAATTTTAAACCAATACTAATAACAAATATATAAATAAAAATGTATAATAATAATAAAGTTCGTTTTATTTCAGTATTCAATATATTAAAAGCATTTTGTGTTAAAAACTGTCGTACGCGAGTGAGATTGCGTACTTGATCTTGAGTCGCGAGTTGCGTTTATGTTCTATGTCCTACTTGCGCGGCGAGTGCGCTTTACACAATTTCTAAATGAATCCGCTTAGCGAATCGCGTAAGGACTAATTGTTTACTTTACTCGATTTGTAAAGACAGTTAATGAAGAATAAGTTACATTGAGCAACTGTACGCGAAGTGCAAAACTAAGAGAGTGAAGATTAAGGCAACTGGTATTCCAGAAGTCATAACAAAACGTGAACACTAATTTCCCGCTATGGGAAATGGGAGCAACAGACTAGCATGTGAAATAATACTGACTTATACACATGCCCCTCAGGAATAAGTAAACTAAATAAATTAAGTACATCGTATAATAAATTTACTGCACTAAATTAATTTATGATGTATGACATTTCTCCCGCTTCAAAGAAAATTAAAATTGCGTAAAATAAAATTTTAATAACAATATGAATAATAATAATACTTATTCACCGGTTAAATAGTATCAACAATATATTTACTGGTTATCATAGCTAGTCATAATTAATAATGTATCAAGTTTAATGGATCAGAGTTTCACATGTCTTCCTCATCAATGATTAGTTCATTTGAAGTGCTGTGGTCGGCTGGTCGTATACGGGGGTCCGTCGGTGACACCTGTCCTATGATAGGCGAGGGAAAGTCGTTTGCGATAGGTTCAACCCGCGTAGCTGTATCAGCAATTGTTTGTACAACCGAAGGTTGTATCGATTCTATGTCGCCTACACGTCGCTTCCTACGAGGTGGAGCAAAGTTCGGAGGACACGAAGTAGTGGAGTCACCAGATGAATCTTCTTTATCATATCCATAGTATTTAGGACTTTTTCTAGTCCGTTTGGTTGTTCTTGTCAGAGTATGGGGTAATGTTGTTGTCGGAATTGAAGGAGATGATAAAAGAGCTTCTTGATGAGTATTTGTAGGAGGGGGTGCAATTAATTCTTCTCCAGTTATAATTTGCTGTTCGGGAGCAGCCTCTGGAATTTCGGGTATTGTTTGGGGAGCGAAATTGTCTGGAACTTTAGGCATGCGTACTCGCATTGCGCGAGCAATGTTAGATTTATTTGAGGATACACCACTACCAGTTTCTCGTTTTCTACACTTCATTTTTCGGTCGCATTTTTGTATGCGGGTACACTCTTTGATGTGACTAAGTATCTTAGCCTCAGTCGTTTTCTCGTGTGTGCGGGGTCCTCGGCGGTTTATGTAGTCGGTCAATTTGGTTTTTCGTTCTACCCGAGTACCAAATTTTGCAATATCACTATTGCGTACTGTCACTTCCATCTTACCCGGCTCGCGAATAACCGAAGTATATTGATCGGTCTTTTGTACTACCGATCCTGGGGCCAACACCTCATACAAGCCGTCCAGATTCTTCTTGGATCTCTTGTGAAGGTGTTTCTTTCTGGCAATGTTTAACCGTACGGCGTGTTCTTTCAATGGAAGTGGGCGATGCGCTTGCGTGGCGCGAAGGAAACGGGATTTATTATCAGTTGCTAGCCGTTCGCGAGTGGTGGCATCCTTTGTCGCCTTACACATATTGCGTTCAATTTCGTCGTCACTCCGGCTGTTTCCCCAGTGTTCCTCCGGCAGCAATTCATTAGGGGTTACAGTTTCTTCATCTATATAATGATTCAAAATGTTTTCATAACTTAAGTCAGATGATTTTGGTTGAGTACATATATTACTAAGTGGTGTATTAGCTTTACGTCCGAAGTGAGATTCGAATGGCGAAAGCTTAGTTGTTCTATGTTTACATATGCGAAGCTGGTATATAATTGATTTTAATGCTGCTTTATTGGTGAACGAATTTACTTCTTTATTTGCGTCTTTTAAACATGCCAAGCGTTGTTTAATAGTACCAATAAGTCGTTCAACTAAACCTATTGCACGATGATCGTTTGCCGGAGCTGGTATTAGTCTGATGTTATTTTTTGTACAAAAATTTTTTACTTGGTTACCTACGAGACAACGGGCTTGATCTATTCTTAAGGAACGAGGAACTCCATGAATTTGTATATAATTATCTAAGAATTTTATGACATTTGAGGCATTTGCATTATCAACCAATTCTGCAGAAGGATATTTTGAAAATCTATCAATGCATGTTAAAATGTATATTTCATGTTTCTTTTTCGTTATTAATGGGCCCTGCAAAATCTATTTGTATTTCTTGGTTTGGAACTATACATGGTGTATGTGCTTTAAATTGTTTTGCGGGAATGACAGATTTTAAATTTTTACCAATAGCAGTGCAAGATTTGCACTCTATTGCTTTGACAAGCAAATCGCGATTCATGTATGGCCAGCAGCAGTGCTGAGCCATACATATCATCCCCCAGCGACATGGGTGACTCGCATGTAGATCGTCAATGAGGGCATCTTTGAGTGCATTCGGAATGGCCACCTTCTCGTCCATACAAACACAGCCGCCAGTCACATGAAGGTCACGCCAATAGCTATGAAGATACCGGTTGAGGGCCTTCAGTCTTTCTTCATCTCCCCGAATTATGCAGTCTCGAACCTCTTTTAGAACTGCGTCCTTACTTGTGAGTGATGCAATTAGACCTTTGCTAAATACTTTTCCCACCACTCATTCAAACGACATTACTTGGGGGCTATCCGTTAGTGGGGTGCTTAAATTTGAATGTGAGCAGGATCTGCGTGGCGGCGTGGCGTACTTGTGGTTGCATTGTCGGTAAATGACACGCGTGGCGAAGCTCTGGTTGTTCGAGAGGAGAGTGATTTTCCCTTGGGAGATGAAGCTTGTTGACTCATTGTTGATGAGAGTTGAGTTTTTTCAATTAAGTTAATTGACAAAGAGGAAGACAACTGAATTTCAGGTTGAGTTTGGGCAAAAAGCACTTGATTGTTGTTTGTTAATTGAGCACGTGAGTTTTGAGTGTGGCTTACTAAAAAAGGTAGGAATTTGAGGCTGATTTTTGATTGACAAGTGAGAATGACTTAATGGAGTAAATTTGGAAGCATTTTGGTAAGCGAGTGACGCTTTTCTTGTGTTTACTAGCCTTTGAGACTCAATTTGTACAGGATTAGTTGTAAATGGTAGACTATGTGAGGCAGATTTAGAGTGAATTGAGTAATTAGTAACTTGCTTTGCAAAAGAGTCATCGGAGGAATGCAATCTAGTCTTTTGAGTAAATAATAAAGGATTATGCCGGGCGGGTGTTAAATTGTTAAAGGAACAGCGTACTCGCGATGCGAGATCGGAGGTGGTATTAATTAAACTAGAATTGTTAGCTTTTGGAATAGGATATGTATGAGCGAATACGAAATCATTTTGACTTGAATGTACTCGCTGATCATGTGCACTAGTACAATTAATACTATTAGTGGAATGGAGAAATAAGTTATGTTGTGATCCGCGAATGATTTAGTTTTATTAGTTAAATGTACGTGCGGGGCGTGTGTGCTATACGGATGATTGAATTTAAAGGAGGTTACATTAGAGTTGTATTTTCGCGCCGCGAGATTTGAACTATCATTTGTTAAGCGAACATGCTGGGCGGAATTTATGTCTAAATTGGAAGTTTGTTTTGAACAGAATTTTGAACTATTGTTTCGCGAGGCGAGTAAATCAGGAATTTCAGTTTGAGGATTTGGTGTTTCGTAATTTATGGTTAAAACTTGTGCTGTATTAGTGGTGGAAATTTTATGTTCACCATCAATATCAATATATAATTTATGCAATGAATTAGCTGAGAGATTGTGTTTTCGTTGAAGTAATTGGGCATCAGAATGTATGCTCGATAATGTTGCAACTAAAAATTCCTCGTCATATTTGGAAACACTTTTTGCTGGTTGATATGGATTACGAGATATGTAATCAACTAGACCCATTTTCGCGCCAGGTAAATGCTCTATTGAGAATTGATAAGGCAAAAGACGATCAACCCACCGTGATAACCTACTATTGTAACTTTTATTTGATCGATGTTCTTTTAAAATGGAAAGTAATGCGCGGTGATCAGTGATAACAGTGAATTCTTTACAATACAAATAATATTTAAAATATTCTATGGACCAAACTACCCCAAGAAGTTTTAATTCGTTAATACTATAACGTTCTTCACTACTGTTTAAAAATCGGGATGCAAAAGATATCGGCTTCCAACCGTCAACTGTTAGTTGTTCTAGTGCTGCTCCCAATCCGGAGCGAGAAGCATCACATTTGATTCGCGTTTCAAGTTGGGGGTTATAGTGAATGTTTTCTGTATGATTTGCTATGCGAGTTTTAATAGCATTAAAATGTAGTGTATGAGTGTCAGTCCAAATGTATTTAGTGGATTTACGAAGTAGAGGTCTTAAAGGGTGGCAAAGTTGAATTGGGAATAAAATTACTAGTATAGTGGACTGAGCCGAGGAATGAGCGTATTTTTTTAAGTGTATTAGGAGATTGTAATGACATAATAGAGGATGTTTAGGATTCGAGTGGCGAGATCCCAGATTGAGTTATATTATATCCTAACCAGGAAATTTGTTGTTTCGCATCGCAAAGTGGCATTTGGGAAGGTTAATTCGAAGGTTATCTGCATCCAATTTTTTCAGACAATCTAATACAAGTTGGAAGTGATCATCTTCTGAACCTTTGCTAACAATTAAAATGTCGTCTAAGAAACAGAATGTATTTTTAAGTCCAATCAGGGTGTAATCCATTGCCTTCTGAAACTCGGCAGGCGTGTCTGTAAGCTTGTCACGTCACCACTTACAATATTAAAATTACAATGATTAGCAGTTTCAGGGTGTAAGTTTAGTTGGCTGTAAGCATATTTAAGATCAATAGTAGAGAAATATATTTGTTCTGCGGATTCTGTTTTCTAGTTTGTTATTATTTGTGAAATCGAATCCATAAGTGTTTCAATCTTTGGCATCTGATATTTGTTCTTGTGTATTGCTTTGTTAAGAGTTTTAGAATCTAGTGCTAATTTTATGGTTTGATCTCGTTCGACTGTGATTACAATAGGTGAAATAAAATATTGGTCAGAACAGTTATTCAGTTTTTCTATATGTCCCTCTACAAGAAGTTTTTTTAATTTCATTATTTACTCGTTCTTGTAAATTAATGGGTACTCTTCTACCTTTTTGATGTTTTGGCTGAAAATTTCGATGGAATTTAGATTTGACAATGTGTATTTTTGAGCAACCAATACGTGTAATAAGTTGAGGAAATTGTTGTGCGATACGTGTTTTAAATGGACATTGAGATGTGATAGTGTTGACCATACTACCTTCATGTTCTGGGATTTGAGTTACCGAGATTCCGAGAGCGTCAAATAGATCTCTTCCCACTAGCGGTTTTAGCCCATCACGGACTACTACAAATTCAGCTTCTTCAAGTCGCCATCCATTGCTCGCAATTGGTGCCTGTATCATACCCGTCACGTTTATGGGTTCGTTTGAAAATGTTTTGAGTTCCTGGGGAGGCGCTATCATCAGCCAACGAGCAAGGGGAGAATTTTCCACAATTTCCGAAGCAAGAGACTCGGGCAAAATACTGCATACACTGCCGGAATCAATGATAAGTCCAACATGGGTGTTACCAATTTGTAGGATGGTGTTCTTTGGTTCGATCTGTATTGCGTTACTTGCGATGCTAGCAACCATATTGTCATCTGAGCTATCGTAGTCCGATTCGCATTGCGGGTTATAATTCATATTTTGTATAGCGTTTACCGTTTGGTCAGTTGTGGTTTCTTCAACGGAGTTAACATTAGAGCGACCAGATTTGTTTGACGAGGACTTCGGTTTTCTGCACACTCGCGAAAAATGGTTTTGGAGGCCACAATTATTGCAAGTCTTGCCTCTCGCAATACACTTGACTTTATGATTAGCTGACCAAGTTAAGCCACAGTTCCTGCAGAGTTGGTTTGGTGATCGGGGAAAGCTAGATGTAGTCGGCCGTTGATTCGGCGGTCGAAAAGATCGTTGAGGAATTATTGCATTAACTTGCGGAGCAGATTGCGAGTTTGTAATTGGTAGTTGGTTTCTTTGACCTAGTTCCATATTTATGGCCAAACGTAATGCTTGGGCTGGTTCTAAATTTTCTCGCATCAATTCCCGTTGAATTTCTGGATCTAAAATATTTGCAATAAATAAATCTCTGATGAGGGTGTCTTCTTGACTTCCGAGCTCACAATTCTCAGAAAGTTCTTTCAATTTTCCGAAGAAATGTTCGATGGACTCTCCTCTTGTCTGTTTCGTGGTGAGAAGTACATATCTATCAAATTTGATATTGCGCTGACGAATAAATGCTGTTTCCATGATTGTCCAAAATTCTGCTGTTGAGAGACTGTCCATCTTGAGGTGTGGGTTTTGACTACAAACAATTCGACGTCCTTCAGTGCCCAAACTGAGGTATAGCATTGACACAGTCTTTCGATCGGCCTGTGCCCATGGCTTGTCTCCGCACATTATACCTATCTCCAGTTGTCTCTGGCACCGATTTTCCCAGTTCATTTTTGATTGAGCGTTCCTCGCCAATCTTTCCCTCTCCGTAACCTCATAGATCGGTTCAAGTGGTAGTTGCACTGTTTCGGGTTTTGGTTCCAACAAAGTGTCTATTGTAATATTTTGCTTCGCAAGAAGAGCTAACTTGGCCTGCATCTGCCACTTTTCCCATTTCAGCGAATGGTACTACACTAGGTTTATCCCAAAATGGCTCAATGCCAAGTGGGGTCCGCTTTTGAGCTGCTGGCTGCGCCATGTCGTACGCGAGTGAGATTGCGTACTTGATCTTGAGTCGCGAGTTGCGTTTATGTTCTATGTCCTACTTGCGCGGCGAGTGCGCTTTACACAATTTCTAAATGAATCCGCTTAGCGAATCGCTTAAGGACTAATTGTTTACTTTACTCGATTTGTAAAGACAGTTAATGAAGAATAAGTAAAATTAAGCAACTGTACGCGAAGTGCAAAACTAAGAGAATGAAGATTAAGGCAACTGGTATTCCAGAAGTCATAACAAAACGTGAACACTAATTTCCCGCTATGGGAAATGGGAGCAACAGACTAGCATGTGAAATAACAATGACTTATACACATGCCCCTCAGGAATAAGTACACTAAATAAATTAATTACATCGTATGATAAATTTACTGCACTAAATTAATTTATGGTGTTTGACAAATACAATAGGTTTGTAAATCAACTGTTTTATACTATAGGTTTAAAATCATCGTTAAACTCTTGTAAAGACACACAAAAAAACAGCGTGAAGTATAGAATTTTAGTAGAAAAGGTTACTATCCCGTTTTTTGAGCAAGTCAAACCAAAGACATATTCTTGGGCCAATATTGCCCAAGACTTCTCTGAAATGCTCGGTAAGCAATAAAATGAAATTCTATTGAAAGTTTTGTTGAGCCAACTGGCTTGTCAGGCTGACAGAGTCTAACAAAAGTTTTCTGATTGTTGTATAAGCTTCAATGAAGTTTCTTTGTGATATATCGAGAAGTGGCGAACTTAGCAATTTAAGTTAAAACTTCGATATCTAACGAAAATTTTCTTACCTGATGTTTGGTGAATTGAAATTGAATAATGGCTTCTAATTTCAAACGAATCGTCGAATCAATTTTGTTCATACCACAAGATTATCAATGTACATAAACCATAAATTTGTATGATAGATTCCACCTTCCCACCACCAGACATGTTCAGAAAGCAACTCTCCGACCCTCCCATTAGATAGAAATGGCATGTTCTCAGGTAGGGAGAACAATGTGTTAAGTGCAAAAAACTGCACTAGTACTTGCCATATACGTCACGGGGAAAAACTTGTTCACAACTAAGGTGCAAAATAAACCCATATCAGTTTATCTATATCCAGACGGATCTGTAAATTTTCATACTGATACGGACTATAAATACGTGTGAAGTTTTAAAAAATTTGGTAATTTTTGTTTCAATTGTTAAAATAATAAAATTCTTGTTACTCGTGCTCGAGACCACGACAATGGTGTCCAGACCACCAAATGACCGACAAACCTTGGATCCGCAGAATGCTGAATCCTGTACTGAGTGGATCATGTCTTTTGTGGCGAATTGTCGCGCAGAGAAGAAAGAAGATAAAGTCAACACCGACGGTACGATCGTGGACCTACAGGTAAAAAATCTCTTTTTTAATATATGCGGCCAGGACGCAGTTCTTAAACTTAGGAGCCTTATGAGCCCTAAAACATTGTTAGACACTCCTTTTAAAGAGATCAGACAAGCTATTCAAAACTATATTTCCCCTAAAGAGAGAATAGAAACGGCAGAAAGGGTTAAATTTCTGTCCGCAGTTCAAGGCGTTGGAGAATCGGACGACGATTTGCTAGTGCGCCTCGGAGAAGAAGCACGTTATTGTGACTTCGAAAAACTTAAAACAGTAACCAACTTTGAGGAAGAGTTGGTAAAAACTAAATTTGTCTCAGGTTTGAGAGACCCTGAGGCCAAATTAAGACTATTAGACGGCATTATTATTAAGCCAACGATATCTCTGTCTCAAATGACAGAAAGTTTACAGTTCAGAAGTCAAACGATGTTTTTTGCGAGTTCCGCAACAGGTAATAGACCATTTGTAATAAAAGAAGAATTGGGATACAACTTCAAAAAGACCTTCAGAAAACCTAGTGAAAAGTTCACTGGTATTAAAGTCAATGGTAACTTGTGTAATGGATGTGAAGGTAAGCCGCACAGTAGCAAGCCGTGTCCGGCCATAAACAAGAAATGTAACAACTGTGAAAAAGTGGGGCACTTTTCAAAAATGTGCAGAAGTAAAACCCAGCCTAAGTCAGGTAAGTCTGACCAGCACAACAATTTCTGTGAGGAAGAGGGTAAGTTATCTGGTCAAACGTCATCCGAAATGGAGATAGGAATGTACTATACACAGGAAAACGTGTATAGCATATCGGTGACATGGGAGTAAATTACAGTAAAAGACCATAAAATAAAAATGCAAGTTGATACCGGTGCTGACAGCACTGTGATATCATCATTAATCTGGACTGAGCTTGGTAAACCTCAGTTAAATGGGAAAGTCAGACGTCTTGGAGCCTATGACGGTCATCAACTGACGCTTCCGGGATCACTTACATGTGATGTTGAGTGGAAAGGAAGCAAGTATAGGCAACAACAACTAGCAGTTGTGCAATCCGACAAAAGATTCGGGCTACTTGGAAGTGACGTACTACACCAAGAAGGCATCATTGCAGTGAGTGATAAAAGGCTACCTGCAGTCAAAGGATACAAAGCGCATGTGAAACTCATACCGGGATCACAGCAAATTTCCTGCAAAGCCAGAAAGATTCCTCTACCTCTCAAAGACAGGGGCAAAGAGAAGCTTGAGACAATGGTACGACAGGGCATATTGGAGCCAGTACAAACTGGTGGGGTCTTAAATGCATCACCAGTAGTGTGGCGGCGAAAGAAAAACGGAGCTCTGAGATCATGCGTGGACCTGAAAGTTCACATCAATGCCAAAGTTATGGACGAGGACTATCCAATCCCAGACATGGAGACCATTTTCCGTAATAACCATGGGGCTCTTACTTTGGAAAAATTGACTTCCAGACGCATACTATCAAATTGAGCTGGACGAGGATGCAAAAGATATATGCACAATCAACATATCGCAAAGATTGTTCAAGATGTGCAGGCTTCCTCAGGGCCTAAAGAGCTCTTCATCAATCTTCTTGAATTGCATTGAGTCAACTCTCAAAAGAATCAAGGGCGTGGTCATCTTCCAAGACGATGTCCTGGTTTATGGAACAACAAAGGATCAATACAAGAAATGAATGCTTGCAGTCAAGAGTCGGCTACGTGAAAAAAAATTTCACCATCAATAAGAAGAAATCTAACTCAAAACCAGTTTCAAGCGTAATTTTTATTGGCGACTCTTTTTCCAAAGAAGGAATAGCACCCAATCCTAATTATGATGAGAAAATCAAAAATGCAAAACTGTCATCAAATATGAAACAACTCGAGTCCTTTGTCGGCTTAGCAAATTTTTATGGTCGAATGATACCGGATTTTGCAACAAAAATGCTACTCCTAAACGAAATTCGAAATGAAGAATTCAGATGGGAAAAAGAAGAACAAAATGGTTTTGAAAACATCAAAAACGAGTTATGTGCTAACCCACTTGTACAGCCTTTCAGCTTGACGAAGGAAGCAACCGTGAGAACAGACGCCCCAGAGAAAGCTATAGGCTGGGTATTCTCACAAGAAGGACATCCTGTGATCTACGTCTCGAGAAAGTTGTCTTAAGCCGAACAAAATTACTCCAATTTTGAGCGAGAGGCACATGCAATAGTCTTTGTGGTCACAAGATTGAAACAATTCCTACTGGGGAGAAGGTTCATTCTACAGACTGACCACAAACCTCTCAAATATCTCTCCGCCCCAAACGAAGAAATTCCGAAAACCGCATCAGCACGGATTATGAGATGTGCGATAGCGCTGATGGGATTTGACTTCGAATTGAAATATACACCCGGAGAATAGAACCCCCATGCTGATGCTTTGAGCAGACTAGACTTCGACGACGACGATGACAATGATCGAGTCTGCTTTGCTCTTGACAAAATCTACTTCGTCCAATCCGACCTGGTGACCCAGTCAGACATCAAAATTGAGCTGGGATTGAATCGACTCTTTCAAGATGTCATCAAACGAATAAAAAGCGGCATCTGGAAACAGTGCTTAGAAGCACAAAAAGGATTTGAACAACAGAAAGGAGCCTTGACCATTCACAATGGGATAATCCTTCGAGGAGTTGTGCCTTTTATTCCACCCAAACTAAGACCCATGGTGATGGCCGAAGCTCATGAGACCCACTCAGGCAAAGTCCAACTGATAAAGCAGTTCGAATGATGGCTTGGTGGCCCGGCATCAGTCAAGATGTTCTTCGATATGTTAGTAAATGTAAGGAGTGCCAAGAAAACAGGCCTCGCCTGGGGAAAACAGTATCTACTTGGCGGGAAGCTGAAGTTTGGGAAAGACTGCAGATGAACTGGGGCTACATTAAGGATCAAGGTAATATCTTAGTGATAGTAGCCGCGGGATCAGGTTGGATAGAAGCCTTCCCTGCGGGAAATAGAACCTCACAAACAGTGAAGATGCACTTGAGTCAAATCTTTGCAAGATTTGGGATACCAAGAATATTACTATCAGACAATGGTCCTGAGTTTGAGAGCAGTGACCTCAAGCAATTTGTGAATCATTGGGGATTAAAAAGATGAAACCTCCCAGCTACCATCCAGGAGCAAATGAGATTGCTGAACGGTGAAACGGGCTATTCAAGCCTGGGGTCCAAATCTGAATGTGTCATTTGGAGCTTTCCTACAGCGGGCTTTGATGACACATCGGAACACTTCCAAGACGCGGGGCAAAACTCCTGTAAAACTGCTACTGGGACGCAAAGTAAGACTTCCAGCAGTCACTGATGTTGATCTGCGTGAACGAGTCCTCTTCAAACCGACGAACAGTTCACCAACGGTTCCGGCTACTTTCATTATCCGTAAAGAAATGAACACTTCGTTCATTCAGCCGGAGAATTCAAACAAGGCAGTGCTTGTTAGTGACAACCAAATTGCACGGCTGGAACCAGACGACATCAAGACTGAATCTAGTGACTCACAGTCTGAGAGCAGTAGGGACGACATAGAGATGGCATCACCCAACTCTACTGATGAAACCTCAGTAGTTGAAAGGGGACAACCTTCAGTGGCCACGAGAATTTCAAGCAGAAATAAAAAAACCAGAAAGAATTGGAGAAGCTATTCCTACAAATTTGCTTAAAAAAGGAGGGAGGATGTTATATATCGAGAAGTGGCGAACTTAGCAATTTAAGTTAAAACTTCTATATATAAAGAAAATGTTCTTACCTGTTGTTTGGTGAAGTAAAATTGAATAATTACTTCTAATTTGAACCAAATCGTCAATCTAAATTTGTTCATATCACAAGTTTATCAATTGTATGACTGACAGTGGTGTGAGCGGTGACCAGCTATCAGTGGTGTACATAAACCATAAATTTGTGTGATAGATTCGACCTTCCCACCACCAGATATGATCAGAAACCAACTCTCCGACCCTCCCAGTAGATAGAAATGATATGTTCTCAGGTAGGGAGAACAATGTGTTAAGTGCAAAAACTGCACTAGTACTTGCCATATACGGCAAGGGGAAAAACTTGTTCACAACTCAGGTGTAAATTAACTCATATCAGTTTATCTATATCTAGACGGATCTGTAAATTTTCATACTGGTACGGACTATAAATACCTGTGAAGTTTTGTAAATTTATGCCATTTTGAATTCAATTGTTAAAATAATAAAATTCTTTTTACTCGTGCTCGAGACCACGACATTCTTCTTTTGCCACTCACACCTAGAAGACATCATCAATTAATTCTTGAGTGGCCGTCAAACGACCGTTTGTTGAGAGGTCAAGACCGGACCCGACTTCTTAAAGATCTGCTCCAGTGGCCAATAAAGGGAACAAGCACGCAGATTTTGTCCAAATGGGTCTTAAAATAATTTCTGCTTTCAGAACAAAATAGTTTATACATTTCCATCTCTGAGATTGTGAAAAAGTAATTCCGAGATAATTCTGGAAAAAGAATTTCCTTCATATCAACGATTTTTGGTCAATTGTTGGCTTCTTTTTTTTCTTGAAAATCTTTCCAAGACTTTTCGGGATCTCACCACGCCTATGACCAATAAATACCTGTTCACATGCTCTGGAAAACTTTACTCCGGCTGTATTTGTCTGGTAGAATTTCGATGATATAATCTTGGTTGCTCGGAAAATGAGCAACCTTCTGCTTTCGAAGTAATTTTGATTGCTCCTATGTATTTCAAGACTTCTTCCTCATACGATGAAGTGTAGTCATTTAAAATGAAATTCTGCTTGACAGAATTTTAGATTTACGTTTTTTATGCTTTTTGCTCCTTGAACTTTTCTGTAGAATGAAAGTCAATCATAGAAATGAGCAAATTTGTTAAATTCTCAAGAAAAGAGTGGTCTATACTCTTATCGATTCCGCCTCAGCTTTTCAGAAAATGATTCTCCTTTGGTCGCAATTCTGGATTACAATTTATGACGTTAACGGTTTTTTTGCCTCGATAATCTCGCTGTATTCTACTTACGAAATTAACATTCGATAGTTTGAGTGTCAGCTAAATTTACTTTAATTAGTTGTTAGGAAGACTCGTTTCCCTTTCCCGCAGAATACATGTTTTGTAACAATCGGAAGTGTGCCTATTTTTTTTTTGAGGTTTAACTCCCCAGGTTGAGGTCCTCGTTCAAAACGACATGAAAATACCCATCCAGGCCGACCAAAAATGACTATCCAGACTTTAGCAGAATGTGGCTCATGTATGTTGCAGAATTGCTTAGTCTATGCTGCAGATTTTGGCACGACCGGTCAATACATGGTGTGTTTATGTTGCTCATTCAAAAAAAATGTGCACCTGTGTTGTTTGTACCCCCTTTGTGCGTTCAAAAATGGTGTGCGTCATAAACGAGGACAAACGAAAACCTTGACCTGGGTTTTTGACCCCTTGTAGGCGTTATGGACAAAACAAATGCATGGGATCTCTATTTAGATGTAGTGGTTGTCGATGATCTGACAGGAATGCAAGAATGTATCGATATCAATTCAGTACAAAGTCGAGGTAAAAAAAATATCTGGCGGTGTAAGGGCGCATAACGAAAAAATAAGAGTTGCGTAAAGATTTATAACTTACGAAAACAAGAAACCGAACCTTAGTTAATGGTTATCATTTAGTTTTTCAGAGGAAAATTTTGTCATTTTATTTTTTATTTTTAATATGACAGCATGTAACATCGTGGTTATTTTAATTTACAAGCTTGAGAAAAAAAGTTATAACGGTAAGGCCGCATAGGTTAGCAAAAAGTAGGTAAGTCTAAAGAGAGAACAAAAGTTTAAAAAAAAATTCATCATTTATCCAATTTGATGAATGATTTGGTTGATTGTGTACGTCAAGTGTTGACCAGAGATAAAAAACTAAGAAACATGCTTTCTGAATGAAACCCTAAGTACGCCTACATCCACTTAGGTCCACACGTAAAAACCAGTTATTTGTCGGCCCGAGTTGACCAAACTTACCAACCATAAAACGGACCATAATGTTCCTTAAAAGTCCATGAAAAAAAAGTTATATGAGCTCGATTTGATTTGTAAATTTCCATAATGGTCCCTTTTACGGTTGGTAAGTTTATGTAACAATTAGCAAACCTGTAAACCAAATACTAATTTTTTGTACCTGACATTCTGCTATTTTACAAGTATGGTCGTTCTATGGTAGAAAAGGTACCACTATAGCGGTACGTACCAACTATTAAGGTATCACTATAGCCCGCTTTATGGATGATAAGGTACCCTTGTGGCCCGTTTCATGGTTGATAAGTTATCACTATGGCCTGCTTTATGATTGACAAGGTACCGCATTGTGGCCCGTTTGATGGCTGATAAGTTACCATTATGGCACTATTTATGGTTGATAAGGCACCATTATAGCCAGTTTTTTCGGCTCATAGGGCACCATTAAAGCTCGTTCTATGGTTGATAAGGCACCATTATGGCAAGCCTTAAGTTGATAAGGTACCAACAGGGTTCGCTTTATGGTTGATAAGGCACCATTATGGCAAATTTTTGGTTGATAAGGCACCATTATAGCCACTTATATGGTAGATATGGAACCATTATGGCCATTTTTGTTGTTCATGTGGCACCATCGTGGCCCGTTTAATGGTTGATAAGTCACCATTACGGCCAGTCTTATGGCTGATAAGTCACTATCATTGCCCGTTTTATGATTGATAAGGCACAATTGTGGCCGGTTTTATTGTTGACAAAGCACCATTATTGTCCGATTTATCGTTGGTAACGTACCATTATGTCACTATCATGATTAGTGCTGTAACATATATGGCCGGTTTCATGACTGGCGATGTAACTTATATTGATCCATTTTATGCTTAGAAAGATATCAGGAATTTTCAGTAAAGGTTCCATAAAAATGGTCCACAAAAGTCCATTAAAAAGTCCGTTTTATTAACTTTATATGATCAATGATTTCCATTATGGTCCTTTCTATGGTTGGTAAGTTTATACAACAGTAAGGAAACCGGTGCACCAAATATTTGTTTCCTGTTCCTGACAATCTGATCCTTTACTATTATGGTCGTTTTATGACTGATAAGTTGACATTATGGCCCGTTTTACGGTTGATAAGGTACCATGATTGTCCGTTTTATGGTTGATAAGTTACCACAATGGCCCGTTTTTTATGGCCCATTTTATCGTTGATAAGTTACCATTATGGCCCTTTTTATGGTTTATAAGCCACCATTATAGCCAGTTCTTTGGTTCATAGGGCACCATTGAAGCCCGTTCTATGGTTGATAAGGCGCCTTTGTGGCAAGTCTTAAAGTTAATAGGGCACCAACAGGGTCCAGTTTATGGCTGATTAGGCACCCTTATGGCCAGCTTTTGGTTAATAAGGCACAATTATAGCCAGTTATGTGGCAGATAAGGGACCCTTATGGCCAGTTTTACCGCCAATTTCATATGACGCCCTTATGGCCAGTTTCATATGGCGCCAACGTGGCCCGTTTTATGGTTGACAAGGCACTATTGTGGCAAGTTTTTTAGTTGGTAAGGTACCATTATGTTACGATCGAGATTATTACTGTAACATATATTGCCGGTTTCTTTGCTAGCGAAGTAACATATAATGATTCCTTTTATGCTTAGAAAGATACCAGGAATTTCAGTAAAGGGTCCATAATAATGGTCCATAAAAGTCCATTAAAATTTCCGTTCTATAAACTTCTTATGATCACTGATTTTCTTTAATGGTCTTTTTTTGGTTAGTAAGTTTATACAACAATTAGAAAAATCGTGCACCAAATATTAGTTTTTTAATTCCGGCAATCTGCGATTTTACTATTAGGGTCGGTTACATGGTAGATAAAATACCAATATGGCCTGATTTTTATTTAGTTGATAACATATAATTATGGCCTGTCTTATGGTTGATATTTTACTATTATAGCCCACTTCATGACTGATAAGTTAATATTATGGCCAGTTTTATGGCTGATATGGTACCATAATGGCCCGTTTTATGTTCGATAGCTTGCCACAAATGCCTTTATGTAGTCAGAAAGTTTTAAAGAATGACAGTCAAAGTGAAACGGGAGTCTCAAGAAGCGCTAATAGACATTTAATAATTAACCAAAGATTGGAAAAAAATTGCAGCAAAAAAAGATTTCAACCCAAAAATGTATTGGTGAAATGAGTTCTTAAAAGTAAAAAAAGACTCCGAATTTTTTCGTTATCTCGGATACCAGTTTCAAGTTAAAGCAACAAAATTGAAAAAAACCTAACATAGATAGACAAGTCCAGTATTACAGTCCAAACAGTTTATTTAATTAATGACCCGTAATTGAAAAATGTTGTAGCAACATGCATACAGGACAGTCAACAAAGCTCCTAAATAACAATTACAATTTTTTCCAAGATTTAGTGTTTTAAGACTCCCTAAAAATAACAATGATATACAAAAATACTGATTCTGCAGATTCCTAGAACTAGTACAAACTTCAGAGAATCAATGAAAAATAAAGCAAAAAGTGAACACTGAAAATTGGCAAAAATCGACATGGTAAAAATTTTTTGTGAACGGCAAAATTTATGCATAAATTTTTATCTACAGCATAGAACAAAACTTTAGAAATCAGTAGAAAACTCTTAGCAGACCTAATGGGTGAAAAGCTGACATTATAATTACAAACAAAGGCCCGATGCGCAAAATGATACATTCCGAAAACAAATGGTATTTGAGTGAATGAAAACGTTGACTAAAAGTTGGAGCAAATAAGTTGATAAAATTTCTGCTGCACTAGAAGACCAACAATAGTCTGTCATTTTTTGAGACAAAGCAAAAAGACTACTTCAAACCAAAAACACATAAGACAAAAGAATCATTTTTGTTTTAAACCAGGTGCTTCTTCTGGTTTCGAAAAAACAATTGCTACAAAAATTATAAAAACAACTGCTGCAAAAAACAACTAATTTGATCCACTTATCATTCAAAATCCGCCAATCAAATCTGCCATAAATGAGAGTAAGTGATAAAACAGCAACAAGTACAACAAATACTAACAGAACTTAAAAAATTTGGCATTTTTCAAAATGAACAACATATGCATCATAGAAGGCAATAGCTATAACCTGAAACGATTAGTTCCAAAAATTTAAGCATCCTAAGCAACCGATGGCCCCTGCCATTGAGGAGACTAAGAATAAAAGACAAAAAAATGAACAAAAAAATCTCGTATATCTTAAAAATTCGATAAAATTTCATGAAAACTAGGAAAGTCAAAAGTCGGTTACTCGGATTAGAGACGTAAAGATTTAAAACAGGCTTCTGTAATCACAATGCTAGCAAAGTTTTAAGCAATAAAAGTCAAATTGATAAGGGAGTCACCAAAAGTCTTCACATAGCAGTTGTTGGTTAACACAAAAGAACAAAGTTTTTACAGTACTTGGAAATTTCATTTTAAGATTGTATTGGCAAAATGAATCCTAAAATCAAAATGAAATTGTAAAGCACCAAAAATCTTTTCGTGATTACCAGATTACCTTTGATTGCACGAAAATGGAAGAAATTAATATAGCAGAACAAGTCCAGAATAACAACCCAAAGATTTGAATTAATTATTGAAACGGAAATTACGATTTATATAGCAACATCAATATATGACAGTCATCAAAACTTCTAACTCTATATGCGCAAAATAACAAAATTCAAGCAAAAATTACAAAATCTCTTTTCCGAGATTTAGTCTTGTAAGATTCCCTAAAATAAAAATGGTTTACAAAAAACTGACTCTACAGGTCCTTAGAACTAGTACTTAAAACCAACTTCAGAGAATCAATGAAAAATCAGACCAAAAAGGTAGAAACTGAAGAAAAATGGGTAAAAGTAACTCAGAAAAAATTTTTGTGGACGGCACTGGCGTCCAGGTAAGAAAACCACAAAACTGCACTAAACACTTTTAGCAGATCTAATGACTGAAAAATGGACAAAAGAAATACAAACAAAGACACGATTTGCAAAATGAAACCTTTTGAAAAAAATGGTACTTCACTGAATGAAATAGTTAGCTAAAAGTTGCAGCCGATATATTGATCAAAATTACGCTGCACTAAAAGGCCATCAGGAATTTATTTTTTTAGACAAAGCAATAAGATCACAGAAAGCAAAAACACATAAGACCAAATAGTCATCTTTTATGTTTTGGAAACAAGATCTCAAAAAACTTGAAAAACAGTTGCTATAAAAAGAAGCCACTAATTAGATCCACTGATCACTCAATAGTTATCGATAAAATTTGCCATTAATGAGATTAAGCGATAAAACAGCGACAAGTACATCAAAAACCAACAAAACTCATATATTCAGCAAATTTTTGAAAACGAACAGCACATGCGTCATAGAAAGCGATAGCTATGAACTGAAACTATTAACTCAATTGTTTTATGCATCCTTAGGAAACAATGACAATTGTCATTAAAGAGACGAAGAAAAAGAGCAGAAAAAAAACAAATAGACTTTAAAAAAATTATTGAAAACAAGGAGAGTCAAAGTCATAACAAGAACTGACAATGAGACAATTGAATTGGTTACTATGAGACGTACAGATTTAAAATAGGCTTATGAAGACAAAATGTCAGCAGTGTAATAAAAAAATGATAGTCAAATTGATACGGTAGTCTCCAGAAGCAATCATAGAACGGTTATTGGTAATCAAAAAGAAGAAAAATTTATTGCGGTATTTAAAGATTTCATTTCAAAACTTTAATAGCAAAAAAATTCCCAAAAAAATATGATTTTGCACAGCACGACAATTCTCTTCTTGATTGCCAGTTTTATGTTAGCTGCACCAAAATAATAGAAACTAACAAACTCACAACTCTAAAAGCGTAAAGAACAAAAAAATCTACAAGCGAATACATTTTTAGTGAAGATTCAGTGTTAAGGACTCCCTAAATTAATAATGATTTACAAAAAATACTGACTCTACAAAACCTTCGCACTAGTACATGAAACAAAATGGTGGCAATCAATGACAGATAAAGCATGAAAAGGAAAAATGAAGCAGATTGGCAAAAATCAACTCGGCAAAAAGTTTTTGTGGACGTCAGTGCCGTCAAATCTTAAAAACCACAAAACTGCATGTCAAAACAAAAAAACAAACTGTTAGCCATATTAAAGATTAAATTTTTAAAAGCAGGCCTAATGGCTGAAAAACGGACAGCAGAAAAACAAATGAGAGCAAAAATTCAAAAAGAAACTTATCGAAAACAAATTTTATATAATTAATTAAAATATTAGCTAAAATTTCCAGCCAACAAACAGATCAAAGATACGCTGCGATAGAAGGCCAACAAGAATTCATTGTAAAATTTGAGACTAAGTAATAAAATCATTAAAAAAAACAAAAACAGTTAAACAGGTAAGACCAAAAAAACAACTTTTGTTTTTCAAAAACCAGGTCAAAAGTTTAAAAGTGATCGCAATAAACTGAAGCGACTAATTAGATTCAATTTTCACTCAATAGCCTCCAATGAAATCTGTCATTATTTAGATTAGATAATAAAACAACAATTAATACAACAAATAGTAACAGAACCCAAAATCTAAGCAAATTTTTTGAAATCGAACGCCGCATACGTCATAGAAACCAATAGTTTTCAGCTGAAACGATTAATAAAACCCATGACAAGATTCATTAAAGAACCTTAGAACAATAAACACCAAGTTGGACAATCAAATCTCGTGGACTTCAAAAATTTGATTAAATTTCATGAAAATAATGAAAGTCAAAATCATAGTCATACCTAAATTTGTAACAATAAAATTGGTTAAAGTAGTTCAACCTGTGAGACCTGTCCCTAGTGACATTAACCAATAAAACAACAAAAAGTACAGCAAATACTCTCAAAACTCAAAAAAATCAACAACGAAATTTTGAAAATAAATTAAGTAATCGCTATGAAAACAACAAGTCATAAGATTGAAAAGGAATTTAGATTCATCTACGGCTCACTAGCAACCAATGATACTATCGATAGTGACACTAGGGGATGAGAAAAAATAATCGTAAAAAAAGTCGGAAAATTAATCTTTCATTAATATTTTATTACAAAAACTACCGTCAAATGATCAAAAAAAATTAGCTTCTCGTCAATGAATTCAATAAGTTGCAATTAGGCGTCAATGGAACACATTTAGATAGAATTAATAGCACTCGAAAGAAGAAAAATTAAAAACAGCAGTCAAAAAGTAGCATATGAAAAAAATCGCTTTCAAAAAGCTAATGTTTGTTCAAATATCAACTTTTCATTCCACTTCAAAGGTACTTGAACAAAAATTATGCTGCAAACCTACTTTGTTGCTACTCATTAAAATTACCACTACAATTTGGTTTCTCAATGAGGTGTATGAACCGAAAAAAAATGTGAAAATATCTCAAAAAAATAGCAGTTCAAGTCCTGAATTACAATCCAAAAACAAAGAAAGTCGTAGAACTAAGGTATCTGACCAGCAGATCAATAGAACAATGCCAGCGGAAAAGACAAAGCATCTCAAATTTGAGAAACTAAAATAGGTAAACCAACTATATAAAAACATTGCTAAAACTCTTGAAGCGTTAAACCCAAAGTCTAATTTTTATCCATTTAGGTAAACCCAATGAACCAATAACAACCTTTGTGGCCAATAAAGAAAAAAAATCGAAAAATAAGACAAATACTTTCAAAACCGCAAAATCTAAAGAAAGTTTGAAAATTTTGCAAAATTATTATTTTCAAGACCGTTTTTTGTCTATTGAGTTTGAACAGTAGCCCATCGTCAACACCTAAATAAGTTTCATTGGACCGCCGAGATCGATAGACTCAGAAAATGGCATATTTTAAAAAATTAAAAACTAATTCAAATTTATTTCAAATAATTCTAATTTCTTTAAATTTGTGATAAAATATAAAGAACCAATATATTATCTACCGAAAGAACCCAGTAACCCAATTTTTGGCTGCTGAGGCAAAATTATTATTTTCAAGACCGTTTTTTGTCTATTGAGTTTGAACAATAGCCCATCGTCAACACCTAAATAAGTTTCATTGGACCGTAGAGATCGATAGACTCAGAAAGTGGCATATTTTAAAAAATTAAAAACTATTTCAAATTTATTTCAAATAATTCTAATTTCTTTAAATTTGTGATAAAATATAAAGAACCAATATATTATCTACCGAAAGAACCCAGTAACCCAATTTTTGGCTGGTGAGGCAAAATTATTGTTTTCAAGACCGTTTTTTGTCTATTGAGTTTGAACAGTAGCCCATCGTCAACACCTAAATAAGTTTCATTGAACCGTAGAGATCGATAGACTCAGAAAATCGCATATTAATAAAAATTAAAAACAGTTTCAAACTTTCCAAAACTCTAAAAATTGGAAAATTACCAATGTTAGCTTCGCTCTTCCAATGAAAGCTAAATGCTTGCCGAGTTTTACCTGTTTATCTCGTTCGAAACTTCAAAACTAATGAAAATGTGTGATAATTCCATACAAAAGACAGAGCATCAATACAATTAAACATCTTTGGATTGTAATAATTGAATTGAACTCTAAAAAGTCGAAAAAAAACATGGAGCATCCAGAATCAGCGGAGGTCATTGTTGAGATCATTCTACAGATTAATTAACCTGTGATGGCATTGAAAGGACATCAAGAAACTTAGAAGAGTAAAATGTCAGAGGGCAAAGGAAAAACTTAGCTGAAGAACTGTAAAGTTGAAGTTGCCACCACGCTGCTCTTTCAAAGAAAACTTCAGGGAAAATCTGATAATCCAATTTATGATATCTTCTCGAGCAACCATGCATCCATTAGATGAAAAGTTAGCTCTCTCTCTCTCTCTACCACAATCAGGTTCCTGATTATCTGCAGCCTCCAGTGCAGCTCTGAGGCATATGTAATTGTATAATCTCCGTGAAGCTCTTAAATAACAAATGGGTAACAAAATGTACGAGAACCATAGAAATGGTCCCTTTTGTAAGTCCATGACTATGGATAAAATAAACCATCACGCTACGTCAAGCCATGTTCAGGGCGTTATGATTGCTCGCCAAGATCATATACAAAATTATTTCAGACTAATCGCTCGCACATTTGACACCAATCCGTCTGCAGAATGGTTTACCCCGACATCAACTCCACACAGGACGACAGATTCCTAACTACATGGAATGTGGGTCAGCCAGCAGTATTGAACGTTAAGGTCTATTATCACTTGGAACCTAGCCTTATCGCAAATGCGTCAGAGAACTGAGCCTTTACCCTGTCAGATTCAAAATTGTAGCCAAGTTGGAATTCATTTCGTTCCTATGGTTTTCGAGTTGTTCGGGGGTTTTAAGAGAGAGTTCTTAAAACTCTCAAACGGATCACCACTCTGGCTAATAAAAGACTTTTCCGGCCTGCTGGGTTTTCTCTGGTTTTCAGTAGGCCTTCTCAATCAATCTCTATTACAGCTATACGCAGGTCTGCAACCATACTTATTGCAAGAATTCCGAGAGTATAGACAGCTATCGAACAAGAGCAAGCTTTTGAATCCTTATCTCGGCCAATAGGTTGGGCGTCTTCCTCGAAATTTATTTCACCCAATGAGTGGGTACAATCAACACTATTGAGTTTTTTTTTGCTAATTTTCTGGGAAACTCATGTCCTATCGTATGAGTTTTAAATCAGTTGCGGAAAGAAAAAAATGTGGGAACAGGAGAAATAACTCATTATTTTCAAGACGGTGGCGAGGCTGAGTACAACTGATTTGAACTGAACTGATAAAGACATTAAAGATCGGTTGTGAACCAAAATTTTAATAATTTACGTCATTTGCTTCTTGAAAATAATTGGCAAAAATTTGAAAATAAATTGGGAAACAGAAACCTCAAATTTTATAAAAATCAAAAACGCAATGCAGAAAACAAGGTTGGCCATCAATTATCATAGTTATTTAAGACAAACAAGAGAATTGCCAAAAAGAAGAAAAAAATGGTCAAAAACCATTGCAGAAGGGCATCTTCACATTTTTGATGAAAAACTAAGAAATTAAAGTAGAACAACAGATAAATTTCATATTTTGGCCGTGATAGCTCACCGAAATAAACAAGCCATCTTTCAGTTAAATGAAATGCTGAAAAACAAAACCAATTTTTCGCTGCAATCAAATCTTTTGTGAAAAAGCAGAAAGCGTTAAAAACGAAAATTCGGAAACAATTTGCATTAAACTGCAATCAATTTTGCCAAAACGAATATTTCAATTATCAACAACAATAACATAATTATACGGATTTAGAGAAAATCTTTTCAAAGGTGAAATTTTATTTTAAAAAATGTTGAAAATTAGCTTAACAAACGGGGCCTATTTTGCCCTTGATTCTCATTTTCATGCCCCTAGAAACAAAATTATATCAACTGCCAAAGGTCACATAAAACCGACAATAGGAAAGAAAGAAAACGTTACAAACAACCTAACTACAACCAGAATAAATAATCCAAATCACTCGCACTCAACGCAACGTATATACAAAAAAACATTCACTCATCAAACATTAATTTCCACGGAATTTTCACCCTTTCACTCTTAGGTCAAAACGCCGCCTAAATAACACGTAGCACTTCGGTATAAAAACCCCAAGAAAATCAATACTCATCTCCAAATAGTAAAACCATGTAATGTAAACATCAAATTGACTCGTTGACCCGCTTGACGCTAATCATGATTGACACAAAAGAGCAAAAAAGAGATAAAATTGATAGAATAGAAATTATTTTCAGTTAACCTAAAATTTTCTAATTTGATGTGCGGTTTCAGTTAGATTATAAAATTTTATTTATTTCAAATTCTAACTTCAAGACTGTTAAGCTTAATACTAATGCCACCTAGCAATTGCCCCATTGAACTTTGACAACTTGCAACTCTATGAAATAGATACAGGGCTTTAACGGTTTACACCGTTTTGTTTGATTTTGCTTTTTGACCTTCGCCCTTTTCACATTATTTAACTCAATGAGTGAAAGAATTTAAAATCTATTCTGTTGAATCAGTAAGTGAAGGAACGAGTCAGCGGTGAAGGTTGAGAATTATTTAAAACGAAAGCAGTAATCGAAAGGTAAAAAGATTTAATTAATGGCAGGACCAGTCCTGAATTTCAATTCAGAGGATTAAACAAACTGAAGACAATACTATCAGACTCTTTAGAAGAGCAGCTCCCCAAATGAACAAATATTATACCAAGATTTCCACGAAAATGAACCAAAGGCTACAAAAATATTCAAAACAATTTTTTTTTAAATTTTTCTTTTATTTTTCAATATAAAAATAGGGGTTTTGAAGTTATTATATCCAGCAACGTAAACATCGAAAGTCCTTTACACAATGCTGGGAGTTGGAAACTTTGTAGACAACCACTGAAAGACAAGACAAACTAATATCAAAGTAATTAAAACCGTCAACTAAGAGGACACTTCAATATCAATTTTACTATCGTTACGTAGAAAGCGCGTATCAACTTCAAGGAGAATTTCGTGAATACGTAGAAAAACTGGCAAAAATTTCAGTATCCAGCAACGTAAACATCGAAAGTCCTTTACACAATGCTGGGAGTTGGAAACTTTGTAGACAACCACTGAAAGACAAGACAAACTAATATCAAAGTAATTAAAACCGTCAACTAAGAGGACACTTCAATATCAATTTTACTATCGTTACGTAGAAAGCGCGTATCAACTTCAAGGAGAATTTCGTGAATACGTAGAAAAACTGGCAAAAATTTCAGGAAAAAAAACAAACTGTCAAAAATTGTGGAAAACAAAGGCAAAAAATTACACAAGTAACTGGAACTTTTAAGAGAAATAACTTATGCCTAATTAGAGAGCAAATGAGACCTCTCAATTACGACAGAACAACAAAAATAGAATCTGGAAAAATCCATAAAAGCACCAATGTTTTTTTAAACAAGTCGTGCCAATTTCGTGAAAACTGTCAGCTATGAATGAAAACAATTGAATGGGTTCAAACATGACTCATAATTGAAACCAGAGATTATCAATGGTGTCAACAGAAAACGAACTGGCAGAAAATATTTGGAAATAGTACAATTCAATTAGTTCAAATAAAAGAAAAATGACAGTTTTATTTAGTCCCATCATAAATAAATCGACAGATTAAAAACAACGACAAAAAGTTGCACAATCCAAAACACTAACAATTTTTTTAAAACAAGTCCTGTCAAGGTAGTGAAAACCGTTATATATGAAAAAAACCTTTAAATTGATCAAATCTGACACGCAAGTGAGCAACTCAGAGCTCCCCATAATGACATTAAATGACAGAACAAAGAAAGAAGATTCAAAAAAAGATGAATAACAAGCAAGTTTTAATTTTTTCGAAAAAAAAGTATCAAATCCGCTAAACCGTTATTTCAATTCCAATCAGAGCATTGAGCATTGAGAACTATCATTGATGAGACTAAATGATAACCCAGCAAAAATTAACGCGAAAGCAAACAGAAACCAAAAATTTCAATATCTTCTGAAGACGAAACGCCTTTTTTGAGGGGTCTAAACAACTAAAACTACGTATTCTTAGATCAAAGCTGGCAGATTGCCGGAAAATAGCCGCAATAACTTTGTAGATCTGCAGTCTCAAAAAAAACGGTAAGAAAGAAGACAAAAAAATTGTCTTTTCATTGAAGGCTGATATGTTACATTTTGATTAAAAATCTGTATAATTTTTTGCGGCCTCTATTAGCTGCTCTCTATTAACCTTCATTTAGAGTGAATAACACATATTTGACCTTATCTCTTTGAATTAAAGTAAATAAAAGTTAATTTCAAAGTAAGGAAGTCATTGTTGTGAGTGAGGTAAGTCAAGTGTGACCAAAAATTTAATCACACAAAACTCGCTCCACTAAGAGCAAAAAATGATGTCGAGCACGCACTTCAGTTTAAATTTCATGAAAAAATGAACAAAAAGCAGATTTAAAGTGGTTGTGACGTCATATGGTCGTAACAAAAATCGCGACGACGAAATAAAAAAATAGCAGGACAAGTCCTGACGTACATTCAAAGAATTTTCATTGACTAAAAAGAAAACTAGACCTAGAACGGAACCAGAATGGATTGAGCAAACCATTCAGAAAAGTATCCGATCCAAAAAATAAAAAAGAAACAGTAAAAATCAAAGTGAAATTGCCGCATATGAACAAAAAAACCACTAGCGAGAAAGCGAAGTTTTGTTCAAACACCGTTTTCTCACTCAACTTTAGAGCAAAAAAATTTCACGCCGCAAAAGCACTCACGTTTTCGCTACACTTCCTGTTTCGGTGTGACCAAAATCACAAATCCAATTTGACTGCTAACATTATGAAAATGTGTGAACAGATCTTAAGAAAAAGACAGCGCCCCAATACACTTCAAATTTTTTGAATTGTAAAAACCAAGAGAAGGCCAATAATAGCCCCAGCTATCGCTGTGCTGCTATTAAACACACATAGCACGTTTCCATAGAATTCGTACAGATATTAAAGAGAAATGCGGCCAAAAAAGAATTTATTGCACGTGGGAAAAATTGTGCTCTCGGAACCCAAAAACCTGTTTAAGCACCTCTTTTACTGTTTTCACTTTAAAAAGTTGGAAAGTCATGAGTTCAAAACTACTCGATTTTCGCCCCTCTTACTTTTCCAGCGTGACTAAAATCACAACTTCAATTTGACTTCTCATTAACAGCAAAAGATCGAAAGAAGTGTAAACACATCTTAAGTCAGCGCACCAATACAATTCAAATTCTTTTAGAAAACAAAGCGGGGTAATTCCTGTGCTACAATTCAAAAAGTTTTTATTGACTAAACAAAAACTCGACCTAGCAATGCCTTGAAATTGATACAGAAAAAAAATACAAATAAAACCGATCCAACCCTCCAAACAACAGTAAAAACGGAAGTCAAAATGCTGCACGTGAACAAAAAGTCAACATCAAGAGAGCGAATTTTTAATCAAACACTGTTTTCTGACTTTACTCCAAAAAATGAAGCGAAAAATTGTACGCAGCAAACCCACTCGTGGTACTTCTTGTTTCAGGACGACTAAAATCTTTAATCTAAATTGGGGCGCACACGGTGGGAAGAATCTGAAAGAAAGCGCGCTAACACAATTCAAATTTGCAATAAAAGAATTGCAATAAAAAGGAGAGAGCCTAAATAATAGCCGTTGAGAGGCTGACGGCGGCTATTAATAACCCCAATAAAAGGGTTTCAGTTGTAAGCTAAGGCACATTTAGATGTGATTTTAATTGTGTTTCGTCCAATGGCAAAAAGTTGTTTGAGCAAAGCATAAATTAAACACAAAAGTTTTAACACATCAACCAATTTTTGAGTGATTACAACGATTACCTGATAAACAATAGAGATAATCACTCAGAGGTATTCTAATAGTTAGTTCAACATCATCACAAATACATAAATTTTTACGTCTTTTTTTCAGTTTTCAATATCTGATAAATTTTATCAACCAAGAATAGCTGCTCAATTTTAATTCATTTTACTTATGTCCGTTTTCACAGCCAAGCAAAACTGAACGTCAACTAAATTTTTGAAAGTTCAACACGTCATACGTCATTCCGCAAGACGAACTCAGATACGTTTCTATACATCAGGTCAATTTCTCTTTCGTTTAGTTGCGACCGGGACCTTGAGGGTTTGTCGGACTGTACTGCGGATCACTTGGACTGTATCGAGGCGCTGCACCTCCTTGATTAGTCGGCGCCCGTACATTTTGATTGCCGTAGATCGGTTGATCAAGTGGACTATCATAAGCACCCGGTCCAGTGGGAGAAGCCGGGGAGTAGTCAGGCGAGTCCGGGGAGTAGCGAGGACTCTCGGGTGAGTGTCTGGGCGAAACGGGTGAATATGCCGGAGTTGATGGTGAGTAGTGTTGACTACTTCCTGATGTCTGCTCGGGGCCGACTGGCGATTGTGGTGAATACTGCGGACTGGTCGGCGAGTACCGTTGTACGTTTCTTGACGATCCCGAGGAGCCTGGACCTCCTGGAGCCTGCGCATATGCCGGTGACTGGGGCGAAATAGCAACTGGACTTGCGGGCGAGTAACGCGGACTGGTCGGTGAATATTTAGGTGTGCTTGGACTGTACTTCGGCGTTGTCGGTGAGTATTTAGGCGATGCAGGTGAGTACGTCGGGGATTTCGGCGAATAATCGGGAGTCGAGGGAGAATACGCCGGTGTTGATGGCGAATAGTTGGGCGTAGTCGGGGAATAGCCAGCAGCTGCCGGGGACTTCGGGCTGTAAGCTGGGCTTGAGGGCGAGTACTTCGGACTCGTTGGGGAATAATTTGGAGAAGTCGGCGAGTATCGAGGACTTGATGGGGAATAGTTACTTCCGCTGCTTCCGCCTGTGTTTCCGTCCGCTCTCGGGCTGTACGTCGGTGACGTCGGACTGTAACTGGGGGAGGTGGGCGAGTAACTTGGAGATGTCGGGGAATATTTAGGGGTTGTCGGGCTGTAACTGGGACTCGAAGGCGAGTAAGATGGGGAAGTTGGTGAGTACGATGGTGAAGTTGGAGAATAGGACGGTGACATCGCCGCGTATGAAGGTGACGTTGGGGAATAGCTGGGACTCGAGGGGGAATAGTTTGGTGATGTGGGCGAATAAGCTGGCGACTTATGAGCAAAGCCGGGTGATGTCGGCGAGTAGGAAGGGCTCGTTGGACTGTAGCTGGGAGACGGCGAATAGTTCGGTGATGTTGGGGAGTACTTAGGCGACGTTGGGGAGTAACCAGTGTTGCTGGGGGAGTAATTGGGTGACGTAGGTGAGTAGCGGGCACTGCTTGGAGAATACCCAGGGCTTGTAGGAGAGTAGCTGGGACTGGTCGGGCTATACCCGGGCGAAGTTGGACTGTAATTGGGGGATGTCGGGCTGTAATTTGGAGACGTAGGACTGTAGTTCGGCGATGTCGGTGAATAACTTGGAGATGTTGGACTGTATCCCGGACTCGTGGGCGAATACCCAGGACTCTGGGGAGAGTAACCAGGACTGGTTGGAGAGTAGCTAGGGCTACCCGCATATCCTGGGCTTGTCGGTGAATATTTTGGGGAGGTCGGGGAGTATCCGGGTGACGATCCTCCTGGGAATCCAGGACTGCTTGGTGACATCGGAGACATGTGAGGCACGGATGGACTGGTTGGGCTGAAAGGGACACTTTTAAAATCAGCGAATAGTGCTAATATAAGTATAGGTAGGTTATCGTCACACAGCTAAGAGAAAAATAATTTGCCTATTCATTAACTTATAGTTAAGTTCTGCATTGCATTAAATCAAATTCTAAAAATTTAGATTTTAGAGACTTCAGTAAATTCATCACCCTAGGTTGTAAGAATAACACTTTCTTATTTCGTCCCGATAAAAAATACTGATAAAATCTGTTGCTTTTAAATTGAGCCTGGGCAACCAATAAAGCTTGTACAAAAATTAAATTCCAACCTATATGAGGGTGAATCGCCTGGTGATGGGATGTACGGACTTCCGGGCGAAGCAGGAGACGCAGCTCCTGGAGAGAAGGGACTGTAACCAGGGCTGAACCCGCTGAACTCCGATGCCGCAGAGGGCGAAAACCCGGCGGCTCCCGGCGTCATGCCACTTCCAAATGCGGGCGAAAATGGGGCTCCTGTGTTTGGATCGTACATTGGGGTGCCACCAGCTGCCCAGGGTGTCATGGCACTGCTGGGGGATCCAGCCAACATTCCGGAGAAGTGAGAACCCATACCTCCTACAATACCGAGACAAACTAACTGGCAAAATCTTGGAATATAGTTACGAAAATTAGATTATGGATGTTTCTTCTTCTTCAAAATTTGTCAAGTAATCGTATCTATTATTATAATCTCAGGCCAGGGAAAAACTGAACCTTAATTAATCTTGTTGCACGTCTTTCTAAACCAGAATTTGAACAATAATGTCAAACGATTTTTTAGAAATGTTAAACTAACGTTGCGTGATAAAAACAACGCCGCCTTTTTCTTGAATATAAGCGATGAATTATGAGAGATATGAATACTGACCAATCATTGGTATCTCCATGCCCTGTTTACACTGTTCTGGGTCCAGGATGAGATCGAACGACCCAGTTCCGATCGGAGCCAACTGTCCCAACATGACATTCTCACTCACACCTCTCACCAAATCCACTTCGCAATGAGCTGCCGCATCCATCAACACATCCACCTTAAAACCAAAATATCCACCTTCAAATAACCACTCTAAATTCATTCGGCATTCTTTGTACTGGGTAAAAAGAAACATAACCGACTAAACGTCGGAAGAATTGCTCTCGAACGACTAGTGGGAGATCTAATCAATTGCAGCCTGCTTCAGTCGGGGGGGGGGGGGGGTTGAGGGGGGAGCTTAAATAGGACTAGGAAGTTCAATAGTGGGCTTCCAATAACCACATTAGAGGTTAACATATACCACTATTAAGATTTAAAGTACAAAATGGCACCAGTTTCGGCGCACTTTTCATTTGACTTTTAGTATTAAATTGCCGCCAATTGAATTCAGCTGCTTGAAATTGTAATTGAGAGAAAATTTTAGATCACGAGAAACGCAAAAAGTCAAAGGCGTAAAAGTCACTCGAAAAGTCAAAATTGTCAAGCGAAAATTAAATTTTGCATAAAAAAGACACACACGTTTACAATAATTGCTATGAACTTCGTTCAAGAGCAATTAAATTACATTACTAGTCTAATTATGCAGAAAGCATTTTTTAAAGGCATCATAACAAAGCCCAAATTATTCACTGAATCATTTACAGAGTCCAAGTAGTCTTTGTTAAGAAATATGTTGCCAAATTTGCTTTCGAACTTTTGTTTAGACTTCTATCAATTTTCAGCTAAGATTTCTTTCAGCTTCAGCAAAATTTCAAATCGGCCAAGATGCTTCAAACACCTGGATTAAAAACTTTGGATTCACAACGGTTGACGTCAAGATTATTGGTGCCTATGTATTCCAGCCTCACCCATATTTCACTCCAGCTTCACTGTTGTAGGGCCTTCAATGAGCACTCGAAAGTCACTCTTATCATTCAAGAACTGTACTTAGACTACTCATCCTCATTTGCGCTGAGAGGTATCTCTCACGGGCCTGAGCCTGTCCTGGAATGCATGTTTAAATAGAAATTATTTTAGTTTAAATCGCTTTTTTTGTCTTTTCAATTTTCTGTTCAACTTCACCCCCATGATGTTTCATATTTTGTTCAGTTTTCATGTTAATTTTCATAACAGTGAATAATTTTCGCGCTAATGGCATTTGAATTAAATGCTCTTTGGCTGCCTTCAACAAGCCTCCAGCAGGCTTTCCAGCTAGTCCAGTCTTGACCATGTATATACGCCTATCAATGTTGATCTTTGTAATTTTAATTGTTCAAGACGAATTCAATTATTATTATTATTATTTTACACCTTTTAAACTAACGCCGAAAATAACCCTAAAACTTTTCTTGAAAAAATAACGTGTTCGTCACAAAAAAGTGTCCGGGAATGACCAAAATTCTTTCCAAAAAGTTTCAGATTCTTTGTAAGAACTGCTTACGCTACAAAAAACTATTCCGTTTTCTACAAAAGATTAACTGCAGGTTTTATTGAGGCAACTAAACTTCAGGGAAAAAATGAACAATAATATATAACAGGTATGCTATAAATAGAACGTAGTCGGCAGCCTGCCGAAATAGATGCAAAATAAACTTTCCGTCCGTAGAATACCCATAGAAACAAACATAGAACTGTGTTGGATCCGACCGACGTAATCCACAATAAAACCCATCCAGAATATTTAGAAGTTTTTCTCAAAAGTTATTCTTGAATAAACATTATAGTGTTTACTGCATTACATGCGCACACTTTACAACTTAGAGCCTTCGTTATATATACGTCCTCTATTGACCAGTGTTAAAAGTCAGAGAGTAACATAATTCATTAATGATCAAAAACTTATTACGCAACAGAGATAAAAAATTCATTGCTAGTGATCGTAACAACGATCCCTTTCACGCACATAAAAGCAGCTGGAGAGCGACATGCAATTCCCAGACCTGCAATTCACAGCGATTTCATTGACTGAACAAAAAATTAGACCTAGAATGGACTAAAAAATCGGATAAAAATGAAGAAAAACAACAGTAACAGCCAATATAAAAATGCCGCGTATGATCAAAAATCCACTAGCGAGAAATCGAACCTTTGTTCAAACTTTCCTTCCTCTACTTTAAAATTAGAGTGAAAAAAATTTCTCGCCTAAAAAACTTTTGCTTTGTCGCTCTGCACAAATTCAATCAGACCCTAGCCGACTAATTACTATACTGGATATTTAATTAAACTATTCTTCATAAAGCAAAAATGCAGAGAAAAAAGAACACGAGAAAAGCAGATCTGATAACATTTTCGTGAAAATTGCCCATGAAAAGATTGCGACTCCAAAACAACCGTATGCAGTAGGCCATATGATACAGTCAGTTCTAGTTCCCTAAGCAATTAACACCTGTAAGACAAAACAGTATAAACGTTACATAAAGAAAACTGAGAAAACGAATTGTCTATAAAATGATACAACCCAACGTCACAACTATTGGTCTGAAAAGAACTTTTAATTGTATTTCTATTTGGTCAGCGACCACCCAACACCCTTAAGACACACACTAAACTACAATTTTAAAAGGCAAAAGGAAAACCATGAAAAAATTGCAAAATTGTTAATTTATTTCACTAAAAACTACCCTATATAACATTCAACTACTAACAAGGCCCACTGAAGTTTAAACAATTGAATAAGAGAACCTATTCCGAAAAGTACAAAATCATAACAAATAAGCGGAAACAAAATCATCAAGAATAGAAAGAACTGTGACTTCCATTAGTACGCTCTTTTTTTTACAAAACCAAATCAAAACTAATACCAATTTAAAAAGTTGTCAAAACCACCAGAAAAACGAACTTCAACTAAAACACTCCCGAAGACTATAATTTTTGTGGTAGGTCTGGACGAGGGAGTTTCAAACCGCCAGCTAGAGGAGGATGAACATGATGAGTGTTGGAGATGGGAGTGGGGGGGGGGACTGAACCGCCCTTCACACCATGAAATTGTCTTCAAAAAGATTCGGTCAATCACATACTTACAATAATAAGGCGTAAGGCTCTAAGAGAGCTTCTCGGCCTTTTAAATACCTCTGGGCGCTACCTGTTGATCCCGCTTTTTAGGACGAAAAGTGATATGGGTCACACGAAAAATCAGTCAAGCAAAAAATTGCATAAAAAGACCACATTACTAATATAATTGCTACACTCTTCGTTTAAGAGCAATTAATTACGTCTTTGCGTCTGAATTTTGTTCACTAAATTGACCTAAAAACTTTTTTTTGCGTGCGGCGTTGACATTTACCTGCCTTTTAACTGACACTTAATCGACTTTGAAAACCTACTATCATCATAGCTCCTCTTCGGGTATTAAAAAGCACGATCACCGCAATATATCTACGCTCAGCTTAGAGCTTCGAAGCTATAATTAACAATACTCTTTCAACACAGCAAAACTCGTCATTGCTATATAACTCAACTAACCGTCTCTTCGAAGGAGCAGCGCATGAGGGCACCCACATCCTGTCTGTTAATTCCATGTCTAGTGATGGCCATCAAGTGACCTCTTTGGGTCATGATATCACACAAGAGAGCCAAGTGTCTGTGGTTGACATAAGAGCCATCGAATGAAATGACGTGGAACATTTCCTTCTCAATCGACTTCCTCACCGCCTCCACTCCTAGTACCTGAAAAAACACCAAGCTGCTGCAGCTAATCTAAAACGTCATTTATACAATTTACACAAATTACTAGTTTCAAATAGCGGTTATAATTTTGTAGCTCTAGCCTAACTATCAGTTTTGCAGTGCATAATTCGAAGACTCTATTCAAACGTATCTTCAAAAGTTTTGTCAAGAAAATATGGGCGCGAAAATGTGAACGACATCTTGAAATTTCACTATGACTTCAACTATGACTTATTACTATGACTTCAACTATGACTTATTACTATAGCCTGGTGAATAAATTGACGCCCGTAGACTAACACTCAGAACAACAGTAACTAATGTTAATTATAAGCCAATAATCAATATATGGTAAAGCGCTGTATGTAGAGCGAGATTGGTCCTCACCGACTTAATTTTCATATTTAATTTATACAGTAAAAACATTTCATATTTTGCCATTCATAGAAACCAAAGAACACTAATATGACGAAAGAATGGATTAACTAACCGAGAATATCTCGCAAATGTCGTTAGAAGTGGATCTTGACGGGTCAACATCCCTGTCACTCAAAACTTTGAGGAGAGCAACTCCGTCTGTCTCCAGCATCCACTCCTGAACACTCTTGATCTCCCCATTCTCTGTGATCACAGTTCGCTTCTTGTCATCTGTGGTCGGCAAGTGCATGTACACCTGAAAGACAACAGTATAGACAACAGTATCGCATTAACAGATAAGAGCCCGTAGTAAATCGCCATACTTTTTTGTGTATTGGTCAACATAAACTTGACCAGGACAAATACGTCAACGAATACAATAAAAATCACCTTGAACTTGTGATGAACAGCGCACCATAATTTAAAATTATACTCCAAAGTATCATTAGATTCATTCCTGTTACTAAACTAGGCACAGGTCACTTAGAAAAACTATCATCACACGTCTCTTCTTGTCAATTAGAGGTCTCAATTGGGTAATTTTGTCTTATCATAGCTTCCAGTACAATTGGCTTTCAAAGTTTTTTTGAAGTTTTTCAATTTTTTTTACCATTATTGAGCATCTTGAGCATCGTGTTACTCTTCAAAAGAATCAAAAACAGAATTCAGGCGAATATTCATTGCCTATTAGTGTCATTTTCTGACCTTTGAGATGGCCTCAATGCCCTGCAGTGTCATGTCAGTTAAGAGTTTAGACTCTATACACCTCAAGAATGTGTCATCCTCCATCTTGTCAATCTGCTCCTCTTGCTGAAACAATTATCTTACACGTGAAAAAAAAACATTCATAAACGAATTCAACAACTTTGAATACTTCGCATTGTTGGACTTTTTTTACAACTGCTTAGTTTAATTTCCGGTCTATGAAATGAACCCGCAGGGAAAATAACCCCCAAAATGATTGCAACAAGAACTAATCCTCACGGAAAAAAACCTCCATGCTAACAGTGAATTTCGTTCGGGATAATTTCTTTGGTTGTGATAGTTTCATATCAACGCCCATGGCGCTGTTTCGCCGTCAAGTGGTCTTTTATTTCCGTTGGGGTATTTTTCCTTCGGTTTTCTCCGAAACCGTCAATTTCATTGAAGCCTGATGTGAATATAGCATTGAATCGGGTCAATGCGGTTTAGCAATTCTTCAGATCACATAGACAGTTTAAGAACCAAGTCAACAATGAGCATTTTGAAAACCTGCTTTAAATCGTGTATCACTCTTTTCAAAGCCTTTTTGGTAATGTCTCATAAAACAAATCAGAAAACCTTCAACCTTTGATCATGCAAGTATGTAACGAATAGTTTCAGTAAAATATTGATTTTTTTTTTCATACTACAATCCTACCTCAGATTTCGTGTCACTGTTGTTGACAATTCTGATTCGCAGCACTAATTTATCAGCATTGTCGTCATTGAAGATACAATTCAAGTCATCTCCAAAGCCATAGTTGATCTTCTCTGCAATCTGTTCCATTGTCATCTTTTTGTCCGTCATTTTCTTCCTGTCCAGTTCAATGCGAAGCAGCCAGGGTGACAGACGGTCTGGGTCGAATCCAGGCATTTCGTAATAAATTGACACCCAATCCTGGAGGTAAAAGGATCATAACAGCCAGAGACCAAATTTATTCGGCTTCAGATTTCAGTTTGCATTTTTATTTGTAAATTTGGAAATTTAGAGCGCAATAAACGGGTCTTGAAATATCCCAAAACTAATAAAACCTGCTGATTAACTACCTCGCATAAGAGGAAAGACTTGAAAGAGAACAGGCAATTTATTTTACTCTAGTTCGTGATAATCTTGTTTAAACCAAAGATAAAAAATTAATTACGAAATGGACCTCAACAGTACCTGATCTTCCTCAATGACAGTACTGTCCGGTTCCGGGTCGTAATAAATGGCCGTATTAGCAGTCACTCTTTTCAGAGTTGTGTACTCCAACCTACACAGCACGTCTTTGCACTTCTCAGCGTCCCTAGCTGGCGCTCCGTGCAGATACACAGTCAAGGAGGGCGTTTTGGGTTTCTTGCTGACGTTGATGATCTCTTTCAGACGGGGTACACCCAGGGTTACGTTTTTGGCGGACACACCCGCAAAATGGAAAGTGTTCAGGGTCATCTGGGTGGCGGGTTCTCCCAGGGACTGGGCAGCCAATGCCCCCACCATCTCACCTGCAAATATGAGCATATCTGGCTGTTGTATATTGAGGACAATCAACAGGTTGCATGCTATTTTTCCTGCTTTGAGATAACGCTGACTAACAAAAAAATATATGTTTACTTCCGGATGATATTCAGGTTTTTTGCGTATTTAAACAGGCCATTGGTTATTTATTGGGCATTCATGAGGGTTTCGCATCAAAGATTTTTGCATGAAGCCGAAACAAAACTACCGAGATTCAGCGCGCAAAACAAAACTTCAGATATATTGAAATGGCAATAATTCACGGCTCACAAAAAGTCCAAAACCGCCGCAAACAGCAAACAGGCTATTAGGAACCTTTTCCAGGTACCTAGTCCTACAGGACAAAGAACTTGCCGCCCAACGACATTTACCCAAAAGATACAAAATATAACGAACCGGGAGTAGCCATAGCCTGATTGAATCTGGTTTCGATTTCTCCAATCAGCCAATCAAAAGCCTCCGATGTCAGCTTGTGCTGGAATGCCACTTTGTTACTGGAGAGGAAAGACCTCAAATGACATTGCATCAACAAAGTTGCGTTGGCTTGTGCCTCAATACTCAACCGATCGTCACCTGAAACAGATAAGAGATCGTTCTTAAGTATCTTTTTTTAATATTCTCTCATGGTTCTGGGAACTCAAAAAGCTGTTATTTTGAGCATGTTAATTCTTTCACTTCACTTCTTTTACTTTTTCTGACCTCTTAAACAACGCCAAAAAATCTAAACCTTAAACAAACTCGTCCAGAATACCACAGAGGAACATTAGATTAGCTCACAAACAAGATTTTCTATTTTCAATCGAGCGACAAAAATCTCTTTAGCCAGCTTTATATTTGACTCTGGGTTTCTTCGCCTTCTTGATTATCTTAATTTATAATTCTTTCAAAAATTCATTCCGTCCGTTTTTGCACTAAAAATTCTCCGGCATACGGGCGGTAGCTATTCACAGTCATTCAATTTGATTTTAAGAACTTATGATAATACTTAGATCAGTCCACGGTATCATTGTTACAAAAGCGGTCTGTTTTGAGCTGCCTTTTTTTGACTTTCAACTTGATTTTGAACTTTATTTTAGAAACAATCTGTACCAACCTTTGACAATGACCAATCTTTTGCACAAGTTTGATACATCCTGGACCACTTTGATCGGACTTAGATCCGAAACTTGTCGCATGTCGACATGAAATAACTTCTGAGCATTCCAGACCAATCTGGACAGGTTGCACGGCAGAACCACTTTGCTGGTCGGCTTCTCAAAAATCTGGCGGAGGAGACGCCAATCTTGACTGATCTGATCGTACTCCTGGTCAAGTACTTGTTGAGAACTGGCGTTGGATGAGATGTCACGAACAACTGTGTCGTTGAGAGCACGCTTCATTGACCTGGACAGCCAAAAAAAGTTTATTAGCCGAACTTTGCAAATGTTGCAAGAAAATAAACTTAGCCGAACGATAAAATTTCTGTTTGAACTACAACTCTTGATAACTCTCGGTTCAGATAAAAATTGTTTGAATTTATAAGATTAAAATTCTAAATCCGGGGGACTAAAAGCACGCTTAAATTAAAAATTCAAGCTTAAAAAATCACATTTGTCAAAAATTGCACATAAAGACCAGAAAGTTCTTCATAGCTTCCAATTTCATTTGAGATCAATAACAAAGAATTAACACCCTCATTCTAATAGAATAATGTCAAGACTAAGTAGAAGTTTAGCGCACCTCTCATTGTTGTAGTCGAACTTGAATCTCTTCTCCAAATTTGGTCTTGAAAGCGTGATCGACTGGAGAGACTGGAATTCGACCATCTCGCCTGCCAAACCATCCTCTCCATATCTGAACTGAATCAGGTTGTTGTTGCTGTTTCTCACAGTTCCATCGTAACACACCTTGTAAACAAAAACTGCATTCTGTCGCGAATTGCAAAACTTCCATAGATTTACACAGGTCATTTCAATTTAATTTCAAGACCACCGTAAAAATTACATGGCGATTAGTACAGGATTCTCAATAAATCTTAATATCCAGCTTACATCAACGGCACGTTTTCGAAAGAATCCCAGAGAGTCAAATTCTGTGCGTGAATCAAGCAAAGTCGAATTTAAGAGCAAAATCGCCTGAACACAAGGTGGCACAGGAATTGGGGTTGTTCAGAAAAAAACAACACAGTTAATTTACATTGAATTAGCTTAAATTTTAGATAATGGTTATACAGCGCACATAATAAATACTTAGAGATACGCGGCGTTGAAACCCATAATCAATGCAAACACACCTTTAGCGATTCCATAGCTTTGATCAACCGTCTCTGAATGTAACCAGTTTCAGCAGTTTTCACGGCTGTATCGATCAGACCCTCTCGTCCGCCCATTGCGTGGAAATAGAACTCACTCGGAGTCAACCCAGCCAGGTATGAATTCTCCACGAACCCCTTCGACTCAGGACCGTAGTCATCTTTGATGAAATGTGGTAGGGTTCTCTTTCTCAGCCCAAATGGAATACGTTTACCTTCTACGTTCTGCTGACCCACACAAGCAATGACCTAAATTAGAAGCTTAAAAATGATAAAAAATTTAACGAAAATATCAACTGACCGCACCACAAATGAAAATACTATGTTAGAACATTCTTCCTCGTGGTTCGTAGCTACCAATCGTTATTGAGAACGATCCACTAAAAAGAAAAACCAAGTGAGCACTTTGTTTGTTCCACCGGTAATTTCAAGTCCTTTTTATTTAGTTTATTTAGAAACTTGCATATGCTAAGCTCTTCTTTTTTTCAAGGACAACTATTTTTTTGACATCAATAACCAAGAAATCATGAATTATGGCTCGATAGATAGCGAACCTACTAATCAAAAATAAATTCCAGAAAGTAAAAATCGAAGCTTTTCTTCGGGCTCCCATTTCTTTCCTTTAGAAAACCCTTAGCTAAAGGAAAGCCTCAGAGTTTTCCTGCAGCTATTATTTGAATCTGTTGCTCTTACCTGTGAAATGTTAATTTTGGATCCCTTGGCTCCTGCCACCACCATGGACTTGAAGTTATTGAACTCACTCAAACTTTTCTGCGCACAGCCACCTGGAAAAAAACTCGAACCCTTTAAATAAGTTAAGACCACGATACACGCCCATTGGAAGCCTCAACATGATAAATTCAGCGAAAAGCATGTTTTTTGGCTTCAACACCGTTTGTGTAAAATTGTTCATGAAATTTTGCCTGTGTTCGTTGATAGTTTGTAGCCTTTTGACCTAGTCTCAGTAACATGTCCAATCGGCTTACTCAGCGTAAAAAGTTATTCTATTTACCATTTTTTCACGGTTAATATGTCTTAAGGTTTTAAAAAACTTTTTTAAAATACGTTTTTTTTAATTTGCCACTTTCAATCCTATTTATTTGGCCTTTTAGCGTAGTCGCAGCAAAGAGGCATGTTGCCCTCTTTTTCAAATGAATTATAACATCACCTTCTTTGCTTTTTTAAATTTAAATAATTCTTTTTAGCGTTGATACTAAGAGTTTTCATAAGCTTTGCAATTTTTTTTACAATTTCCATTTTTTTGTGGTTCACTTTGCTGTGTTGTCCGATCATTGAAATAATGGCTCACAATAACACATTAGCGGGCGTTGAAAGAGGGTGCAATTAATTATATTCAATAATTTTAGTGAAAAGATTGTGATTTTATAGGCTTCGACACCTTTTTTCTCGCAAAAATGAACTGACTTTTTGATTTTTACCTCATTTTTTGTGGTCGTATGAAATGCTGAATTTTTAAAGGTCATAATGATATAATAAGAAGGTAAAATGATGTCATTGAACAATTTCTGTTGATAGCTAATGGCTTTCATTACTTTGAATTTGAATGTTTTCAAAAAAAGTTAACTTATTTTCTAAGATTGCTGTTTTTGTTTTATGCCTACTTATTAATTATTCACAATGAAGACAAGTCCCATTTCTTTTCTGATGAAATGCAAGTCATTTGGTTTAGTTAAGTTTTTATCTGATGCTATTTTGACTTTCATTATTTTTTTTAAATAGACAATGATTTTCGGTTGTAAGTAAAGCTTGTTGGTTTTATTTGATTTTGTTGCTTGTCTTGTCTCATACTCTCCTTAATGGCAGGTGTAATCGGCCCCCTGTCTCTGTGTTTTTGTTTATTTGTATAGTGTTTTGAGATTAAAGCGATTTTTTAATGGATAGACCAATTACTTTCGAAAAAACTTCGGCTTTTTGAAAGTTTTCTGTTTCCCATTTGGTGGACAGTTAACTAAAAAACGTGGTTGATCGGGGTCGGAACATCATGTGCAATCGCACATTTATGAGCATCCTTGTCTTTAATTAACTATCAAAGTAATTCTTCTTTGGCACAAAAAATCGATCGAAAGATTTGGAAAATTAATTATTCAAAGGAGCTACAATAATATCACAAAATTGTAATGAATGAACAATACTACCAGATTCCCAAACATACCCGACAGATTGCCGGAAAATATTCACCATTGATTCCCATAAACACGATTGGGATTGAAAGAAGAGAAAAAACGAATGAAAACAAAAAGACTTTTGTACACAAACAATTTGCACAAACAAGTGCGAACTATTTTGATGTCATGTTGGAGCTGAACATCTCGTTTCGGAGTGAGACGCCACAAGGGCTAGTATCAATACCAATAAGCATTAAAGATGGTAACTAAGAACAAAGTTCGAGTAACTGGCATCTAAAATCAAGCTTTATGGGTTTATCCCGTTTCTATTTCTGATTTCGTTTTTTGATACTGACTCTGTTCATTTTAAATTGATTTTCTGAACAATTGCTGCCTAAAAACGCTTTTAGAAGAATGATAGGAGAGTGAAACTCGCTTAGAGAAGTCAAAAAGTTTTCACGCAAGATGTTGAACAAGCTGTGAATTAAGGTAAAGCGAAAAAATTTTATTCGAAGGTAAATTTATTAAGGTAAAAGCGAAGTAAAAAACATAGCAGGACAAGTCCTGATGTACAACTCAAAGAATTTTCATTAACTAAACAAAAACTAGACCTAGAACGGACTATGAGTGATTGGTAAAATCAATTCGAAAAAAAATCAGATAAGAAAAATAAAAACAGAAAATCAATGTCAAAATGCCCCATGCAAACAAAAAACGACTAGCGAGAAATGGAAATTTGGTTCAAACAAAGAACTAGGCCTAGAATGAACTATGAAGGGATTGCAAAGACCATTTAGAAAAAGAATCCGATCCAAAGATCGAGAAAACAGTAAAAATCACACTAAAATTGCCGCATGTGAACAAAAACCACTAGCGAGAAAGTGAATTTTTGTTCAAACCCCGTTTTCTCACTCTACTTTAAAATTAGAGCGAAAAAATTTCACGCCCCAAAACCACTCGCTTTTTAGCTCCATTTTCTGTTTCGGCGTGACCAAAATCACAACTCCAAAATCACAATTTATTAAGGTAAAAGCGAAGTAAAAAACATAGCAGGACAAGTCCCGACGTACAATTCAAAGAATTTTCATTGACTAAACAAAAACTAGACCTAAAACGGACCCCAATACAATTCAAATTCTTTGAATTGCAAAAAATAGGAGCGCTATAATAGCCGGCTCAGAAGCTGAGGCGGCTATAATAAAGATCATAAATGCCATAAAGCTAAGGAAATCTTAAACAATTATTGCCGTAAATTATTATTAGAGAACCCAAGTGTGGCATCAATAACTTCATCATGCAAACATTTTAATTGTGAATATTTTTTGTTTGTCACAAAAAATCTGACCATTTAACGAGATGTTTTGATGAGCAGTGTGTTTATAAAACCTTGCTCTAGTAAACAGTTGTAAAGTTTCTACAGACCTGTTTTGTCACGAGCGTCATTCAGCACTCTGTTGACTTTGTTCTCAAAAGTCTGTCTCAAAGTATTTCCAGGTGTGGGTTCCAGTTCGTCATTGTGGGCCAACTCAATGATGTTTATCACCTTTGACACACATTTAAGTCCCGTTAGCCAGTTACAAATTTTCTAGACCATCGATATGATGTTCCTAGCAATGCATAAACACTTACTTTGAAACGGTAATGATAAAAAAAGTAGTCAACTAAAAAATATTACGGATTATAGCCGACTGATTTCGGAGGTACTGATCACAAACAAAGGACCGGAGAGGGTTCTGAGCGTAACCGTTTAAACGGGAGCCAAAATAACCTAGCTAAGAGTGACGAAATAATTGCTTGAAAAAAATTAAATGTAGATCCTTTATTGTGCATGAATTGTTTTCCGGCTTTCGCATTACTCTTACCTCTTCTTTGGCTTTCTTAATCGTCTGCTGGATCTCATTGTATGTCGAGGAATCGGCGATACAGTCACCAATTCCAATTGATGCACCTTCGATCAACAAGAAGTTGTTCACCAGTTTCTGGACATTACTCAGGAAGTCACGCACTGCAATGTGGCCACTTTCCAGAGCCACAATATGTACCAGTGAGCCTGCACTTGCACCCAGGGTCTTTTTGCACACGATTCCAGATATCAGTTCTCCGTTCTCGATTAGAACCTGCAATGAAGTTACCCAAGTCATTTAAGCTCAGTATTAAAAAAGAAAAATAGGTGTCGCTAATGACAGATATCTTCTAAATCTTTCGATCAATTTTACAGAGTGATAGGCTTGGCAGAAAATACTCTAAAATCTGAGTGAAAGGATTGACGGAAGTTGATTAAAAACTTGTAGATTCATTGGAATAATCTTTAAAATATTTTTGCAATTGTTTCCAATTTTTCGAAACAGTATTACGCACCTTTGTATCACCGGGCGAGATATTCTTGTAAGGCCCGCTGTCTTCGTTGTCTGGATGTGTAGAATGAGTCCTGATAACGTTAACCCCCTCGGGAATTACCAGGGAGAAGAGCTGCTTCCCAGTCCATAGAGGTCGTGGCTTGTAGATAGCGGGAGGGGGAAGTTTTCCATCCCAGCTACTAATCCACATTAGAAGGTTCATAACCTACAACGAGTGGTTTATATTGCTCAGTTAAAAAATTTTGCATACATTTCTAAGTTCTCAATATTCTTGTCAAGACACGAGAGGATAACTCAGCACAAATCTTATATTTTTGCAAGAATTCATGAAATCCCTATTTCTTGAAACATAAGCAAAGATCTTGCAAGTTCGTACATACTGCCATTTCAAATTAAAAATCTTATCAATATATTACAGAAATGTTGTATCAAAGCGTGTGTTCACATTTTTGAAGTGGATAGCCATGTTGTTTCTCGTTGCTCATCAAATTGTTAGTTTTCCTAATAAAAATTTGATATTTCGAAGACTAAATGAAAGGTGACTTTAAACAGGATACACAGCTAATATCTTATTGTTCGTAGCAAACTGTTGTCTAGCAGAAAATAGTCGGAGCCGAGTTCAAAATTCAACGATCCAAATTAATCGTTTACAAAAAAAGCGGTTCAAAACCGTGTTTGTACAAAACATTAAGAATGTTTATTAACATAGCCGGAATAGCTAGGAAAGAATAGACCTGCGCGCCATATAATATAGATAGAAACAGATACAGATCTAAATTGAAAAAAAAAAATCGACGCCGCTCAAAAAACTCGGCTAAAAAACATTCAGCGATAAATTAATAAAGCTTGTTAAAATTCATTCCACGGAAGCCTCCTATTAGGGACCTTTACTGCACATATGATTTCCTTTGACCTTAAACAAATTCAAATTAAACTTAAGTTTTAAAGTGCAAAGTCATTTTATTGAGTGAGGTAAGTCACGTATGATCAAAATCTTATCACGCAAATAACCCAAAAACTTTCGCTTTAGCGAGTGAGAAATGACGTCACGCGCGCAAATGCCATTAGTTAATGGAATAAGTCATTCAGAAAATTTGACTTTTTCAGCTTTGCTGTGTGAACAAATGTAAAACGAAAAAAGAGCGTCAGACGACGAAACAAAAAAAACATAGCCGGAAGAATTCCGGAAGCAACTCGAAGCGTCAAAACTGCTTCGCTAACAAAACCGTAATTGCAGCGGAAGCCACTACCTTTTGTATAAAACCATTAACTCACTACCTCTCCAGGTCTGCTCTAAAAATTGGTGAAACTTAAACCACTGTCAACAAGAGAAACAAAATGCAGCAAAATTTTATATTATTGAAAACGTTTGGTAACGTTGAAAAATCCAAAATAATTAAGGTGTTCAAAAACCTGATAGTCTGAAAAAGCTGGCAAGGTTATCAATAGCCCTCAAATAATTCATGATTCTAGTCTGAAACAGATCGCGAAAGCAAACGGCAGATAATAATCTTCAAAACTAAGTTAAATCTTTTCAAAAAAAAAAAGCAGCAGAAAATTCAAAGGCAAAAAATCGTTCAAACTAATACGAAGCCAGAAGAAAGCTAGAGTAAATAGTCATAAGTAGAAAAATTGGAAGAAGCTTGCTATCAAACTCTCAGTACTGCCTTTTCTTGAATGAAAACAATTGCACACCAAAGAAACGACGAAAATCTAAGAAAAAGCTGAAATCGTTCATTTTTTACAGCCGAAAAAATCAATATACCGAAAATAAATTTAGGTGCCAGGACAAAGCTAGAATAAAACTAACTAGAATGTGAAGAATATGGGCACAATGTAAGGAACACCGTAACAAAAAGACTTGATTTTTGAAAGTTAAAAATCAATTTAAAAAATTCAAGAAAAACGAATACATTTCATTGTTCAGCATTCAAGACAGAGAAAAGATAACTAGTCATCCGACACAAAGATCTATTCTCCTTAAGAGACCAAAAAACAGGAAAAAGCAGAATTCATAAATAAAAAACATTGAAACATTTTGCAAAAAAATGGTCAAAGAACTTTAAAGTTAAGACTGTATTTATGAAAAAGTTTTAACTGTTTTCTCAAAACTTAACGCCAAAAAATGCTAAATTTTTATTGGAACGAAATTAAAGTCCCTCATGTTGCACAAAAATACTATTTCTAGTAACAATTACAACCAAAATACAAACGAAAATCTGGCAAAAATCGGAAAAACTACCAAAATCGGATTAGCATTTGTACAATTTTATGGAACAAAATTACATCGAGGTAGAAAGAGGCGTTGAGTATAAGAATTATCAAAAAGAAACTGTCATATTAACTGCTGTTTGACAAAAAGACGGTTAAAAGATCCAAAAAAGAAGAAATTAAAAGAAAAAAAGCCAAAAATTAACTAAAAAATCGAGAATTATGTGCCAATTTTCAACTTGAAACGCATTTTCAGGCTCTGCAAAATACTGTGGCATCAATTTCCGAGGTTGACATTTCAATGTAGTAACGAATAAAATTTATTTCTACAAGGAACCAAATTAAAAGCAAAAAAATTGGGCAACTTGACGAAAAAACCGCTAAAAACGGTTATCTATATGTGCAAATCAGTGAAAAACTACTTTTCAAAGTCAAAAAGTCATTCACTAACGCAGCGCATGATCAAAAAATTTCTCTCGCTTAGCGAAAATCTGTTCACCAAGACGGCTTTTCTCACTTTCGCTTTTAGGTCAAAATGCGGCGTGAACAAATCTACTTCCTGTAAAAAAAATCGAGAGAAAACCAATACTCCTCTTCGAGTCCTAAAAAAACCAAGAGCACCGCAATATAGCTACGCTCAGCTTACAGCTTTGCAGCTATAAACACAAATCAGCTTTGTAAAGATGTTGAAAACGTCAACGTAGAATATAGCCATTTTGAACATTTCATACAGCGATCATAATAACAAACAATCAACAATAACCAACGATTCGGTAGCTTAGCTTAGGATCAGCAAAAGCCAGATTACGGTCAATATTGTTCTCAAACTTTCAAGTCCCGGAAAAAAAATCTTCTAAAAAATGCAGCTCGACATGCATTTCTGTGCAAAAATTTTACAGTTTACGACAGCTAAATTGCTCCGCATTCTGTCCCCTTAACCATGCAAGCATAGCAGCTCTTAACTATTTTCCTCAAGAGCGACTTAAATTTAATATAATAGAAGAAAATTTGACCCAAACCTGATACTTCTCCAAAAACACGTCACGTTTCGTCATTTTCCTCACAGAAGTGAGTGAATCCTGCACGATTCCCATGACAGGTCTGTTTGATTGTGGAGTGATGATCATCCTCTCCACTTTACACAGTTGAGAGATCTCCGCTTTTGTTTCCACTGATTGGGGAACGTGCAAGTTCATTTCGTCCCCATCGAAATCAGCGTTGTATGGGGTTGTCACACTCAAGTTCATACGAAACGTCGACCAGGGCAAAACCTAGGAAAAGAAATCGAATGGACGTCAATTTAGAATAGTCAAGAGATTCTATAGAAAACTCAAAAAGCCAGGCAAATATGAGATTTGAAGAATCTCAAACTTCTTACAGAATAGATCCAGAATCGATTCGCTGAAGATCGGTTACTTTATACTCTGATCTTTTACGTTGTTGACACAAGAGTAAGTAATTTTTCTCAATTTAAAATTGCGAGCTTTATATAGTTAATCATGATACGCGTTGGGTTGGGGATGGGTCACAAAGGGATATATATATATATATATATATATATATATATATATATATATATATATACATATATAATATATAATATATATATATATATATATATATATATATATATATATATAATATATATATATATATATATATATATATATATATAATATACATATATATATATATATATATATATATTATATATTCCAGACTCGAGCCATCTACCTTGACTCGATGACACATCATTGACATTTTATGCAGCGTGGGCTGTCGATTGAACACGATGACGTCCATCGTCCAGTACATGTCTCTCCACTTTGTAGCCCACTTGGAGCCTCAGATCAGAAGTCCTTGGGTGATATCTCAGGTCCACTCTGTCTCCATTGTCCATTATGACATACTTGGCACCCGGGTACTGGTTTGCACCACGAGACACAAATTCCTGCATCCTACAAATACAGAAAAACTAAATCAAAGTTTTAAGAAAACGTACGCAAAGATTTTTCAACTGTCAATGACATGAAAACAAAAATATTCCACTCCCTTTCAAAAATTACGACCCTGATATATTGCTTTTTGACATGTGCTTTTTTGCCGTTATAGCCGCAGGTTAGTGAGGCCATGAGGGCTTGCATTTTATGTATTTGGTTTTCTTTGAAAGGGGGCAAAACCGATACGAGGCAAAATAAGTCAAATTTGAAGTCACCGATTTTTTAAAAAAGTGTCCATATTACTCCTCCTCGATTCGTAAAAAAATCGCCCCCGATAGAATTAAAATCGTTTGAATAAATTAAAGACGGCAATTAACGATGCAAAGTAAGTCATATTTAGGATGTTTCTAAATATCATCTTTATCAGAGACACAAGAAGTTTTACATAAATATTGGTCATTTCGTAATGGTTAACTGACTCTTCTTGAAGTCACTTAGAAATTCTGGCGTTTATCGAGAACTCCGAAGCGGTACAAGACATTGTCAAAATTTCGAAGAGACTTCTGCGGAGTCACGTAACCATGCTTAAAACACGAAACGCGTACGTTTTAAAATGACGACAATTAACTTCTGGCTAAGTAGGAACTTCTGGCATTTTAACTGCTGGCAATGTTTTAAATGATCTTACTTGTCAATGTTGAAGGGTGTAACCAATTCAGGGTATGTCAAATTAGTCGCAATGGATCTCGGAACCCCAACTTGATCGATCAAGAGATTGGGATCCGCAGTGATTACCGTTCGAGCTGAGAAGTCCACTCGCTTTCCCATCAGATTTCCTCTGATTCTGCCCTCTTTACTCTTGAGACGCTGTTTGATCGATTTGAGAGGTCGGCCCGATTTCTGTGTTGCTCTGGGAAGACCTTTAACACACGGTTACGCGTTTCAAACATATATCTCAGAGAATTCTATCCATTGTTCCGAAAATTAATCAGATCACAGGAATTTAAAAGCTCATTTAAACATTGGTTCAAGAATTTCAAGTTCCATTAACTTTCATTCTTTATTGTATTGAATTTATGATAACAGCCTCCCTCCACCCTATCAACAGTAATTCCTCTCTTCGTATATATCAAGGCCTTAATTATTAGTTTATAATTAATTAGTTATCTACACTGAAATTGTATTTGCTATAACAGAAATTTACAGATATTACGAGAAATACAGTGTTCCTTTTTTATTGGGCACTTTTAAATGAATGAGAAAAACGAATACGTGAATACTGAGTCATTGTTTTCCTGGGTCACAAAGTGCACCGATTAGTTCATTTTTTGATTTCAGCAAAATTCCAAAAAAATGAAAGAAGTTTTTGATGTCTTGTTATTTGGTTTCGTGTTGCCAGCAACCATTTTGTGAAGGATTCTGAAGATATCAACAATCGGTCATTTAACCCTTGTAACTTCTAACTCACGGATTAATTAAAGTAGCCTTAAAATTTTTCTTCAATGGCCGATTAAGAAGGAAAAAGTCCGCAGATAATTGCAACAATGAAGCGGTTATAATTTGTCAGAGAGCGAGATAACGTCAAATCATAAAGAGTCAATTCAAATTAGGGGAAATGAGGAAAACGAAATAGTCTGACCTGGAATCTCGTTGTCTGTCAGTGTGGCTACGTGGTACTGTAATAGCTTCACATTCTCGGCCAAGATGTGTGAGGCTATTCCGTTCTGCTCGTTACGGATAATCTCATTGTTGATCTTCAGAATATCCGCCAATTTATGTGTCAAATCGTCCTTAAACAGAAAATTAACTTAATCAAAAAATTTTGTCAAAATATTTTTAAAAAATGGTTGATAATTTGTTTTAAAAAGTGGGAATTTGCAGCGAAAGTTCTTCGGGTCGTAAAATATAGATACACTCTTCAAATTTTGATACTGGAGTATTACATAAGAGATCACCAAATAATTAAATTGAAAATGTAAATTAATTTCGGCGTACTTTTCATTTAACTTCTGGTGATAAACAGCCTCGAATGAGTTCAGCTGCTTAACACAAAATTAAAAAGCCGAAGGCGCAAAATTCAATCGAAAAGTCAAAGTTTAAATAATACGACAGTACACCTGCTTCATGATCTTAATTTCTAAAATTTTATCATCAGAAATTCGGCTCTTCGGTTTTCGAAATTCGGATCTATTCTGTTTCGGCCGCTCCAGCTCAGTGAGCATAAATTTTTTATGAGCCCCAGACGCACGTGCTATTTTCTTACATAGTAAGGTGCTATATAACAACATAGAATTTGTAACTGGGGGTCATAAAAAACACTGGGGGCGGAAACAGAATAGATCCCGAAATTCCTTGAAAACTCTAGCTGTTCTGCAATCGAAGTTTCTCAATCACCGCTTACATAACAATTCGTTTATCTGCCAAAAAGTTCACTCAATCGCCATAAATCAGAGAATTTAAATGCCGTACTTTAGAGCGGGCATTTAGTAAAGGTCGGAAGTAAATGTACGACGGCACAGATTCTCGATCATCCTTGTTATACCGGAGCAAAGTTAACGCTGAAACTCTCACCTGGGATTTGGCTGATCCAAAAAGAGAGACTGCGGGACGAACCGCCAGCGGGGGAACTGGCAAAACTGTAATCAACATCCAGTCAGGCCTCGCAAACCTCGGATTCATACCTGTCAATCATTACAAACGGTTTAAGTTGTAACGCAACAGAAATTTTGATTCTCAACCTAACAATCAATCATGTCGCTCGATGACTATTGAGAAAACAAATGAGACGTCGAAGTTTTTTTCGATTATGCTCATCTTGTGCTTACGACCAGTCAATCCGTTTTTTATGTCTGAAGTCTTTGACCTAGTCGAAAATCATGAAACAAATCAAGGAGTCAAGAGCTGACAGATTAGTGACGCTGCTGAACTAAATACCGCAAACATTTTTTTGGCGAATGGTTGTTTTGAAAAACTCAGAACCACTAGTATAGAACTCACCAATGATTTCCGAGTCCTCGTCTGAGATCTTTTTGAATATTTCATGGACCATCTGACCAGTAAGAGGAATCTTCTTCTCCTGCGTCTCTTCATTTATCACTTTCCACTCAGCTGTCAACTCCAATCCTGTTCGTCTGATTTTCGGTTGGTGACGACCACATCCTCCGGCCGCACCCTACAAGATAAGATTCATGACTCTCTTGTAGCTCAATGAAGTTTTCAAAGTTGCTCATAGAACACATCTATTAAATCTCTTATCAAATCCCGAAGTATTGCTTGTTTACAACCCTTCAAATGAAAAACAATTCTGAGTCAGAAAAGGTAAGCCTTTAGTCACTAACTTAGAGCCATTCAGAGCATGATTACTTGCTCCGCCAAAACCTTCACTTGGCCTATAACATATACCTATTTAAGTCAGAATACGAACAAAGTAAAGACTAGGCTTAGAATCCCAATTCTTCAAGCAGAAAGTGTCCTTTCCTTATCATAGGCAACATATTGACGGAAAATAGCCGTAATTGACCCAATCGACGTCCACTGGATTAAAACAAACATAGCCGGCAGATTGCCGAAATAGCTGCGAAAGAACAGACTTGCATGCCGTATAATAGAGATAGAAACAGATACAGATCTAAATTGAAAAATCGACGCCACTCGAAAAGCTAGGTAAAAAACATTCAGCAATAATAAAGCTTGCAATGATCTTAAAACCTTCGCTAGAGAGAGAAATGACGTCAGGCGCGCAAACACCGTTAGTGAGAGGAAGAAGTCATTCAGAGATCAGACGAGGAAACAAAAAACAAAGGACAAATCCTGAAATACAATTCAAAAAAATTTCAGTGACTACACAAAAATAAGTCCTAGAACGGAAAAAAAATCAGAAAATCAATGTCAAAATTCAGCATGTGAACAAAAAAAAACCTATAGCGATAAATTGAAAATTTGGTTCAAACAAAAACTAGGCCTAGAATGAATGATGATTGGATTGGGAGAACCATTTAGAAAAAATCCAATCCAAAAAATCGAAAAAACATTAAAAATCAAAATGAAATTGCCGCATGTGAACAAAAAACCACAAGCGAGAAAGAGAATTTTTGTTCAAACACCGTTTTCTCACTCTACTTTAAAATTAGAGTACAAAAATTTCAAGTCGTAAAACCACTCACTTTATCGCTCCGCTTCCTGTTTGGGCGTGACCAAAATCACAACTCCAATTTGACTTCAAAAATCATGAAAATTCTTTGAATTGTAAAAAACCAAGAGCACCGCAATAATGCTCCGCTCAGCTTACAGCTTCGCATCTATAAAAAGTACAACAAAAGACAGCCTAAATGTTCTAATTTAATGAACAGCTAAATAAACATACAAATTTATTTTTTAAACTGCATGAAGTTAACACAGTTAGAGAGGTGACCTGTGTAAAATGAAAACCGGGAACAAAAAGAACAGCGAATTAAAAAGATAGCAGGATAGATAAGTACTGAAATACAATTCAAAAAACTGAATGAAGAAATGAGATACCTGACTAGTCCAACAGGCCAAATGAATATTAAGAGCCGAACAGGCAAAAAAAGTTTGACAAATTTAGAGGGAAAAGCAGTAAAATTTTAATTTTGGTGTTGAGGTATTGAAACTATTTTTCTAATCAAACACACCAGAGAGCGAGAAAAAAAAATCTGGCTTCTAAGCAAAATTTTGCCAGGTATATAAAAAGAAACTGCCCAAAATATATAAAACTAATGATGCACTTAAATTTATTGGTGCTGTATTAAAATCAAAATTGTAATGCGCAAGAGCTATCTACGCAAGAGCCCAGCTGCAAGCTCAAAAGAAATTGACCACTTGCACAGGAAAAACAATGAAAAAGAATCCAGGAGCATTTGAAACATTGCAAAATCATCTCAAACTTAAATTGATTAACTTCTAAAAGCTTAATTATTGAAAATGTACATCTTGTTATAATGTTTGAAACACTACAAAAACAAAAATTTATATTTAGAAAAGGAGGGGAAAATTGGTTTCATACTTATGCAAGTGCCTTGAAAACAGTTTTATGCAGATAAAAAATATCCATTGATCTACAAGCGTCTTTCAAAACTTCCATTGGTGCTTAAAAATGACAAAGATGACAAGAACACAGAGGTTTTACAGAAGACCTCTGTGCAATAGGAACAAAGTCTAACATCTTGGCGTTGCATCAACGTCAAAAATTTTTCGGCTCAAAAACTTTGTGAAATGCCCTTTCCAACCTGATTTTAGGTGTTCCAGCAATTACAGCGCACTTAGCACTTAAAAGGTCTTCTATGGTCTGCGTAGGGACTTAAATTCTACTTAAAGCGCCCAGTCTTTATCTGTTGCTCCCGTTTCGGAAGCTGATTAAAAAAAGGTGTGAACTTCGGAATTCTCTGCATTGCAAAACATAAGGGTACCAGTCCTGACGTACAATTTGGAAAACATTGAACTCCATTCAAGATAAGAACCGCGCTTCACACCATGGAATTGTCCAGTCAAGAGTTTCTGTGAATATAATTAGAGACTAGTAAGGCGTCAGGCTAAGCCTGACGCCCCCGGGCTTTAACTGTTTATACCGTTTTTGACTAATATAATTGCTATAAACCTCGTTTGAGAGCAATGCAAAATAAGCTTAACTACCACAGGTGAAATCAGAACTCACCCTTAGAAACCAAAAATTTGATCAATATTACCACTCAAATTTGACCAAAAAGATCAAAAGGTGTGATCAGACAGTTCCCTAATGCAATTCAATTTCTTTAAAAAACTCCTAAATAGCCTTTTGAAAAGCCGACAGCTGCTATTAAAAACATAGCCAGCAGATTGTCGAAAAATAGCCTTCACTGATTTCCCTAACCCCGATTGTGATTGAAGCAAAAGAAAAGAATGAGAAAACTGATTAAAGTCAGGAACTTTTTTTAAGTTCAAACTATTTGGATTTCATTTTGTTGTTAGACTCCTCCAGTTTCTTTATGAGAATAGAGGGGCTAGTACTAATGCCAAAAGGAAATAGAGGTGTTAGCGAAGACTTATAAGAACAAAGTTCAAGTAGCGGACATGTTTTGACTGATTGCGTATTATTTTAGGTTGCTTTGCTGAGCAACTGATGTCTAAAAAGCACTTTGAGTAGAATGAAACTAGACTGAGGAAGTCAAAAAGATATCACGCAAAATGTCGAAACAGCGGCAAAATGATGTATAGATACAAATTTTTAATCGACGAAGTAGAAAACTTAGCAACACAAGTCCTGACCTACAATTCAAAGAACTTTCATCGACTTAACAAAAAACAAAACCTAGAATGGACTATGAAGGCATTGTGAAAACAATTTAGAAGAAAAACGTAAAATATTAAAATCAAAATACCGCATGTGCACAAAAAAAATTACCAGCGAGAAGGCGAATTTTTGTTCAAACACCATCTTTTCACTCTACTTCAAAATTTGATCAAAAAAATTGCACGTCACAAAACCACTAGCTTTTTTGCTGCATTTCCTGTTTCGGCGTCACCAAAATCAGCACTCCAATTTGACTTCAAAACTCATGAAAATGTGTGAACAGATCATAAAAAGCTTAGCTGGAAGACTTCCGGAAAAAATTCGAAGATACCTTTGCCAAAAAGCAGCCCGTCGAATTTTTAGTTTCTGGTCGAAATGAGCATCAGAGAAGATTATTCACTATCTTAATTGATTAAAAAATATCTAAACATAAATTTAAAACAAAGAGCAAAAATTCAGATAATGTTTCGATTTGTAAAAGTACCAAGAAAAACATTATTTCAAATACTTGACACAATTTAATTGCTCGGACAAATTCGGACATGCCAAAGAAGCATAAAACATCTAATTTTGAAAAAAAAGATTTAATTTGTAATAGAAACAGCCCACGAGCATTAAGCTAACATTCAGTTACAAGTAAAAGCAATAAAATAAGGCGCCAAAAATAGAAAATAACCTTGGAAGATGAAAATTTTGAGAGCGAAAAACTAGAAATTTAATTTAAATTTAAGTTTTTTGTCAAATTTCCAATTGCTTGTTGCCACAGAAACTATTTAATTTGTACCAAGAAATGCCCACGAACATTAATCCTGCATTCAGCTGCAAGTAAAAGCAATATAATTCGAACATTTGACCCGCCGGGATTCGAACAATTGACCGCCAGATCCATAATTCCTGCTACCAATTTTATATGAGCACCAAGCTTTACTTCGGAATGAGTGCAATAGAAATTACTCGAAAAATGAAACCCGAAAGCGTGCAAAAGCGCAAAACGGTTAAGCAAAAATTTTGCATAATAGAGACCAAAACGTTTACAATAATTCCTATGACCCCACCGGGATTCGAACCACTGACCTCTCGCTCCAAGGCCACCAGCACTAACCACTGCGCTACGAGGCACCTTATACTTTGCTGCAACCTCGGAGCCTTAGCAACTTCGGAGCCCTAGAGACCACTCAAAAATGATGAACGAAAGCCTGAAAAAATCACTTGAAAGTCAAAGAAAGCTCGAGAAGAAAAGCGCAAAAATGTCAAGCAAAAGATTTGCATATAAAAGGACACACATGTTTACAATAATTGCTATGAACTGCGTTCAAGAGCAATTAATTAGCGTCAAACTCCCTTTAATTGCCAAAACTTTAAAACTTCAATCCGAAATAACATCGTAGACATAGAAGTTAAATAAAAACGCTTGAAGCCGCACGTGAAAATAGCTTGGTTAGTGAAAATTTTTTAAACCTGCTTTTCTCGCTGTTTCAAAAGAAGGCACAAAGCTTGAATTTGTTCACTGAAACAACCGTTTACTTTTAAAACTTTATTCACTCGCGGTTTTCTTACTCGCTCACTCAAAAAACAGAAAACTATGCAGCCTCTTCGAGTCCGAAGAAGACAGCGCCTCAAAACTGTACAATAGGAGCGCAATAATTGCCCGCTGTTTTAATTGCAATAATTGAAAACTAGCTAACCAATCAGTTTCTTGGTACAAGAGCAATTGACAGACACGCAATATCAGCGACCATTTTGTCTGTGCTCGCTCTTCTGCAAACATCTCTAGTACCAACCGAAAGTAGATCACACCAGTAAATCGTGTGTTTCGTCGTGGAAGAGTTAAAAACAGTTGCATCTAATAACACTGTCTAATAGATGCAACCATATTCAATCGTTGTTATCTTGCCCAATGAGCGTCGAGCTCGAAATTGGCTATATGATATTTCAAGTACTTGACGCTAAATCTATGTAATGGCTCGTACGCAAAGAAATTTATAAACAAAAAGTCAGTCTTGCCTAGCTGAGTTGATAAAATCTAAAACAAACGATAAACATCGGACGGATAACTACGAAAAATTCAGCGTGGCAACTCCTTTATTACATACATTACTTTAGTCCCTAGTTCCATTTAAATCATTTGATTTCAAAGTCTAACTAATTACGTAGTTAACAGTAACAGTACCAAATGTCAGACAATCTCGTTAAAAATCTCGTATATACCGTAAGTGCGCTTTTGCATATAACCTACGATTTGGGAAATCATGCATATTCATACCCTCATTGATTTCTATTTCCCTATACATCGTCCAGCTTACTGAGGTCCATTTTCAAACCCTGGATCTACTTCGAAGCTGACGCTCTTAATCCTGTTCAAGGAGAAAAATTCCATTATCATTAAGTTTTTCTATAAAATCAGATTTTCATACAAAATTCATAATAGTTTCATTTGAATACAGGTACATTAGAAACACGTTTAAGAAAATCCATCCAAACAATTGTGCGGTTATCATTCGATCTTCATGCTGCCATCAATAGAAATTGCCATTCTTGTAAATCATAGCGTCCAGATGTCGTTGAATGTTCTGGAATCTGTCATCGCCAGTGTAGTTCACTTCTCCCCTTTCCCACTGGTCCTGGGTGGCAGGTCTAGGCACTCCGTCTCCAAATGACCCTTTAGGTCCAGTGCTTCCAGTTTCGCTACTGATCGGAGCTCCGCTGCTTGGCACTGAAGTTGATTGCGTAGTTTCTGAAAAACGTAATATGCCTATCAAAATCGTCACTCAGATTTTATGAATGTCCTAACTCTTACCCAATGGAGTCCCAAAACTGGAATTAAGCAATCGAAAACCTCGACAAAATGCAATTGAAATGCTCATTTTGAACGTCGTTCCTTTGTTTTGGTCAAAAACTGATCTTAGAACTCGTCAATTTTACGGACACTGTTATTATTTCGCTACTTGGAAGGACGGGGGCATCAACTTGATACTTAAAAATTAAAATTAAACCATATTTGAACTCATACTTCAAAATGAAGCATCTTTTTAAATATCTGACTCACCTCCCACAGTTTCTTGGGTGAAGAGTGGCTGCACGCTATGATTGAACACTTTCCACCACGTTCTGATGAACGGCTTTGTTGTATGAAACATGTTACTATCAGTTGCACTGCTACTTCCTCCATACACGTTATCATTCTCCGAACTGTAGCTGAAATGCCAGGGTTTGCTCGATCCCAAAAAGTGGACGACCTTCACCTGGGTTCCAAACTTCAGCAACGCTGGCAAGTAACTGTAAGTCAAATTAGCAGCCATATTGTAGACAAACGGAAGATGCCTCGAAATATCGGTTGTTGACCAGTCGCTAAAGTAGGAATTGAGTAATCCTTGGTCGCCTCCATCAAAAGAACCTTCAGATTTGGCTAGTTCCATCAATTTTCCATAGGTTTCCATGCTTGGTTTGAACACAAATACTCCAGTGTTGAACATATCGGGCCATCCAACATCGGGAGCAGCCGACAATTCTTCCCTAGCAAAGAGATCGTCAATATTTTCCACAACTAAGGTATCCGCATCCATGAAAACGCATTTCGTGTAGTGTGTCAGGGTCCAACATTGCAGCTTTGTAAATGTGATTCCGAGTTCCGGTCGAGCCATTAATGCAAGTCGAGTTGCGTCTCCGCTGTCCATCAGGGACACCTCGATCAATTCATCGAACGTCTTCTGGAGTGCCTCGCGAAGTTGGGGTTCCGGTTTGTATCCCAGAAGCACGACCAGTTTCTTGGTTGTTGCGCAATTCCTCAAAGATTGGCCGAGAACTAGCGCCCCTTTCGCATAGCTATCGTTTGTAATTAGGGTCACGTACGCTTCCGTCATTTCGAACGTCTGTCTTATTCTCGATCAATTGCCCAGACAAAGTTATTGCGAATTCGGAGTATTTCTAGTAGAATGAAATTCCTGGACTGGATTTGACGCAGATTTGGCTTGATAAACGATATCTAGTTTGGCTACTGACTGATACAGAGATAAGTATATTAACCAAATGAATAACTCAAACAGTACACAACGCTGGCGTCGTTTGCACTGGTTAATCAGGCGTAGTGTGTATTGTAGAAAGTTTACAAAGTTAATCTGAGTTTGTGATCAAACTTAGTTTATCAGTGGTTCTTTTGTTCTGAAGGACAAAATATCACGCTAGATATCCTTCACACGCACTAATTCGGTATCGAATATGATAAATTATTTACTCGATTGTGCAAAATAGGACCAGAGTCTAAGGCAAACAAAATGAATGTGTGCTCTTGCAACAAGCTCCTCAAAATTTGGCGTGAAATACTTCAGCAATGGGAGTGTAGCTAGTATATAGATGTATAATAATAAATGAATCTATACAAGCTAGACTTCGGAGAGTAACAGCTGGTATAGTATAGCTACTTCGTGAACAAATACAAATAAAAGGCCAGCAAAACGTATGAACAGAAACAGAAAGACGATTGACAATTTTACCACACAATGTTCAAAGATTATTCAGATCAAGTCAATCTTTTGATCACTATTCACCACTCCCTAATTGAGATTATTCACACGAGACAATATTTAATCTAGTACCTGTCGCTTTTCAGACCAAAATTGACCTAAAAGGTCAACTCATATTCGTTCATCACATTTACAGAAGCTGAATACAGACAACAAACCGTACAACTGCAAAGCTGAATTCTTGAAAATTATGCAATTTAACAAAGAACTTAAGGTGCTCCACATTGTATTCCATGACATATAGTCAGTCCCATAAAGTTGCAACGCTATCGAACGTCTCAAAGGTCAAAGTTCAAATTTAAAACATGCAGATATTAGCACTTTGATGTTCATTTGCTTGCCAGGAGTTTTTCGAACGTTCGCTTGCGTTGCAATTTTATGGGACTTACTATAAACTTGAAATGCTAGTTTCGAAGGTCGAAGTTCAAATTTTTGAAAAGCCTGAAGATGATTGCCTCAAGCTTATCGAACGTTGGCTTGCCTTGCCTCGTTCAACTTAGTGAAACTATAGTCTGTCCCATAAAGTTGAAATAAGCGAACGTTCGAAAACAACGAAAACATGCAATTGAGCATCAATGTGGTCATTTGAATGTCAACGTTTTGTCCATTAAGCTTTCATTCATCAAATTTTTCTACATGTTTTAAAAATTGAACTTTGAACTCTAACCTGTGGCGTTTGAAACGTTTGCTTATTTCAACTTTATGGGACGCGCTATATCATAAAGTTGAAATACGCGAACGTTCGAAGACGTCAAAAACAGGCAAAGCAATTGAGCATCAAAGTGGTCATTAATGTCTACTTTTTTTCCAATTAGCTTCTACTACTTTTTTCTGCATGTTTTAATTTTGAAGTGTTGCCCTTTTTGAAACTTTCGCTTATTTCAACTTTGTGGGACACGCTATATAGTCAGTCCCATAAAGTTGCAACGCTATCGAACGTTTCAAAGTTCAAATTTCAAATATGCTATTTCAACTTTGTGGGACACGCTATATAGTCAGTCCCATAAAGTTGCAACGCTATCGAACGTTTCAAAGTTCAAATTTCAAATATGCAAATATCTAGGAAAACACTGTCCATTTGCATGCCCCGAGCTTTCCGAACGTTCGCTTGCGTTGCAACTTTGTGGGACTTAGCTAGCGTGTCTCATAAAGTTGAAATAAGCGAACGTTTCAAAAGCCACTGGACTGATTTCAAGGGTCAAAGTTCAAATTTAAAGCATGTAGAAAAAATTGATGACAGAAAACTTAATGGAAAAACGTTGACATATTCAAATGAGCAAGTTGATGCTCAATTGCACGTTTTTGGTCTTTTTCGAACGTTCGCTTATTTCAACTTTATGGGACAGACTAGACTATAGTTTGTCCTATTAAGCCGCATCCGCAAGCGAAGAACGGTCCCAGAGGTCAAAGTTCAAATTTAAAGCATACAGAGATCAGCGCTTCGACTTTATTTGCATGCATGTCACGAGTTATTCCAACGTTCGCTTGCGTTGCGACGTTTATAGGACTAGAAATGCGTCCGATTTGTTATTTGTATGAGGGTTTTCCATTATAGCTCATTTTATTCGCTTTTTCTGCAACATGTTCTATGTTAACTTTGACCTTTATTCCAATGTTTTCAAACGTTCAGACTATAATTGCAAACTTGATAATGTGGTGTCCAAATGGAATGGCCTTTAGTCGAGAAAATGGACCGACCAATGTCGTTAAAAAATGCGAAATACCAGTAGGTATTTCAGAGCAAAGAACTGCTCTGTTCTGGTCAAAGTTCTGGAATAAAAGGCAAAGAGACAAACTTCTGGAACAACGGATTCAATAAATGGTACTATAGAAATCAAAAACAGTGCAGTCAAACCTTGTCACAGACCTTGTATACCTGTAACGAGCCTCTAATTCAACTTCGGCATGTTGCTCAAACTCAATAAGTACAAAATTAAGAAACTGCAATGACGCTGCTACAAATGAGTACCGAAAAATCTGAATGAGAGCAACGAAAAATCGAATGTGGAACACCAAGCAAATTAATAATTCAAAAGTGATCGATAGTTATTCCAGACTTTATTCCAGCTTTATACACAGCCGGTAGACTAGGGAATATAGCTAGGAAACGGCGTCGCCCACCATTTAGCAAAAACAATTGACCAACCCGTTTCATTCTGTTCACGCTTCCGTTTCATTCGGTTCACGCTTACTTGTTATGAGCAGCCTTTATTATACAGTCCTTTTCTGAACTCTAAGAGTTTACAGTACCCTTTAAAAATTGTTAAAAACAAAATGTAAAACCTCAATGCAGTTGAAATATCACAGCAAATAAGTATACCAAGATGTTAAAGGTAGATATAAGATTAATAAACCTCATCGCCAGTAATTAAAAATTAGCTGACACGAAAAATAGTGAGAATAGAAAAAAACAGGGCAAATGCAATAGGCCCACAACACTAAACCTTTAACAAAACAAACCAATTCATGTAGTAAACAAGAGTGCCTAAATCCAACAGTCAATCATTTCAGTTGCAAAGAACAATTCAATGGAAGGAATACTCTGAATTACAAATTGTCTACAAAAACCACAAAAAGCGTGCTCATTTCAATTACCAAAATACATCTAAACGCCGCATACAAGAAAAAAATTTCACATCTACTTCTTCTAAAATAGCTGTATGAACAAATTGCCCACTCTTGGCGCTCTACCAACATCACAGTAATAAATATTGTCTAAAAGGATTTCTCCAATGCTATTCGAGTCGTAAAAACTATGAAAATTTCCTTAAAGTGTAATCTTATAACCAAACAAGGCGGCTCGTTAATGTGCGTTCGCACATGATGTTCCGACCCGAGCTCATCTACATTTTTGACTTCATTGTCAACCAAATGAAGAGATAACAAAAATAGATGTTTGAATTTAAAATGCTACATTTGAAATTAATTAAACACACTAAATTCTGCCTCGATGAAATAGCAATCATAGGTTTCATTCATGTGACATCAATAACTCATCACAATAAGTCGTATGGCAAAGAAAAATACATCAAAACCACGAAATTTTTGAGAAAACCCATAGTATCAAAGTCAAAAAATTCTACAGCCTTCAACGGAAGGCATTTAATACGCTAAATTATGCCTAGATGATGTGACGACTAGGATGTTTGTCATTCAAAATTTATCAATAAGACATTACAACAAGTCATTGACTATGAAAACAACAACAAAAACAGGTAAAATCCAAAAGTTCGGTAGAAAATTGAAAGAAGAAAGTGTCGAAGCTATTTAAACCATAAGCTTTTTTTCTCTGAAAACTTTTTCAACGATCCATTGAACGTCTTCACTAAGCCAATGGGACCTATCAATATTAGGATAATGTAATACGATTTCAAAAGGAACCAAAATTACTAAAAAAATCCAAAAATTATAAAAATTATGAAAACTCGTGCACCGAAGTCAAAAAAACCAATAGTTAGAAGACAAAACCGCTAACTAGATAAATTGTTGCTGATGTAGAAAAAAAGCGGTTCTGTCATTACCGAGACTGTCTACAATCCACGAAAATAAGCTCAAGATTGATGTATGTTCAAAAATAAAAAATATTTTTAAGGTCTTAACAGCCATTTAACTCAAAAGCTTTCATAGGAATTCAATGAATACGCTCAGCTATGCCACGATGTGAATACAAAGATGTTTATGATGCCTAGGTAATCAATAAGACATCACAATATGTCTTATGACTATGAAAAAAAAACAACAAACACAGGCAAAAACCAAAATTTCTTTAGAAAAATGGAAGAAAGTGTTGAAGCCATTTAAACCATATTTTTTTCTCAGAAAGTTTTATTTATGATCATTTGAACGTCTTCACTAAAGGAAGATGTAGCCATCAATATTATGATGACGTGATAAGATTTCAAAATGAACCAATAAAACGAAATGTCCAAAAAAATTTTAAAAAAATTTGAAATCTTGTATAACCAATAGTTATTTGATAAAGCCGCCAATAAGATTAACTTATGTTGCAGTGGTATGAAGGAGTTCAATCCTGTTTTTACTGAGACGAAATTACAGTTCACAAAAATAAGTTTATGATTTACTAATTTTAAAAAAACTTTCGAAAATTTATTTTCAAAGTCTTAACAGCCATTAGCTGTCCACTCACAGCACTAGATAGGTTCACTTAATGCTCATTACCAAATCTATTGCACCTTTAGTCAACAAGTTTATGCCATAGGATTATAAAACTTTAGTAAAACCTCAATAAATCAAAATTTCATTTGAAATTACGAAATTTGAGATACGAGTCCAAAAAAAAACATGAGCGATCCCTTCGAAACAAATTTTTTGTTCATTGGGCTTCATTTGATCGTAAAAGAGGTTTATCATTAACGGAACTTCGATATTAAAAGTGTCTAGTAGTCTCTAGGTGACTTGAAAAACAAAAAAAATGCAGAATTTTCTAAAAAAAAGAGCTCCCAAACCTAATTCGAATTTTTTTTATATATTAAACTTCCCTCTAAGACTAGAACTAGTCTTTATTATCTCCTTTCGTCTATTAAAAACCTGAAATTGATTTACTTTTTGGCATGAAATCTAGTTTTGAATTAAATTTTTCATAGAAAAAACGTTAATTCGAACGAAAATTACGGTAAAAGTGAACAAAAGAACCAAATATCCAGTGTTCACATGAAACTTTAAACCTCGATAACTCCTCGAAAAAAACGAAATTCAAAAAAATCTTTGTAATTTCGAATTCTACGCTGGACGAGGTTTTTAATGATACCACGCACATTTCTCTTCGATGAATATATCGGTCGGCCAAAATTCACGAAACAAAAAAAACCCATTTGAGTATATAGTTCCTCCCCCCACAAGTGGGGTCGGAACAAAAAATCTTGGCTTTAGTAGAGCAACGAAAAGGTAGAGTAGTTTTCTAATCATCAGTTGCTGGATGACATTTCGAACAGATTTGGATTTTGATCAAGCATTATCTCACTTTGGAAAAAAAATAAGTTTGACACATGAGGCCGTAACTATAATGTTCTGTTATTTTTTCTTAAGTCTGATCCCAACAGTTTATTGTGATGCTGCTTGTTTTTGTATAAGCCTGTATAGTTGTTATATAAAAGCTTACAAAGCTTTGATTTCTACCCGCATTGATCATGTAAGTAATATGCGGCACCATGAAACTCAAGTATCATAGTGAAGCAAAAGGTTTGGTTTCGAAAGCCATAAAAATCTAAGTTAAAGATGTCTCTACAGCTATTATGAAAATGAACTCAAACTAAATAACAAGGGAAAGGGGGGGTTTAAACAGTTACCGACTATTTACATGTTCTTTTCTGAGCAGATGAAAATTTGTATGACGTGATATTAATATACTAAATTGGTCACAAAAATATAGCACCAATGGATAGAACTTCAATTTTGGTAAACTTAGTTTGTTTTGGTCTCTGATTTTTGAAGTCAATTTTTTGTTCTTTAGCTCGTCAAATGTCGCACCATTATCGCATATTTTCAAGGCTATGTGTAATTATATTCTTAATCGGAAAAATTTAGCAGAACATTTTTCATATGAATCGTGATTTGGATATCATGTTATCGCACAAAATCTCGACAAACGGAAACTACGCTGCAGCTAAACAACAAAAGCTACGCCAACTAAAAATCAACGCGAACAACATATGTAGGCAAAATTTTCCGCATTCGCTTCAGAATCACCAAAACTTACTGAATTCGACCAGCATTTTCAAGTACAAGTATTTTTAACTGAAAATTGTAGTTGATGTATTATTTCAATTTCAAACTGCAGCTGCATCTAAAATTTGCTTTAGTGTGTCTATGAAAAACTTTATCAATATATCAGCAAGAACTTTATGCTGGAAAAGAATCTTAGTGAAACAGAGACTGACATAAAAATCGGGTATCAAAAAATTGCTTCCGGTATCAGTTTCCTGTGTCTCTGCGTTCTCTCTTAGTGATTGTTCAAGTGAGTCGAATAATTCTCAATACAACTTTTACAAATTAAAAAAAATACAAATAAAATTCAATAGAATAAAATATACAACTGAATGTGTCTAATGTTTTGCGGAAAACTAGCCATTGAGAGTTTTACCATTTCCCAAAAGTCTCAATGCAAAAAAATTTCCCCTAAATTCTTAACGGATAACACGAAATTTTACAGCAATTGTAAGAAATGTAAGAATTCCAAAATCTTCCAAAAATTTCCAGGATTCGATGCAGCTGGCAAGCAAATTCAACTAACCTTTTTCTTGTTCTGGTTGTCCTGTGTGAACGGATCTTCGACCTCTGCAAACTTGTCAGTTTCGATTTCATCTCCACCCTCACACATGTTTCTGCTTTTACACATGTCGTAAATGAGAGTCATTCGTCTTCGAGGGTTACTCTTTGTTTTGGACAGAATGTCCTGCACGGCCGCACTTTCCTGTAAAAAAAAACACTTAAGTTTGTTAACGAAGTTACATCTCGAAGAGCTACGCGATTCTCGTTGAACGTTTGATTTTTTCAGTGACTGCGTAGCCTACACATCCAAATTGTAAGCAAAACCAAGATCGACTAACTTTGGACAAATTACTCTCAATCTGCCGAAGTGGCACTGCCTTTGGTTCTTGTAGCTGCTTTTGGTTCTTGTAGCTGCAACTGAAAGCATTGCATAGGTTCACCAATGGCTCTCAAGAAACCAAAATGGATCTTTGCTTAATAGGACGAAGTCTTGAAGCTGCAAAAATGACAAATGAAGACAAAACAAAACCACTAAAATATTTTGAAACGACCGCACTCCAAAATAATCCGAACAATTATTGATTGTAAGAATCCAAGATGAAACCAAACCTAGCCCCAAAATTCCTGCGCGTCCAACATAAACGCTTAATTATTCCATACTTTATCAAAAAAGATTAATTAGCAAATTTAGCAAAAAAGTTTAATTAGCAAATTTAGCAAACTATAAAAGATTCAATAAACCAAATTAATGATGCATTTTGTATAATTATTGCGTTAATTTTCGGAAAAACCGACAAAATTATAAATCCAGAAGACTCCTATAGGAAAGGAAAGTCCAACTAGCCCATTCTGAAGTTTTCAGAAAATGGGACAGCGGATGTTAGGTTTCTATTTCTGGCATATTTAGTGGTACAAAAAGCGTATTAGGAGCCATTTTTGATTTAGAAATTTAGAGAACAAAAATTTAACCAAAAGACTCGGATAAAACCAATCGACAAGCAGAAGTGTAACCAATACCAAATTTCCGCAAAATTGACAAAATTTGGTCAAAAACACGGATAATGTGAAAAAACAACGGAATTCCGACTATTAATCACCAAATTTGAAATCTCGATAACTCCCTGCAGAAAAAGAAAAAATCTTTAACTATATTACAATGCGACTCGCAATTCTCTATGATGAATAAACGGCAAAAATTTACTGAACCCCCCCCCCCCCCCCCCCCCCCCAAGTGGGTCGGAACAAGAAAGAGAAATATTAGAAATATTATTTTAGAAATACAATAGCATGAAAATGGTCATAGTAGTTTTTCTAAAAGAAACCAGGCAAATTTTAAGTCAGCGCCAAAACAACTTAGGGCAAACTCTAAAAATTAATACTGATCTTCAAGACGTAATAAGACAAACGATTGCAATAATTGCTACAAATTCTATTATTTCAAATATCCGTTAAAAAAGAATAACACTGCAGATATTGAGACTTAATTAGTTCAAAGTGATATTTTTCTACTGATAGAAAATATCGCGCCAAAAATACTCAAACCATGAGATCAATTTAAATAAAACAAAAATTCGTAGAAGATAAATCAATAAAACCATACCTAATTTCCAGTTAAACAAAAAACAAAATTTAAATTAATTTTTCGACAACACTAACATAAGCGACTAACGCCAGGTGAATTGCTCCCAAACGACAAAAGAGCAGTTGGTTTTATCAATAGATAGTTGCGCGTCTTAGGGAGGCTAGCTGTAGCTTAATTGAGGCGGGGTGAGCTTGAGGGGAAGGGGTGAGGAGAAACGGGTGCTCAGCGCGGTCGAAGATTCAGGTTTTACGGATGGGATGGGGACGAAGTGAGGGTGGTCAATTGGGGAGGGCTCATACTCCTAAGAACCACTCCTTATGATATGAAATGAATTAATCTTTTAAAGCGGGTGGAATTGAGTGGAATTGGTGGGGGAGAGAGGTCGAGGTGGGGCATATCCTCGTCCAAGAATTTATTATTATTATATTTATTTCTTTCACAAAAATGAGGGACTACTCCCGCAAGATAAATAATTTAGATGAATCATACTAGTTTAGGTTTGTTAAGTTGATTTCATTCCAGGACCGACATTTTTCGCAAAGACAGAACATAGCCGGCAGATTGGCGGAAAATAGCCGCGATAGACGCTTGTGGCCTACCATGAATTGAAACAACTAAAGAAATAAGATTGACAGATCGACCACCAGCTTTTTAGTAGACCACTAGACTTTTTGGGCTAGATTCGGACTGTCATTTTCATGAGCCACATTTGCTCTACAAGGAAAAAAACCTGATGGAGATGGTTTCAAAATTAATATTCGATACTAAAACTCAAGACCTTATTACTCAGGAATTAGGGCATATAAGTTTGGCACTGCTTAGATGCACACTATTGACCTTTAATTAGTAAATGTTCATGAAATTTAAAGTGCCATAAGTGAGTTCAGAAGTCATTTTTTGAGGTAAGTCCCTCAGTTGACCTAAAACCAGTAATGACGTCACGAACACAAATTTTAACTGCAAAGCAGTAGAAGTCCCTGAAGTCATTGAAAAACTCAATTCAAAGAAGTCAGGGTAAAACGAAACAAAAATCTGTTAGACGAAGTTAAAAACATAGCAGGATAAGTCCTGACGTACAATTCAAAGAATTTTCATTGACTAAACAACAAACTAGACCTAGAACCGATCATGAGTGAATTGGGAAAACCATTTCCAGAAAAAAATCAGATAAAAAACAGAAAATCAATGCCAAAATGCAGCATGTGAACAAAAAAGCACTAGCGAGAAATGCAAAATTGGTTCAAACAAAGAACTAGGTCTTGAATGAACTATGAAAAGATTGGGAAAATCATTTAGAAAAAAATCCGATCCAAAAATCAAAAAACCGTAAAAGTCAAATTAAAATTGCCGCATGTGAACAAGAAACCACTAGCGAGAAAGCGAATTTTTGTTCAAACACCGTTTTCTCACTCTACTTAAAAATTAGAGCAAAAAAAATTCATGCCGCAAAAGCACTCGCTTTTTCGCTCCATTTCCTGTTTCGGCGTGACCAAAATCACTAATCCAATTTCACTTCAAAAATCATAAAAATGTGTAAACAGATCTTTAAAAACAACGCCCCAATACAATTCAAATTCTTTGAATTGTAAAAATTAGAAGCACTACAATAGCCGCCAGGAATTGCTGACGCGGCTATTAATAAATGATATGGAACAAAAATTTTGGATATCGCAATTGAAATTGAACTTTCTACATCAAGTTTAAGATTCCATTTTTGAGTCCGACCGGTTGAAAGAATTTCACATTTGAATCAATGATGCTTGCGCTGCATGTAGCTCGATAGAAAAAAAAATTGCCCGTTAACTCTTTTTTTGATTTCAGGCAACACCAACCGATAACTTGACTGTCTTTGTACAATACTAATATACTCGCTGAAGTTGAACGCATAATTATTGTTTAACAATTTTGATAGCAAGAGATCTGTTAGCAAAATGTGGTAGTTGAGGGGTAATAAGTTCAGGGATCTTAGTCGTTCAAGGATTACGTTCAAGGATTTACGTCTCTTAGACGGCTTCGGTGAGTCGCATACTAAGAGACTAGTGAGCCAAAAGGCTCTAAGAGAAATTAATGCTATGTGTATATCATTTTCGAGGACAAAATTTAAATGGGTGAAATGAAAAATGGTACAAGCAGAAAAACCGCGTTAAAAAAGACCGCAGCACTGGTAATATTCTATAAACTTCCTTTGAGAGCAATTAATAAATTCATAAATAAGCAGATGAAGTATTGTTTTTCTTCATGCAAAAAAACTAAGAGACCATAGGATGAGTTGAAGAAGTCAGGCGTACATCGAGTCGAATTTTTAATCAATCAAAGATAATTCCAATGAAATCATAATCAGAAGGATTGGGGGTTATAGGTTATCTGACCACTATGCTGTGGGGGGGACTTTAATGGGATAGCCCTGTTTTAGGCCAATTTGTTAAAGAAAATCAAAAACTCAGACGAAAGCATTCAAATGTCAAGCAAATGTTTACCCCGTATCTTCACGAAAAACTTAACTATGAATAAAGCGAATCCCGGAATCCAACGAAAAAGGAATCAATGCACAAACCCGCGAAAATGAAATCAACAAATTTCGAAAATCAAATTGAACTTACTTTGACAGATCAAATAATCAAAAACCAAAAACAAAAAAAAACTGCTTAATGTCGGACAAAGTGCTCTCGAACAAAAGGCTGTGCAATTTAATTGAGAGAGGGTAGTAGGCTAGATAAATTTATGTGGGTGCATAAAATTCCAACCAAAGAGGGATTTGCTATACCGAAGCTCTAACCACTCGGCTATCAGGCCCTTGTGTTAGTTTAGCATACAATCAATTTTGCTTTAGCGACAGACAATTTAAATACATTTGCAAAAATCTAGAACTCAAGCGAGAAAAAGTTACTCGAGACGTGGAATCGATAGAATGTTCCGAAAAGGTCGAGTAAAAATTTTGCATTAAAAGATAGGTCTTTTCCGTTCGTGCCCCCGAGGCACTTAGTGGGTGCATTTTATTTGCAACCCCAGACGCATGTGCCATATTTTTGCATAAAGATTTACTATGTAATGACACGTGCTCTATAACTGGGCGATGCATAACGTACTGGGGGGGGGGGGGCACAAACGGAAAGGATCCAAAAAGACATGTTTACAATAATTGCTTTGAACTTCCTTCAAGAGCAAGGAAACGGTATCTACAGCATAGAAATGATGACTCGGGTTAAAAAGGTAATACGCAAAAAAGTAAAGGGCACAAAACTGATCCTTGTGGAACTCCCAGCGTCCTCTTCGTTTCATTTGAGAAAATTCCGATTACTGCTTCGATTCTTTCCGTTTGCGTACCTCCCAGTTACAGAGCACGTGCTATTACATGGCCAATCTTTATGTTAACGTTTGGCAACTGGGCCTGTGGGGTTCAAACAATATGCACTTGCTACGCTGGGGGAGAGGGGGCAAAACCGAAAAGATCAAATTGATCTTTGTGAGCTGTTCATATTTTTTAAGATCAAAAGCTAAAAAAAGAACTGTCCAACACTGGGTGAATATTGGCTGGTCCGGGGCCCTACCAGCACTCTTCTTCATAAAGCATTTCGTATTGTTCAAATCTAGCAATAAAATGATATTATACAGAAAGCATCGCGCCATCAGCATCGCGCGTTATGAAACAACTCGCAACTAAGATCAGCGAAAAACGCGGAGAGCCGTACGCCGACACTATAAGCTACATCCGAACGAAAATCAGCTTCGCACTTCTGAGGAGCTGTGTTCTCTGCTTGAGGGGATGTCGCGCCCTCAAGCCTCATGTTCTCAGTGAGACTTCGATTAGCGCCGTCGTGGAGGAGGGAAGGCTGCACTGAGTGCATGGCTGCTTAACTTTATTCCTTTGCTCCTTCACAAATATCTGCCGAGAAAAATGTAAAACAAAAGACAGACAGTATTAGAAAACAAACAACTAATGGCGAAAGTAGATGAGTCCAACTAACAGCCCCCCTTCTTCAACCACAGCTCCCATTGAAGCATCAACAATTTTGCCACAGCTCCCATTGAAGCATCGACAATTTCCTGAGTGTCCTTGAGGATTCTTAGCAGTTCGTATTTAGTTTGTGGGCAGATCTTATCAATATTAAAATCTTCCGCATATATAGCAGACAGGTGAAGTTTTTTCATTAAACAAGGGCTCAGAAAGAAATGGTTACGTGACTCTTCTTGAAGTCATTGAGCACTTGGCGTTTATCGAGAACCGCGAAGCAGTTCGAGATATTAAGTCAGAATTTCGAAGTGCAGAATCACGTAACCTTGCTTAAAACACGAAACACGCACTTTTCAAAATAAAGAATGTCAACGGAGGTCAACTTCTGGCTAAGTAGCAGCTTCTGGCATTTTAAATTCTGGCACTGCAGAATTTCTGCATTTTAAAATGTGCACGTGAGTGTTTTAAGGAGAGTTATGGGGTTAAGGCTTAAAAAATCATGCTCGATGTGGGAAAGGAGAAACGGATTTGATCTAAGTATTAATAGTTATTCTGGGCGCTAGTTACCTTGTCGATGAGCAGCTTCGAACAGAAGTAGCAGAAACATCTTAGCACTTTGATTGTCGTTGCAAGCCATCCAACATGGTAAACAGGACGAGCCAGCTCCAAATGCCCAAAATGTCCAGGGCAATCAAAATGATTCCCGGCACAAGTCTGACATCTCGTTCCTTTGTCAACCACTCCTTGCCGGGGATCTATCAAGCCACCCAATTTAGGTTTACCCGCTTCATATACTTCCGAATAGCGAACACCTCCGTCAACCACTGACATGGCTTTTATTTCATCCGGGCCCAATATGCCAAACTGTACTCTTCGAACAGTGCGCAGAGACGCCGAGGACTCCATCACGCCAGCGTTGCGTGACATGATTTAGATTACGACTCAATTTCAAAACGTTTATCTGAAAGAGAGAACGTTTATCTGAAATAGTGTTGCAGTGCGGGAGGGGAGGCTAGACACCTAATTAAAAGTAGTGACTTAAATTCCAACAAAACGAATGAATAGTAATAAAAAAAGACACGACAGCAAATTTAAACAGCAAACAAGTTACGACCTGCAGTCCACACAGCGACATCAGAGCCCTAGTTCGTGAGTTAAGGGAGAACAACGCTGATGGTGAAAAGTTATAGAGAATCGTCTGTAAAATGTAAAAGAACGTACGTGAGACATCAGGATAGGGGTTAAAAAAGTAAATGATGTTTTGAAAGATCAAACACTACTAGCCGTACCATTTGAATAAAAACGTGATCACGTACAAAAGGACAAAATTAAGTTTCCCTCTTTTGCGTAGCTCCATACTCTCCCTACGTGGCTCGCGCTCCATGCGTCGGCGCCCTGCAGTACAAGCGTCAATAGGAACCATTGTAAAGGAAGGGAGGCTGTTGTGCTAAATGCTCTATATTTTTTCTAATCTTGATTCAAAACCACTACACATTATACTTTAATTGCTATTTACCATATATATTTTGATTATAATTCTGTTGCTTTATTTTCTTTATCCTTTGCATCTGATGCTTCAATTTTTAACTACTCTCAGAATTTAAATACACATAGGAGTTGACTTGCTGCCCCCGAGTTGACCGACTACCCTTTTAGTTGAAGGGCTTTCTCTTAAATGGCCTCTTTTTTATTTGATAAAGGTTGTGGTTTTTGTGTTATGAAAGGTACAACATGGAGAAAATGATGATCAAACAATAAAAACTGATAAATAGCAGTTTGCATCAACTAATGAAACAGGGAAAGACAAATGAAAAATAAATTATCACAGGCTTAGGACAACTCGATCCCAACCGGCGAGGATTTATAGAGTTGCTAAAGTACATAAAAACGGTACGCAGCTTTGGCCCGTTCTGTCAATAGCCGGTAGCAGTTACGAGTCAAGTTATTCATCCCTTTGTCCAAAGGTTGCCAGTTGCAAATGAGACTAACTCGAAAGATGCCAGAGCCACTTTAGAGGCTACCAAATTGGTGGGAAATGACTAGTATCTCTGGATGTTAAAAACTTGTACACCAATGTACCGGCTGAGTAGGAAATTGAAATTGCGCTTAAGGAACTTTACTGCATTGACGAAGTTCCTAAGATTTCGAGGTCAACTATGACAAGCCTTTTCAGAAGAGCCGCAACGAATCATTATTTTAAATTTTAAAAATGAGGTACACTCAATCGGATGTTGTAGCAATGCGTGCTTTGCTTGCGGTAATTTGAGGATGAAATTTTCTGTAAAATCCTTGAAAAATCAAATGAGTGAAGGGAAAACAAATTTCTAGACATGAAGGTGCATCGTTTGTAACCTACGCGTTACTTTCCAAGGGAAAGGAGTCAAGAGCGAATCATTCAAAAACTGGTTTCATGTAAAATGCCAAGATATCAGTAACACTGAGAATGAGAACCTACAGGAAATTGAATGGATCTGTTCCTAATGCGCAGAAAAATGTACAACAGAGGACAGACAGGAATTGAAATTATTGAAGAAGAATGTGGATGACAGTGTGCACTGTCAAGAGGAACCCTCTTGAGTTTGCTAATCTTCTGCACAAAAACTTACAATTCACACTTGAGACACCCAACGGGAGTGGAGACCTAACATTCCTATATCTGAAAATAAATGTAAACGAAGATAGAGAAAGTAGCTGTCATTGGTATCAAAAACTGACTGATACTGACAGAACCCTAAATTCCTATAGCTGTTCACCGTTACAACATAAAAAAGGAAATCAAGGGACTGTAGTAGTAGTAGTAGTAGTAGTAGTAGGAGAGTCTTTAGGGTCGGAGCCCTCGGGTGTGGAACCCTTCAGTTTTCGTTTGGCACGAGTTTTTTCATTGGTTTGCAGATTCCACAGTTGCATAGAAGTCTCCAGGTGCAGCTGTCGAGTTCGTTGTAGCTTCTGTGGAAATAGTTTTGGTACATCTCTGTCAGAAGTTTCTTCGTCATTGGCTTCTCCGTTGTCCTACTGATGATGTTGAATAGCTTTGTGGCTCTGAAGAAAAAATTTTCGTCTGATTTATGTAGTCGGTGTTTGGGGAGTTCAAATTCCTGCTTTTGTCTTGTTTCGTTTTCTTTTCGCTTTGGCAGTTTGTCTTCGGGGACGTAGTAATTGCCTTCTAGGATTGAGAGGAGATAGAGGACATCGTGCATTTCCATGTACATGGAGAGTGGGAGTATTTTCAGCGTTTCGAGTCTTTGATGGTATTCGTCGTTTCCACCGCATATCCACTTTGTTGCCTTTTGCTGGATCTTCTCGATTGATTTCATGTCAGTCTTCGAAGGGTACCAGACTTGGGAGGCGTAAGTGAGTACGGGCACTACGTATCCTATGTAAGCGTTCAGTTTCGTTTCCATTGAGGTTCTGCTCGAAACATTTCGTTTGAGTGTGTAGAAGGCTTTCCACGCTTTGGTTGTTCTAAGTTGGCAGTTTGCGCTCCAAGAGAGATTTCGAGACATTACGACTCCGAGATCTTTTTGGGTGCCAACGGTTTCAAGACCTGCTTCGTCACGCTGGGCTAGATCCCCTCTGATGAGGAGAGTTTTACTTTTGCTAACATTTAGGTCCATATGGTTTGCTTTGCTCCATTTCTGTATTTCCCCGAGAGTGGTCTCGCATTCGTGTTCACCGTGGTTAATTGCTTTGAAATCATCCGCGTATCCGAAGGCCGGGATGTCTGAGATTTCTTCGGGGAGATCGTCAATGTAGATGATGAACATCAGAGGCCCCAAAATTGATCCCTGAGGTACTCCGCTGGTTACATTTCTGGTCTTTGATTTGCTTGTTCCAATTTTGACGCGTTGCGTTCGGTTTGTGAGATAGCTTTCGAGTAGTTGGAGTAGCTTTCCTCCGAGGCCAATGTTCTCGAGCTTCTGGATGAGTCTTTTGTGCGCTACTTTGTCAAAGGCTTTTCTGAAGTCAACATACAGAGTTCGAATGTCATTGCATTTTTTCGATTCAAGTTGCTGGTATAGTTCGTCTGTGAAGAGGATGAGTTGAAGTACTGCTGATCGTTTCTTTCTGAAACCGTGTTGGGAGTCAGAGAGGGTTCTTTCTATTGGTGGGTAAAGCCGTTCGAAGATGACTTTCTCGAAGACTTTTGAGACGTTCTTCAATAGACTTATTGGTCGATACTGTGTGATGTCTGCTTTGTCGTTTTCTTTGTAGATCGGGGTGATCTCACTTGTTTTCCAGCTCTCTGGGAATTTTCCTTTATTAAGGCAGGTTTGGAAGATAAGTTTGAGAGATTTTGCCAAAGCTGGGGCGTTTTTTAAGATTATATTTCCGATGTTGTCTGGGCCGCACGCTTTGTTTGCCTGGAGGCCCAACAGTTGTCTTTCGATTTCTTCTTCAGAAATTCTGAGGTAGTTGAGTCTCTGTTTTGGGTAGACTGAGGGTTCGTTGATTTTACCATCTTTGGTGAAAACGTCGGAGAAGAAGTCGTTGAAGAGATTGCACTTTTCACTATCGGTTGTGGATGTTTTCTTTGTTTCTTGTCCATTTTGCACAACATTGTAGTACATTTCATCAGGGAAGTGTTTTGATTTGCGTAGGGATTTCAGGTATTTCTGTAGATCAGACATTCGGCGGCTTTTGAAGAGTTTGTCTTCGTAGACTGCCTGATCTGTCAGGATTTGCTCATTGAGGAGTTTTTCGCGTCGTTTTATCTTTATCAGGAGGTTGAGGGTCGGTGCTCTCTCGTATTTTCTTTTCATCGTTCCGAGGATCTTGAGTTCGTGTGATGTGGCAGAGGAAATCCATGGGGGAAGGTTTGCTCGGTGCTGGGTGACACGGGGGATTAGTATCTCAATTATCTTTTCGATCCATAGGTACCATTGGTCAACAAGTTCATCGACGTTGCTGAAGCAGTAGGGTGAAAAGGGATGGTCTCTGATGTGGCTGTTAAATTCTTTCCAGTCCACCTTGTGATATGCATGTTTCACTTTGGGGGCTGGTTTCGTAGCTGATATGTCGATGGAAATGGTTGTCCGGAATGCTTGATGGTCGGAGCATCTCTTTCCGTTGATTGAGTATTCCCGTGTTAGGTTTTTGTCGACTTCGGCAAGTTCAATGCTGTCAGGAGATTGGGTGAGGCATACATCCAGTGATTGATTTCGTTTGCAAGGCAGAATTTGCTGAAGTTGGTGGGTTTCAAAGTTGTTGAGAAGCGAAAGTTCGTAGTCATCATCTGAGAGCATGCTGTTCCAATCAGCTCCAGGGAGGTTGAGATCGCCGCTGACAATTAAGGTGTAACTATCCCGTTGTTTCATCTGTTTTTCGATTTCTTCCAGGGTTTCGTGGATTTGACTGGCTGGTGCCCTGTAAGGGCTAGATTTAGGAGGGTTGTACATGCAGCAAATTACAAGTGATTCAGTTGGAGTTTGTAACGCAATCGATACACTTTCCGAGTGCGTTGTGTTTTTCAGTCTGTAGTGAGGAATGTCTTTCACCGCAATGAGAACTCCTCCGTGTTTTGAGTTATGGTTTTCAGTAGGTCGGTCAGTTCTGTGGATTGTGTATCCAGTAAGGAAGAGTGCATTGTCAAGTACATCGCTTGTTAACCAGGTTTCCGTGAGACAGAGTACATCGTAGTTCCTCTTTGCTATTTCATTGGCAAAGATTTGTCGCCTTTGGAAGTCAAGCAGACTTCGCACATTGAAACTGAGTATTTGGAGTTTGTTTATATTTTGTAGTCAATTTTGTTCCGGAGGTGAGCTGCTGCCAGTAGGAGTGACATCAACGTCAATCCATTTCTTGTTTTCTTTTTTCTGCAGTTTCAGATTGCGAATTCGCAAGTCTTTTAGGGCTATTTTCTCGACATCTATGAGGTATCTGCGCTTGATCAACAGAGCATTTTCAAGCTTTTTCTCGTCCGGACTGAGTTCTCGGCTCACGAAAATTGGTTTATCGTAGGTTGCAAGTTTGTGGGCGGACAGCAGGACAAGTCGCCGATGATGTTCACTGGAGAATTTTGCAATTATAGTTCTCGTTTTCTCATTTTCGTAGGTTCCAACGCGTTTTACATCATCCATTGGGCAGTCGATATCCATGTGGGCGAGGATTTCCTTTACTTTCAGAACATCTTCATCATAACGCTCTCTGGCGGTTTTTCCGGAGGATTCGGGAATCCCTCGGAAGCGTACCCCATCGAATGTTGGCTTTTCTCGGATGATCGGCTGTGCTGGTTGACGCACGGCTGGTTTTGTCGGCTCGGGCGGAGGGGACTTGATTTCCGCTCGGATTTTGGATATCTCAGATTTGACTTCATCGAAGCTCTTTGCTATTTCCGCCACGTCCGGGGATTCTCTGCTGGATGCCAAGTTGTCTAGAACTCGGTCTCGTTGGTTGTTCTGCACACAGTCGTTACATATGAGCAAAACATTTTGTCGGATTTCCTGTAGTCCATATATGGCTTTTTCACTCATTCCACTGCATTTCGGGGTCAGGTGCATGGAGTCGCCACACGAGACACAGTTGAACACTGCACTTTTGTTACTGATGGGGAGGGAGCACGTTTTGCAGGTGCTTTCAGGTTTTGATCGAGTCATCTCGGTTGCTTTATAAACCAGTCGCAATTCCGAGGTAACAATTGAAACCTCCGGACTCACTGACGGGTTTAGTCCTCAACCGAGGGGGTGACTTTCCAACACAGATCCGCGATCCCAAAGCAAGCTAATTGCTCCTGGATTCACAGGATTTGATAGGAAACTACGAGGAAATTACACAATTCCGCGATCCTAAGACAATAAATGTCTCCGGGTTCACAGGAAGTGTGATTTAGGGGAACGTAAGTACTATTACTGAGGTTTCCCTACTAATTTCTGATTGCGATTCTGAGATAACAAGACCTCCAGGTTCACTAACCAGAAAAAAGAAAAGAAAAAATCAGAAAAAACAGTAACTTACTCTGTTTACTCTTGCTGTTCTGCTTTCTTGCTTTCCCGCTTCTTCTTTCTGTCCTTTTGGCGTTTGTTCGGTTTCTTCTTTGCCGGCTTCTTCGATCGCTTCTTCTTGATCAGCTTTCGAAGATTTCGACAGTTTAAGAGAATAGTGGTGACCAACTTGAGATCGATGTGGGTTTCGGGGTGTACCTGGGTTAACTGGTAAAGATATTCAAAATTTGCCTGTTTTCTTCTTGAGCTCAGGTTTTTGGTAGCTTCTAGAATGAGGATGCCGGTTTGTCGGAGGTCGATGGATAAGTCAGGGGTACCAGCTCGGCGGGTGTAGACTATGGCCTCAATCTGCCCGTTTGAGTTGAGCTTCTTGAGGATTTCGATCAGTTGCTCGGGGGAGAGGGGTCGATTGTTGTTACTTCTGTGGGGGGTGATGCTATTGTTGATCACGTCGTGCCAGATGACTATTCGTTTTCGATTTAGTAGCACAAATTTGTTTTGAAACAGGTGTTGCACTGTCTTGTACTTGTCCTTCGCTCTGGGGTTGAGAGAGAGGCCAGGCTTCGAGTAGGAAAGTTGTTGAAATCTGCGTTTGTCCTTGTGATCCAAAGTTCTTGTCAGATTGGCGAGACAGCTAGCTCCAACCAGGTAAACCATGGTTTTCAATTAGCATTAATCCCATCTGAAACTATTTAATAAGTACTATAGAACTGTATATAGAACTTTCAATGCAATCAGTCACTGGCAGTTCGTCGATGTAGCTCCTAAGAGAAATCAAGAGACCTGGCCTGAAAATCAGTGTCCCATCAGTGAGTGGTCATACAATATTGTTAGTGAGATGTTAAATGAAATATTCACAAAAAATCGTTACAGCAAACCGTCTCAAAAATCAACAAGATCTCAAAACAATTAAAAGTCTCAAAAATCATTTTAAACCGATGTTTTATTTAATACAGAGGAAACATCACTCAGATTTTTGCACGTAGACTAATAAAATTGTGTGATATTCAAATCAATTTTACAACGAGAAAAAAAATTGCTTGCCCACCCTGAATTCATCTTTTGACAGGATTCCAAAAATCCACCTGTGGTTATTAAAGTTACATGTAATGGATGAAGTTCTATCTATGTTGGCCAATCCAGCCGACATGTTACCACTACTATTTAGGAGCATCAAAAACAGTTTCCCCTGTGGGATAACACCTCGTTGTAAAAACTTATGACAAAAAAAGCGATCTACAACAAAAAGCTGAAATCACAACTAAATAGGCGCGACAAAAACCGGGGAAAGGAATTGACATTGATTTTTTAGATCGAAAACTAAAAACTGTCTCTTGAAATCAAAAATTGTTTTGGTACATGTGAAATTGAAAATTTGTCAACATCATCAAATAAATGTTAACAACAGATGGAAACGAACGTAAAAATTCCACTTCAGGAAAAAGAAAACAAAACACCAGGGATTTTCAAAAACTCCGGAGAAAATATTAAACTTATTTTGGTGTAATAAACGAAAAAAAATGTTGTAAATGTGATGTTAACTATAAAATACTTTTAACAATCCGTTGTTAATTTGACGCATTTCTTAGAATTCAATTGATAGAGTCAAAGACTGGCTAGTTTCTAGATTTTTAAATGATTTTAATTGAAGATTAGGTCTGACGATGAACGTAATGTTCGACAACGTTCGTTTTCTTATGATCAATTTAATTTTTAATCAACAATTCCTTCTTCTGTACACAATTAAAACATAAACATGGCCAATGGCATTTGAGAAAACTTTTGGCTCTAGGAAAATTACAGATTTAAAAGAAAAAAAACAGTTTTAAAAGGTGACCTAAAGTGAGTGACATTGATAGACGGTAAATAGTTAGCGGCGTTGATAGTTCGACTATAACAACAGTTGTCAGCTCTACTCTTTTCTTTGTAAAACTCCAGTAGACTTTTGCTTGACTAATTATAAAGATCATTGATGTCACATGAAGTGAGTGCAGTCCACGTTGATGCAGTACTTCAAAACAATCAACAAATATCAGCCTTAGATCGTCCGCAAACTAGTAAAGCAATGAACGGAAGCTTTGCGCATTATCAACAACGTCATTCATGTACAAAATAAAAAGTAGAGTAATAAAACAAGACACTTCTTTGTGGGACATCAGATGCAAGACCATTACGGACAAATTGATGTCGATCTTCATTATAATCCCAAAATTAAAAAAAACTCTTCATCAAACCCGAACGCCTCCGCCATTTTCTCATTAATCTGTGAGGCGGATCGCAATCAGAAACTTTCCTAATATCAAAATGGACGATAACTCATGCGATTTTTGTGTCAAGATTTTTTAGAGATCGTCAAGTTTGAAATAAGATTAGTTGTCGTATAACGTCTCCTCAGAAAACCCTTTTGAGCTTTCTTGACTAAGAGTGTCACTTGTGACTTTCAAGTACAAAAATGAACAACAGATTTTCAAAAACAATAGAAAAATTTGAACGCAGGTTAATCGGACAACAGTTTTTAACGTCACTATTGTTTGTGAAGATGGTTGATATATGACGTTTTGCATTCTCTAGACCAGCTTGAGAAAATAAATTTAGTGATATTTCAAATTTTTGACGCGGTTCCTAGAGCTCAGCATATTGCTTTATCTCGGTAAAATTATTATTGCTGCTGGTATGTTTTATGGTGGGGTTCACTGTCCCGTCCATTGTGCAGATCACACCCTCTTCTTACACTCATAAGAAAGTTTTATTTCTTGATTTATAGTTTTGTTCCTCACTGGGTTCAGTTTCTTCTCCCGCAATGGCCCACGACCATGGAAGTGATACTTCGCGCAACCGTTTTCCTGATCAAACTGAAAACATTCATTGTAAAATTTCAAATCAAACTGAAAACATTCATTGGAACGCAAACGTTTGCTGCGATGGCTGCTGATGCATTCACGCAACGTTGAGTGGTTTGAAACGCTCCGCTGTTCTTCCTCCCGAACTCCAATGTCCACGATCTATTTCAATTTAGCACATGGTGATCGCAACGTCACCACTACAGCCCTACCCACTGAACACCATACAAAAAAAAACAAAAGACCATACAACCCCTTTACCGCCACAAAAAGCCCAGGTGCTTGCTGGTGATACCAATGGGGACACATAGTTGCAACAACCTCCCATAACATATCCGAAAAAACCAAAATTTTTACATAACGTTCTGGAAAACACTGCCAATAAACGCCGTTAAGATTGACAAAATTCAATAAAGAGATATCTCACTGGCTGGCAAACTTCATAATACTGAACAAAAGCAAAACCGCGCTCAAATTCGTTGAATGCTTTGATGAAATTCTGGAACAGTTTGCAGAAAAAGGCGTCAATAAAGAAGGTTGCCGCTATCAACCACATTGGTTCAATGCTTCATTGAAGTTTGCCGCTATCTTCCCCACCTGCTTCTCCCTTTCAAGATATCGACCATTGACGGGTCAGTTACCAAGACCCTTGCCCAACTCCCATAGTTATGATGCCGACGCCGCCTCGAAGAGCTTCCTCTGTGAGCTAGAGCTCTGCAGTATATATTTTGTAAGACCCCTAAAAACTGTACAAATGAAAAATCGAAACAGTTCAACTACTTCATGGAGACCGGAAAAAATTCGAACGTCATCAAGTGCCACTGGCGAACTATCATCAGAGATATTATCAGCAAACTATGCAAATAAAGGGAAAATTGTATATGAGTTGCTCAAAGAGAAATACGCGACCCTTTCCAAGTAAACCTCATTTAAATATCGTACAAAAACACGTTTGAGTCAATTCCGTACCACTCCACAATCTTTGAAAACATAAAAGCTTCGCCAGTTTAAAATGCAGCCTTAAAAACACATGGCAGCACGGGACCGTCCGGTCTAGACGCAAACAAGTGGAGACAAACATTGACTTGTCTCAAAGAAATTTCATCAAAAAAAAACAGTAGCCAAAATGGATATTCCTCTGGCAACTGAAAAAGTATCTGAAAAAATATTAAGCGTACAACGCCTGCAGACTGATCCCGTTAAAAAAAACCCTCTGGTGTTCAAACTGCTGGCGTAGGAGAAATTGTTCATCGCACCATAGGCAAACGCTTCATCAACCGAAAAGAAAACAAACTAGTCTTTATGGGCGGCAGTATACTTCTTTGCCTAGGCCACAGGTGCGGGATCGAACACGCAATTCACTGTCTGTGATTGCAATATGAAAAACCTGAAAAAAGCTGTTCTCCTAAAAGACACAAAAAGTGCCTTCAATTGCATCCACTAAAACTTGGCAATTGAAAATATCAAGAGGATTTGCCCCGCCTTGAGTTTCGTTGTTTAAAATACATAGTCAGCCCCCTCGAATTTATATGTCGCAGGTAAATCACTGCAGTCCTAGAGGGCACAAACGAAGGGGACACCATTGCTATGGCTATGTATGGATAACCCGCCCTTCGCTTGCTCAGTTTTGTGAAGAAAGCGCACGTGTCGCAAAAATAGTACACAGACGACGGAAGCGCAGTAGGACTTTTGGAGGACGTACTCTTGCTCTTCAAATAACTCGCTGAACATGGTAGCTGTTTTAGCTACACCGTGAACGCCCGAAGTGTCAGTTTTCAGTAAGAGAGGCTTCAAAGCTCTCAGTTTGATAGAAGGGACGGGAAAATTTTGACAACTACCGCGTTCTAGGATCTGTAATAAACAATGAGAGAGCCTATGAGATCTTCAAAGTAAGGAAAAAGTTTTGGCATTTAGCAAAAACATGCTCTCAAAGCGCTTATGCATGCCTCTCATGAAGCGCGCAACAAAAATTAAATTTTTAGACTACGACAGCGCCACGCTCACGGAAGATCTTCACAGACGCGGAAGCTATCATCCTAACGTCGTTCTCTGACTCTCCGGTGACTCAAATTGCGCTCCGGTTGTTTTCGCCACCAAACCGGCAGGGTAGACTTAACATCGAGGAGCCAATAGGTCATGAAACGGAGTACGGTGGTTTGCTGACCGCGTGCGCTTCTCTTGAAGATGAGGACAGAGCAAACGCTCATCTCACCCACGCACGATTAACGAACCGCACGCCTGAAAAAAGTTCAATCGCGTAAGAAGGGTCCTATAGAAAACATTCAGACCGAGCAACGCCAAGTAAATGCAATGGCTTCGGAAATAGGCACCTAGAACTGGTACGCAGCACCACCGTTTAAACGTTACTGTTTTACACTAACGAAGTCCAAATTTAGAGACGGGCTTTGCATTAGATTTATTATCGAGGGCAAAAAAAGCCCAATATTTGTCCATGTGGTAAAAAATTCACCCTATCACACTCTCCACAGTTCGAGGACTGGGTACACACATATGAAACATGTGGAGATTCGAGACAGTTTTGCTGAGATTATGCATGAACTTTGCTATGATGTCAAATTTGAGCAGTAACTTAAGTTGCTTCAAGGCGAGTTTTTTATACACAACACATCTAGAACTGATGAAAACGCACGACTAGCATTAATGCGAACGGCCTATGGGGATCCAGGTTCAGCCATTAATTTTTTGACGTGAAGATCTTTAACCCACTCACCAAAGCATGCCCGAAAATCTCCGTACATATATCATAAATCGTTGATGTGACTCAAGATTGAGCAACTAATACTTGGCATCGAGAAGAGTAAATTCCCATCGCTCGTGTTTTTCTTCCGGAAAATTAGATAACAAAGTAATCAAAACAATTAATACAGGTAATCGTTTAGGGCTCACATTTGATAGCTGGTTCAACTTCTTGAGCCAGGTTAGACTTAAACAATTCGGCAAAAAGCTAAGAATTATAGACTCAAATGGAACTTAACTACCAGCTTAAAGCTTTAAAAATTTTGACTTCACTCACTTGTTTTGTCTCATCTGATTTTATCAGCAGTTTTTATTCGTTACATTTAAAAGCCTATGATAAGTTTTCTAGTAAAATAGTTAAACTTGGGTCCTTTAAATGTTGTCTTCCCTTCTATTTGCAAATTTTTTGCTTCATATAAGAAAAATAAATTGGTGATTGCTTTTGAACAAAGAAATAAAAAATTCTCAGTTTTTGTCTATATTTATTTGGTTAATTGACAGTGAGCTTTAGTCAACTTTCTTTTGCTGTCAAAGTCCAGTTTTTGTGCTCCCCTCAACCGCAGCATCTCTCAATGAATACAAAAAAAGTTTTTTCTTAAGCTGCGCGGGTCAATCCAATGGATGGGTAGTGATCCGCTACGTAGAGACATCATTGCGATGTATATTTTTTTAAAGACAAGGCACTATATTTCTTTTAGAGCTGCGTCATGAGAATTTAATTTGTAAATAATTTATTTTTTATGAATCTAGTCCCACTTCACGCCTTTTGGCACTGCAAATACTATCATTATTGATCGGCCGTTTGGAACCACGGCCTTCTCTGAGGCATATGATAGCGCTGCGCAGATGGACAAAACTTATTCTCGTGCGTATGTACGTCATTGCGTCCGATAACTATTCGTCTTTCTCTTCCGCAATTTTTTATACACAACACATCTAGAACTGATGAAAACGCACGACTAGCATTAATGCGAACGGCCTATGGAAATCCAGGTTCAGCCATTATTTTTTTGACGTGAAGATCTTTAACCCACTCACCAAAGCATGCCCGAAAAACTCAGTACATATATCATAAATCGTTGATGTGACCCAAGTTTGAGCAACTAATACTTGGCTCCGAGAAGAGTAAATTCGTACTACTCGTGTTTTTCTGCATGTGGGTGCAGAGCCATTCGCAACGCGCACTATGAATCCAGTAGCTGGTAAAATTGCGGAAGAGAAAGACGAATCATACTCGGACGCAATGACGTACATACGCACGAGAATAAGTTTTGTCCATCGGCGCAGCGCTATCATATGCCTCAGACAAGGCCGTGGTTCCAAACGGCCAACCGATAATGAACGTAATTGCAGTGCCAAAGTGCGTGTAGTTACACTAGATTCATAAAAAGTAATATATATACAAATTCAATTCTCATGAGGCAGCTCTAAAAGAGTTATATTGTCTGGTCTTTAAAAACATATAAATCGCAGTGATGTCTCTACGTAGCGGATCACTACCCATCCATTGGATTGACCCGGGCAGCTTAAGAAAAAACCTTTTTTTTTATTCATTGAGAGATGCTGTGGTTGAAGGGACCACAGAAACTGGACTTTGACAGCAAAAGAAAGTTGACTAAAGCTCACTGTCAATTAACCAAATAAATAACTAAAGGGTATTCGATTAATTTGAGGTTAGAAGGTTAAAAATTACTTACGTGCGTACATTGTGACTTGAGAAGACACTTTAGTTTATTAATCGAGTATATTGGAGGCATGAAGCTATCAAAGCGAAAATATACAATTGAAAAAAATAAATCACAATGAAATAATGAATTAATAATTGCTTAATAGATCTATAAAGATTAAAGCAGTCCAACTTCACGCCATTGAGAACAATTGGAAATTTTCACACTATCAAGATTTTGATCTATCTCATCAAGATTTTTAAAACAATTTTTCGAAGACCAGGTTGCTAGTTTTGAAATATCTGATTTGATTTGGCAGACACTTCCATTTTTCGATGTGGCATGGAAAATAGGGTTCTAGTGAAGAAGTTGATTTTTCATGACAATTTGTTATTTAGTACGTTAGTTGACACAATTTTTTGCTCTTGGTGAAATCAGTGTAGTTTTGATTGCCTTTTCTTACCCCGGATATGCACTCTGATAGACAAAGACTGAGAAATGATTATCAAATTCCAGTTTCTTTTTCTTATATGCCGCAAAAATTTGCAAATTGAACGCAAGACAACATTTAAAGGACCCAAGTTTAACTATTTTACTAGAAAACTCATCATAGGCTTTTAAATGTAATGAATTAAAACTGCTCATAAATTCAGATGAGACAAAACAATTGAGTGAAGTCAAAATTTTTAAAGCTTTAAGCTGGTAGTTAAGTTCCATTTGAGTCTATAATTCTTAACTTTTTTGACGAATTGTTTAAGTCTAACTTGGCTCAAGAAGTTGAACCAGCTATCAACTGTGAGCCCTAAATGATTGCCTGTATTAATTGTTTTGATTACTTTTTTATCTACTAATATTGTCTGCTGGGACTCATTTCTCTGATCAATTTGTCTGCTGATGCAAATGAACTCTGTTTTTGAAGAACTATATTGTAAATGACATTCACTGAAGAAATTGCTCATTTAAGTAAATTCCATTCGAGAGTTTTTGTTGCCGTGTTTCATCTTTACCAGAACCAAAAGCCAGGCAATCATCGTCATACTGGATCAGCGTTATATCATTTTGAATAGCTGTAGACAAATTCTTGTAAGCAAAAACTCTGCAGTATATTTTGTTTAAGAGCCCTAAAAACGGTATAATTGACGAAAAGAAACAGTTCAACTACCACATAGTTACCGGAAAAAATTCGAATGCCATCAAGTGCCACTGGTGAACTATCATCAAGGATATTATCACCAAGCGATGCAATAATCAGAAAAACGGTTTATGAGTTGCTCAAAGAAAACCATGCTATTCCCTCCCAAGTAAACCTCAATTAAACAGCTGACAAAAAAACGCTTGAGTGAATTCCGCACCACTACGCAAGTTTTGAAGACATAAGCAAATCGGCGGTTTAGAATGCAGCCTTCAAAACACATGGCAGCCACGGACTGTCCGGTTTAGATGCAAACGAGTGGAGACCATTTTTCACCTGTTTCAAATAAGCATTAGCGACAAAAAAACAAAAGCGGTAGCCAAAAATGATATTCCTCTGGCAACTGAAAAAGTATCTGAAAAAAATTTTAAGCGTACAACGCATGCAGACTGATCCCTTTAAAGAAAACCCTCTAGTGGTCGACCTGCTGGTGCGGGAGAAGTTTTTCATCGCGTCATAGGCAAATGCTTCATCAAGCGAATAGAAATTAAAATAGGCTTTATGAGCGGCAGTATACTTCTTGGCCTAAGCCACAGGTGCGGGATCGAACACGCAGTTCACTGTCTCTGATCACTGTTGTTCGAAATACATAGTCAGCCCCCTCGAATTTATATGTCGGAGGTAAATCACTGCAGTCCTAGAGGGCACAAACGAAGGGAACACCATTGCTACGGCTATGTAGGGATAACCCGCCCTTCAATTGCTCAGGTTTGTCCAGAAAACGCACGTGTCGCAAAAATAGTACACAGACGACGGAAGCGCAGTAGGACTTTTGGAGGACGTACTCTTGCTATTCAAATAATTCGCTGAACATGGTAGCTGTTTTGGCTACACCGTGAACGCCCGAAGTGTCATTTTTTAGTAAGAGAGGCTTCAAAGCTCTCAGGTTGATAGAGGGGACAGGATGTTTTTGACAACTACCGCGTTCTAGGATCTGTAATAAACAATGAGAGAGCCTATGAGACCTTCAAAGTAAGGAAAAAATTTTGGCATTTAGCAAAAACATGCTCTCAAAGGATATTATCAACAAGCGATGCAATAATTAGAAGAACGGTTTATGAGTTGCTCAAAGAGAAAAATGCGAATCCCTCCCAAGTAAACCTCAATTAAATAGCTGACAAAAAAACGCTTGATTCAAATCCGCACCACTCCGCAAGTTTTGAAGACATAAGCAAATCGGCGGTTTAGAATGCAGCCTTCAAAACACATAGCAGCCACGGACTGTCCTGTTTAGATGCAAAACGAGTAGAGACGCGCGGTTTGCTGACCACATGCGCTTCTCTTGAAGATGAGGATAGAGCAAACGCTCATCTCACCCACGCACGATTAACGAACCGCACGCCTGAAAAAAGTTCAATCGCGTAAGAAGGGTCCTATAGAAAACATTCAGACCGAGCAACGCCAAGTAAATGCAATGGCTTCGGAAATAGGCACCTAGAACTGGTACGCAGCACCACCGTTTAAACGTTACTGTTTTAAAATAACGAAGTCCAAATTTAGAGACGGGCTTTGCATTAGATTTATTATCGAGGGCAAAATACGCCCAAAAATTGCCCATGTGGTGAAAAATTCACCCTATCACACTCACCACAGTTCGAGGGCTGGGTACACACATATGAGACACGCCGAGATTAGAGACAGCTTTGCTGAGATCATGCATGAACTTTGCTACGATGTCGAATTTGAGCAGTCACTTAAGTTACTTCAAGGCGAGTCCTTTATACACAAATCAAATAGCACTGATGAAAACGCACGACTAGACATTAATGCGAACCGCCTATGGGGATCCAGGTTCAGCCATTATTTCTTCGATGTGAAGATCTTTAACTCACTCATCAAGGCATGCCCGAAAAACTCCGTACAAATATCATAAATCGTTAATGTGACTCAATTTTGAGCAACTAATACTTGGCGTCGAGAAGAGTAAATTCGTATCACTTGTGTTTTCTGCATGTGGGTGCAGAGCCATTTGCAACGCGCACCATGAAACCAGTAGCTGGTAAAAATGCGGAAGAGAAAGACGAATCATACTCGGACGCAATGACGCACATACGCACCAGAATATGTTTTGTCCATTAGCGCAGCGCTATCATATGCCTCAGAGAAGGCCGTGGTTCCAAACGGCCAACCGATAATGAAAGTGATTGCAGTGCCAAAGTGCGTGAAGTTACACTAGATTCATAAAAAATAATGTATATACAAATTCAATTCTCATGACGCAACTCTAAAAGGGTTATAGTGTCTGGTCTTTAAAAATATATAAATCGCAGTGATTTCTCTACGTAGCGGATCACTACCCATCCATCGGATTGACCCGCGCAGCTTAAGAGAAAACTTTTTTTGTATTTATTGTGAGATGCTGCGGTTGAAGGGACTACACAAACTGGACTTTGACAGCAAAAGAAAGTTGACTAAAGGTCATTTTCATTTAACCAACTAAATAATTAAAGGTTGTTCGATCACTTTGAGGGTAGAAAGTTAAAAATTACTTACAAATGTCAGTTTTGACATGAGAAGACACTTTTGTTTTTTAATGGAGTAGATTGAAGGCATGAAGCTATCATAGCAAAAATATACAATTGAAAAAAATAAATCACTATAAAATGATGCTTTAATAATTGCTTATTTGGTCTATTAAGATTAAAGCAGTCCAACTTCACGCCATTGAGAACAATAGGTAATTTTCACACTATCTAGATTTTGATCTATTTTTTCAAGACTTTTATAGCAATTTTTATAATACCAAGTTGTTATTTTTGAAATATCGGATTCGACACGGCAGACATTTCCATTTTTTGATGTGGCATGGAAAATAGGGTTCATGTAAAGAAGTTGATTTTTCTTGAAAATTTGTTATTTAGTACGTTAGTTGACACAATTTTTTGCTCTTGGTGAAATCAGTGTAGTTTTGATTGCCTTTTCTTACCCCGGATATGCACTCTGATAGACAAAGACTGAGAAATGATTATCAAATTCCAATTTCTTTTTCTTATATGCCGCAAAATTTGCAAAGTGAGCGGAACACAACATTTAAAGGACCCAAGTTTTAAGTTTATTACTAGAAAACTCATCACCGGCTTTTTAATGTAATGTAGAAAAACTGCATAATAATTCAGATGCGACAAAACAATTGAGTGAAGTGAAAAAATTTTAAGCATGATGATGGTAGTTAATTTCCATTTGATTCGATAGTTGTTATCCTTTGTGCAGTTTCTTAGCGTCGAACTTGGCTTATGAAATTGAATCAGCTGTCAAATGTGAGCCCTAAATGATTACCTGCATCAATTCTTTTGATCACTT
>NC_134479.1:50874267-50977527 GCF_964194025.1 Convolutriloba macropyga
CAACTTTGATAACTTAGGTAACTCATTCTTCATTTTTCTGATTCTTTTGTGTTCCTTTGCGTTTCTGAAAAGAGTTTCTATCGGCCGTATCAATCAAATTGTCACATAGAGAGTCGATATTCAATAAGAAAATTGTTTGCTTCAAAAAACTCTAAAAACCAGGGCTTTTAGCCCAATGTTGTCAAAACGGCCGCTTAAATTGGTAAAATTCAGAAATTGCTTTTTACAGCGGTAACTATTGAAAGTGATCATTTTCGATTTTTTGATGTTTTTAAGCAAACACTCTTGCCAAAAAGTTGGAATTTTCGTAGCATTCTTTTGCGAGTATGGAATTAATGAGAGCTTGATTTTTTAAACCTCGGCTGTGAAAGAAACTCAGATATTTGTCTATCATTTCAGATTACCCCCGAAAAGCAAAAAAAACGGCTGCTTTTAAAAAGAGAGTTTTATAAATAGAATTAAGCACAATTTATGCAGTCAAATTGAAACAAGCCTTGTTTGAGAACAGAAGGGTGCTAAGCTCCCTGCCATAAAAGTTGAATCCGAGAAAAAAGGTACCTAACGCCAAGTCAATTTCAGCACTGGGCAAGTCTCATTTCAAGTCTTATTGCATTACTGATTCAGAACCATGATCATATCACTTTTTACAATTGGCAGTCTAAATCCAAATCTGGCCTGAGACTTGGCAAATCTGATCCAAGTCTGATTTAAGACTTGGCAGGCGTAATCCAAGTCTGACTTAAATTTGACAATTCAACGTTGAAAAATTTCAATTATAACATCAACAGCTCAGATAACTTTGTATCATTTTCTTTGAACAAAACATGGTACCTTCTAAAATATAAAACAGATCATTGTCGTAAATTCTTAGCGCAAAAACATGGTAGTTATGTCAACTATATCTTTAAGAGAATGTCGTTATATATTTCTTGTTACAGGCACGTAAATTAATTAATTGCAAATTTTTCATAAGCACTCTTATGTGTAAATTTAATTTTTGGAGATTAAAGAAAGAGTTCTCCATTTTTGAAAATTTGTTTTGTTCTGCAACCAATTTAAGTACAGCTCGGTTTCCGAAGGAAACCAATAACCAATTTTCAGTAGTAAAAAACCAGTTTTGGATCCGTGAGGATGACTCGCAATTATGGTGACCCCATTACGAATTGTTTTTTTTTTAATGTAAAACATCATTTTTATGCTAATCCTCAGCTATTATTGGGATGCCTCGTTGAGGTTATCGTTTGTTGTTCTACAAAATAAATGCTAATCTTAGTTTAAAGCGGCCATTTGAATGCTTTTGGCACGTAAAATTTTTTCGAGTGGAGTAGAAAAATACTCCTCGCAATGCTGCAAAAAACCAAATGATTTTAGCTTGAACTAAAATTTTACACCACAATTTTAACAGAGTTTGTTTTTGTCTCGTAAATATACACACCTGAAACATTGCTATTAGACGAAAGCAATTGCTTTTGTATGTAATTTTCTGTATCAATTCGGTTTTGTTAACTCTATTGATATACAGCTTTAAATTTTTGTTTCGATTGTACCTAACGCGTTTTATTACTAGTGAACGCACAAAAAATTGTTATTTTTTTTAAAATTTGGATGCCGAATTTTTTCCATGGCAAAAATTGTTGTCGAGGAGCTTTTCAAAAAGAACTTGGGTTTGATTCACAGTGCCGGAGTTTAAATATTGAGATAAATTTTGAAGGTCCATACGCGGTTCTGTTGAGCCAAATTCGTTTTGCTAAGCGATTTTGGGCGTTTTTCTCTAATCTTGGGAGAAATTACGTAACAACTGTCTGTAATGGTAGAAAAATAAAAAGCTCTCAGATTTCTTAACCCTAACAGTAGTAATATGGTGAGAAAGTCTCCCCGGGGGGGAGTGTGGACCCCATGTATTAAGATAGGGTATAGGAATATTTTTCTGAGTGGGTCCACAGTAATGTATTAAGATTGGGTATAGAATCTAGGGGCGCCTACATGTGTTCCAGGGGTGAGTGGTTAGGAAGCAGCAGATCAGGTTGATTTTCCGGAGCCAGTTGTCACGTGATTTAAGCGGTCATTTAGGGATTAATTGTACATGCAGCGCGCAGGGGAATTGTTCAGGCAGCGCGAATGGGAATTGTACAGTCAGTGCGCAGGGGAATTGTACCGGCAGCGCGCATTAACGGATAATTCCCCTCGCAGTAAATATAAACATTTTTTTGGTATAACCACCGCAATGTATTAAGATTAGGTATAGCCGCCGCAATGTAATAAGATTAGTTATAGCCGCCGCAATGTATTAAGATTAGGTATAGCCGCAGCAATGTATTAAGATTAGGTATAGCCGCCGCAATGTATTAAGATTAGGCATAGCCGCCGCAATGTATTATGATTAGGTATAACCGCCGCAATGTATTAAGATTAGGAATAGCCCCAATGTATTAAGATTAGGTATAGCCGCCGCAATGTGTTAAAATTAGGTATAGCCGCCGCAATGTATTAAGATTAGGTATAGCCGCCGCAATGTTTTGAGATTAGGCATAGCCGCCGCAATGTATTAAGATTAGATATAGCCGCCGCAATGTATTAAGATTAGGTATAGCTGCCGCAATGTATTAAGATTAGGTATAGCCGCCGCAATGTATTAAAATTAGGTATAGCCGCCGCAATGTATCAAGATTAGGTATAGCCGCCGCAATGTATTAAGATTAGGTATAGCCGCCGCAATGTATTAAGATTAGGTATAACCGCCGCAATGTATTAAGATTAGGTATAGCCATCGCAATGTATTAAGATTAGGTATAGCCGCCGCAATGTGTTAAAATTAGGTATAGCCTTCGCAATGTATTAAGATTAGGTATAGCCGCCGCAATGTTTTGAGAATAGGTATAGCCGCCGCAATGTATTAAGATTAGATATAGCCGCCGCAGTGTATTAAGATTAGGTATAGCTGCCACAATGTATTATGATTAGGTATAGCCGCCGCAATGTAATAAAATGAGGTATAGCCGCGCAATGTATTAAGATAAGGTATAGCCGCCGCAATGCATTAAGATTAGGTATAGCCGCCGCAATGTATTAAGATTAGGTATAGCCGCCGCAATATATTAAGATTAGGTATAGCCGCCGCAATGTATTAAGATTAGGTATAGCCGCCGCAATGTATTAAGATTAGGTATAGCCGCCGCAATGTAATAAAATTAGGTATAGCCGCGCAATGTATTAAGATTAGGTATAGCCGCCGCAATGTATTAAGATTAGGTATAACCGCCGCAATGTATTAAGATTAGGTATAGCCGCCGCAATATATTAAGATTAAGTATAGCCGCCGCAATGTATTAAGATTAGGTATAGCCGCCGCAATGTATTAAGATTAGGTATAGCCGCCGCAATGTATTAAGGTTAGTTATAACCACTAAAATTGAGAAAAATGAAAATTTTAAAAAGAATGAATTATAAAGGCACAAAAAGACAGACACAGTAAGAATCAAGTTTATTATAAGTATTTTGAAACACAACAGAGAGCGCTCACAATATGAAAATTACAATAAATTACAAATAAATTCCAAGTTCAGGGGTACAGTATGAATTCCATCAGATAACACTTTTCGTTTAGGATAAAAATATGAGAGTCCTTTCTTTGTTTGTTCATAGGTAGCGACGCAGTGGTTGATTGTCCAAAATCCTCCATTTGTAGAATTTAAATTGATGATTTCTTCCAGAACTCGCCGATATTCTTCCAATGGTCCATCTCCGGTCTCTTCCAATGTTCGTTTGTTTAGTCCTTCGCTGCTGATTTTGTACTTAACCGATTTGGCATCGTAGCAACATAATGTTTCGCTACAGAGACAAATCATTTCAGTGCATCTAAATTCTTCCTTTAACAGACCTGGTTCACGCTTATCGTGCTTTTTATGTTTATCACAACAAGTTCTAGGGATGAAATTTTGTACAGCATCAGCTTTGAAAGAATCATCACAATCGTGTTCCCTCAGAGCTTGCCACTCTGCTTTTTTAGATGGACGAATGCAATCGTACAAATGATCGTGTGCTAGAGCTAAGTATAAGGAGTCAGTGTCGATTTCTAACTCTTCGAATGTGTCGACCTCGCAAAATTTATTAAAAAAATTGTAATAAAGCTCCAGCATACGTAATTTTGCGTACTGAAGTATAAAAAGCCGACTATTATCGGTACACGTTGCTCAATTTTTGATTTTACAAGTTCAACTTTCTATAGTTCTTTCGACACACTGTTAAGTCTCTTAAACAATTTACCGTTGATAGCTTTGTGTGTCTTTTCATGCGTGCTTCTGTGTGCTTCATGTGTGCTTCTGTCCAAGATTTTGTAGCCATAGGAACTATTCCCTAACCATTTCATTGTTTCTGCTACAACGCTTGATTCAGGATTTTCATCTCCAACTCTTCTAGCATCAACAACCGATTGAACAAAATTGTTGAAGCATTTTTTGGGTGTGTACTGAACGAAGCGATAAATTTTGGTGCATTTCAGCCCAAGAATAAGGTAAAAGTTGAGTAAAGGTGTTATGACTGTTCCATTCTCCAACTTGAAGCTTGAAATCAACATGCGTTGCGGTTGCTTGAGTAAATCGTTATCAATTGCATAATCCCTCATATAATCACCAATATCTGCTCGACTAACATTAAAGTTTTTAAAGATTGGTGGAAAGTTCGAGAACCTGTATTTCAACCCATCTGGAACTTCGAGATCACACTGACTGTAACCAAATAGTTTATCTTCTCTAATCTTTGTAAGTAGAGATTCTTGAGTCAGAGGTAGCTTGAATGGGAAATTGTTTCTCACGTGAATTTTTACAGATTCATCACCTTTGACAGTTTCCCAATAGTTACATTCCCATATCTCAACAACTTTATATCCTTAGTTTCGCAAATAGTCTCGTCTTAGTTCATCGTATTCCCGTTTCTTTAGTTCTTCTTGAATCTCTTCCTCTGACATGCTTGCTCTTAATTCCTGACATGCACAAAAGTGAAAGTAACAACCCATTGCTTCAAAAATAGTTTTACAGTGAACACAAAATCCGTCTAAATTAAAACAATCAATCTTTTTCTGAGTTCCAGTTCTGTAGTAGCTTTCAATAGTGCAGTTAGGACGCTGAGATTGTAGGTACGACGTAACCATGTTCTAAAATTTCCTCGATTTATTTTGTCTAGCTTTAAACTTCTGAGAGTCTGAATCGAACTCCCATCTAGTGTAAAGACCAGTGGGCATTTCTTGACACATTGAGAAGGGGTAAAGTTGACTGGCGTCTATACACACAATTGATTCGCAAATGTTTTCTGTGTTTTGAATATAGGTTTTATCCACAACCGCTTTTTTAGTAAACACAATAGGGGGACCACCGATCATATCTTCGCGTATTTTATCATGTAAATCTTTGTCTGCATCAACGAAAGGATAGAATTTGCTATTAGTTGATTTGTGTAGACAAATATTTGCTAAATTAGGTCGTTTGCAGCCCAGTTTTGACATATCAATGCCATTGTTATGATAGAATGACATCATTTTCAACATCGCTTCTAGTGTCGGGACAACGTCCTTGTTATTATACCACCTGACAAAGTCTTGAAAACTTGTCATTTGTTCGTGCTCCCACACACTTTCCAAGTATTTGTAGTTGTCAAATCCCGAGGGGGGCACTACCTTCAACCTAAGTTTTTTCAGAGCCTCCTGTTGTGAAAGTCCACTATTCAACAATTTTGTGAAATCCGTAAATTCTTTCTCCAAGGGATTGTGATCTCTCAAATTACTAAAGAAACATTCGTAGGGGGGAAGGAAATTTACATCCAATTTATTTGGTGAGTCGAACCATTCATAAGAGAAAAATCCTTTGGTATCATTTGTCTTGTAAGCTTTGAGGATCGAATCTAGTGATGTTGCTCCACCAAGAAAGTTTAGAATATCGAGAAACTGAACATCGCCAAATTTAAAGGATGCAAAATGATTAGCTTTTTTAATAACCGTTGGTTGAATGTCGCGCTCGTGAATGAGGTAGGGTACTAAAAAAGACTTGATAAGATTCAGATCATATTTCCCGCTGTTGAATCCAAATACAGGTAAAGTGCTGACATAACGTTCAAAATGTTGTTGTAAATCGAGAAGTTGATTTTTCTGAATTTGGAGGAATTGAGTCGACATATCAATTTCTTCTTCTTCGATATATTCAAATTCAAACTGTGGAGTACTCTCATCTTTCCTTCCATTTAGCTACTCGAAAAAATAATTTACTCTGGTTTTAATTGCATTTTCAGTTGAATAAAATTTTTGCAACATTTCTGCTTTACTTTTGCTAGCTAGTTCTTCTAATGCTTCAACAAAAGATACAATCAGTGTCTTGGCGTCTTTGTTGAATAGGAAAATAGGTTCTTGTAATAAATTTGAGGAAATTGACACAGAGGTTGGTTCATGTTTTCCTATCCAAGTAGTTGTATTGGTATCTTTTAGTTCATTAGATGGAACGCAGATTGATTCGAAGTCAAATACAGCCAAGTTTTTGAACAGTTTTTGTCTTTCTTCATATTCAGTTCCAAAACCGTCAAGTATATCGAACAAAGTTTCTTTCAAAGTGTAAATACTCTTCGATTAAATGTGCTGTATCCTTCTTTACAAGATTTCACGTGACGGTGGAAATTACCAGCACGCTTAATAAAGGTATCACAATTAGGACAGCGGAATCGTTTGAAGAACGTGTTAATATCATCAACATAGCAAATTTGGTTGTTATAGCGCAGTAGATTAATGTTGTTCTCGTACATCTCAATACTTCTTCTTGCAAGTTCACCTACAAAATCCCCGTCCTCAAAGTCAATTTCATATATGAAAGTGTTGTGTTTTATAGCGTTTTCAACAAACACAAGGTAGTCAGTGCATACCGTCATTTTGTGTTTGCCCTTTCTTGAGCACAAGTCTCAATCAAATCCAATTTCTCTACCCTATTCTGAAGTGAGACTAAGTCTCCCTTAGAACGAAGTAAATGGGACTTCTCAAAGAAAGTGTTGTTCTCATGAGAATAAAAGTATCGGTATTCGTCTGTGTCCACATTTTGTAAAATAAACCCAAGAGATAATTTTTTTTTGCATCGCAGTTAAGCTTTTAAAACACTTCCTTCAGTTTTTCATTATTTCGCTGGGATCAAGCTTCGACAATTTGAAATTGAATACTCTATGTCTCCCGTTCACCATCTCAGTATTGTCAAAGAAGTGTTGACAGGCAATAGGTTCCTGCTGTAACTGTTCGCTGTTCTTATCCAGTTCTTCCGATTCTAGTACTTCTTTCAAACATTCGCTGGATTTGGTTCCAACTTTGGTAGATGTTCCGTGTTTCCGTCTCTTATGTTGTTGAAGAGAATAAAAACTTGAAAATTCCTCCAAGAATATAGTGCACACTGTACTAAGCTTCTTTTCTTGAGGAGGGTGATGCTTAGCAAGGTGCTAGTTCAAGTCTTCTTTCCTCTTTGTGTAGAAATGTGGACACTTGGGACAATTTAAAGTCTCACTATCACATGATTTTTTGCGTCGAGCCATTTGCTGCTTGACAACATTTTCTCGCCTTTTGTGCATTTGACAGGTAGCTTTCTATCAAGAGAAGGCATTGTATTGTTGTGATCCAAAATAAATTGAGTAAATTTCAAGTAAATTGCCGAGCAACTGTATCTGATAACAAAGTGAGAAGGAATACATTTTTTGGTTTTTTAGTTAGAATAATTTTTATGACTCATTATTTCCATATAAGGAAATTTCTATTTTTAGTAACATTACGCAATAAGAAAGTTCGAGAATTTCCAACGAAGCAGTCACAGTGTTGCATTCTACATTGTATTTGAATTCAGAAAACATCCAAATTGTGTAACCTTATTGCTTGGAGGAAAACCGGAAATCTTAAGTTATTTTTATTTGTCATATTGCTGATTTGTGTTACTTTTTTTACAAAACAAAACCAATCATCACAAAAAAGACTTTTTAACAAAATCTATCTGTCAGATGTTTGCTCACTTAGAGAATACAAATATTATTGAAAACGAACTAATTTTGTAATTTTATCGATAAAACACTCAATGTGTTTTTACAATAATATTAAAACATTAGAGAAGAAAACTCCTACTTTAATTGAAGATAGCTTATATACAATTGACGTTAACGTGATTTTTTTACAAACTACAAATTAATCAAATTTTAGTATTAGGAAACTTGTTGTAAAAGTTAATGATATCGTTTTGTTTATCTCATTCTCTCTGTTTTGTTTAACATTTTTTTATTTTAATAGATTAATACGTGAAATTTTACTCATTTGTGAAACATGTTGATCAAAAACCACCTACAAATTTTGGAGAAGATTTACAAGAGAAAAAAAGGTATAACTGATGCATACAAAATTGACGAAATTGATGTAGATTCATACACTTTTTTTACAATTTTTTGGACATTTTCACAAAATCCAACAGAAAAATCCGATTTAGTAAATGACTTGAGTATGCAACCTTCTCTATTAAAAAATTTGAATATGAGGAGTTTATTGCGAAAAAGTCTTTCGATTTATCCTGAGAATTGCATGTAAGCAAATAAAAATTGTTGTTCATTTTGAACTCCGTCCCCGATATATTGGAACAGAAGAGAAATATTTCACAAACAAACTTTGTTCCTCTCCCAGAACCAATAACAATAACTTCTTCACTACAGAGTGCTTTGTACTTCCATTATTACAACGACTACAATGCAGTGGGAGCACTGATCAGGTTCGGAATTCGTTTAACTAACGCATATATACAGAAATTTGATTCCAAAAATGGAACATTTTCCGAGATTGATCTGAAATTTGACGAATTGGAAAAAATTTATCAAAGCTTTACTTTTTTGGGAAATTATGTCACTTCATTTCAACTAAAATAGACCATTTTAGGTAAAAGCATAGTCGGAAACCTGTACGTATCCTTCACGTCCTACCTTGTTAGGAAATTTTACCCAAATTTGGATTTGAATTTCAGTTCACCCAGAAACTTCAAGCTAAACGTAACTTTTTCTCATAAAATTTTTCATCTTTGGTTACTGTTGTCTGATTGGACAGAGCACACTTTATGTAGAGGTTGTTGATTTTGACATTATCATTTGATCCAACTTCTCTGAAAACATCATCGCTACTTTCTCATATTATACTAACTACTCCTCAACATTTTATTCTGCTATCAAGCTCCAACATTCAATTTCTTCTTATTAAAAATTCTTACTTTAGATCTAAGTTTTGTTTAAATCTAATTTACATATCCTGTTTCCTTCCAAAAAAGGAAATTTGTTGCTTTATAACTATCCCTCCACTGATTACCTTTATCACGTTCTCAACAAGAATCTTTTAATCCATTCTCATCACTTTCTAACAAAAATCTCTTCTATCATTTAATCCAAAATGGAGTTCACCGTTCAAAATAATAGCTTTCTGTACTCAGTTTCTTTCACTGAGGATATTGCTCGGATTGGAGTTCGAGATTTATCAAACGGACTGTATGAGTCTGTGATCACTTTACCCTTACTGTGTGGAACATTTTTGAGCAACAGCGACAACAGTTTGATACATATCATAAGGGACAGGTTCCAATCACAGAGAATCAGCTCGGAACTCACGCGATGGGACACGAAGATGCTGCTGTTAGTGGACACCACTATCCCTACGTTAATGGATCTGATTTCCCCGCCAATTACGTAGCTGGAAATATTCAGTACACATTTCCTTGGGAGGAAGGGCATATTCCAAACAGTTGGTTCACTACACCGGAGGTATGTCAGGTATCAAGCCCGGAGGTTTCAAGAACTCATAGTAGAGAACTCACAGCGAGTTTAGTATCGATACTAGTACCACCACGACATTTAGCGATCTGGAAAACTTTGATCCAGCGCAGTACTATGGATCTACTGACATGTCAACTACACCCTCGATGACAACCCCTTTGATTGAGGAAGGAAAGCTCACAACCCTATCTTTTTGAGTGGTGTATCTAATACCCCAGTCACTGTTAGACCAACCCAACTACCTGGTAGAATTGAGCGACAAAAAGGTTTCGGTAATGAAATTCAGAACTTGCCAGAATATGTTATTGAAACTCTTTTTGAATGATTTCTATGTTCAATTTTGAAAACTATTTTGCATTTGTTTGTAAAAATAATAAACTTTCTGAGTACCTTTTAGTTGTTTCGTATTAAATTAACATTTTCAATTTTAGAATTCTTTAACTACTTTTTTCAAGTTTTCCAGAATAAAAGATTAACACGAAATGTTACTTGATAATTTAGGTACTAGGTTATTATTAAAAATTTGTTTTTCGGCAATTAAGAAAAATGCCGAATTTATTTTTGATATGTAAGAAAATTGTCGAATTTATTTCCGATAATTAACAAAAATGTCGAGAAAAAATTCGATTCCTAAGAAAAGATCACTGTTACAAATCCGATTTTTAAGTTGCAAGAACAGATTCAAAACTTGTCATTTTAAAATTGATTAAAATTTTTGTTTTTTGCTTAAAATCATACCGTAAAACTAAGAAAAATAAGAAAAAAATTGCACATTTTGTAAGCACAGTTTGGTAACATTTTTGATTTTTAACGAAAAATCTGAGGTTCTATTTTTGACCTTTAACAAAAAAATGTTGTGTAAAAATTCGACATTTAACAAACAAATCGACTTCAAATTTCGACAGTTAAAATATACACTAGATTTAAAACATTTTAGTGCAAACACTTTATTATTTTCTAACTTCAAAGTACAACATGGGGTTATCAATTATTCCATGACCATTTAGTAAACAATCAACAATTTTTATTTTTTCACTCTCACAATATGAGTTCTTAAGTGACTGAATTCGGTCGAAGAAAGATAATCTCAATGTTTGTGTGCTTGCATTTCTTTGCTCAGCTCCCAGTAGATGTCTCTTGAACTTTTTTCTACTCAATCTCTTCTTAGACACGCTGGGTATTTTTTCAACAAATTTGTTTTCCGAATTATGTTGTACCGCTCTCTTCAATTGGGTAAAAACAAGTCCGGCTTCTTCCATTGTGTGACCAAAAAATTTATGTTTATATGAGGTGTATAAGCAGTCCACTGTCTGATATTGAAAAGATAAATCATCCAATTTTCGAAGTAATTCATTAATGGAAGATGAAATGAGAATTATGTGATAAGAACAATTTTTCAGAGGACAAAAATTGTAATTGCGAGACGCAACAGAGTATTCTATAGTAAGCAAGTAAGGTTTATAATCCTTAACTGATACGCAAATGAACAAGGCTTTCCCATAAAACTTTTTATAAATGTCAGGTAAAACTTGACACACAACTGCTGCCATTCTGTAACCAAAGTAATTTGGAGTGATTCTTTTAAACTGCCGTATAGGGAAGTAACGCAATTGAGTTCAAACGCGACAAAGAATTCATTTGAAAAATGACACAGTTCAAGAGACAGCAACTCAGAAAAATCCGTTGTTTTACTTGTTCTAAATATTTCAAACACTATTAATCGCTAATGCAACACAGAAGTGCTAAACATCAAGATAAATATGCTGCTCTAGCTCAAATGTTTACTCAACTTAAAATTTCTGACTAAATTTCCTTATAAGGATTTTTTGCAAAATGACGCAGTTGAATTTTCCATATTTGGAAATAAAAGAAGGATGATGACATCATTACCAAATAAAGGTGATCGGAAACAAAAGAGGTAGTAAAATTACAAGTAAATTAATTCAATTAATTTCTCTCTGTGAGATTGAGTTGAAAAATTTCTCTCTCTAATGTCTCTCCGTTTTACTCGAGTGCTCCGTCTATGTTTACCGGTTCCCAACCTAAAACTGGAACTGATTCGGTTCCTTTTTATATAGACTTTGGTTCTAACCCAAAAAGATTTGGGAGAATTACTGTGTCCCAGATTTTTAAAAACGGACAAAATTATTCCGAACCAACTTTCCGTCATCAAAAAAGATAATTCTGGAACATTTGAGAAGTACCAACAACTTCGAGTTGGAGATTACGAATTCAAGAAATTCTGTTTCCTCAAGAACAATATGCTGAATGGGGAATTGGAACTGAGTGAGCACCCGACTCAATTTGATAAGAACCCATGTATGGAGGATGTGCTGCAACGATGTCACAAAGTCAGAGAGGTCAGCATAGCACGAAATCTACAAATATATGTGACTTTCATTCAATACGTTTAGGAGAATCCAGCCTCCTTTTATGTGCAGATTTGGCTCTTTTGTCGCAATGAGTTCAAGCAGGTGACTTATGTCAGCTACACTTTTGACGAGTTCGAGGAGCTGATTCAAAATTTGAATCACTTTTCTAACGTTGAACAAGGTACATTTCAAGAATAATTGTTGTGTGATTTTGTAGTACGTCTTTGTTTTCTCTACAAAAAATTTTTCATTTTAATAATCTTTGATCTGAGAATGAGTTGGGATATTGTTTGCTCAAGAAACATTTTTTTGAGTCTCAGAGATAAGTCAAAGGTTTTTCACGTTAGACTTCATTACGAACTTAAAAAATATGCCTATACTGTTCTTGAAGCTCGAATTATTCCCAAGTTAGAACATTTGGACATAGAGTCCCAAATTTTAGAAATTAAGTAGGTTATTCACAACGGATTACGCAGAACGGTCTTATATATTGTTCAGATAGACAACAAGTTACCATTTCACATCATCGTTGGAATGGATATCAGTGGAGTTTTCTGACAAATATTGAAATGACAAAAGACGAGTACGAGAACTTACTAGATCATCTCCCTACACTTTTATCTTATATTGAAAAGTTTAAAAAAACTTGCATTGACACGGATGAAGGAACGCAAAGTTGATGGATATTGTCATTCTTGTCAACAAATTCAATTGTTACGGAAGCATCCTGTTTCCCGAAAAGGAAAAACGCAAAAACTGTTTTTAGCGGCCTGTAAAATTTGGGACGAGAATATAAATTTGGAGAAAATTAACGAAAAATTTCCTCATTGAAGACTTTTTCTTTGCTAGATTGAAAGTTTTTTTGATTACTTGCTATACTACACTATTCTGGTGGAGCGGTTAGAGCAGCTACAAACAAAGGTCCAGGATACTGTTACATGTTACCAAATTTTCCAAGCTCATGTTTCTTTGGATATTTAACTGAGTTAATCTGTATTTGAAATTCAGTGCTTGGAAGGCAAAGTGGTCAAGGAGTTGGGTGTTTTCAAGGATGGAATTGTATTGGGATACAGTTTCTTCCCACCCAAAGACTATAAAACTACTTTTCAAGCAAAGTGGAACACTAAAAATTTACCTGGGATTAATTGGAACAATGGAAAACTAGAATACACTGAGTTGTCATCAATCATTCACCAATAATTTTCACCTACAACAGAATACTTTGCAAAAGGGTTAGAGAAGTGTAATCTCCTCTCAAATTACTTGAGTAAAGATGTGGAGAATCTGGATGATCTTGGTTGTCCAAAAGTTTCCGAACTTCTCAACAACTCGGATAAGAACTGGGATTGTAGCAACTATCCTTATCGACACAAAAAGACATTTCACTTTGCAGAGAAGAAAGCTTATGCCTACGGATTTTGGACTCTAGATGTTTTTGATGTCGTATAATATTTGTTATTTCTGTTTGTAATTTCTATTTGTACTTGATTGTTTTGTAATTAATTTTTTTTTATTTTACTACTGTTGAAAACAGAGAGAAATCGCATTCCCAGTTGGAAAAATTGCTTTTCCCTTAAAAACAAGGTATAAATGACCAAGCATACAGATAACGATTTAAATTTAGGTAATTTTTTCTTTAATGATAATAAACAGGAGCGACAATCGTGGAAATGTTTTGGACAGACTTGTAATAGATCTCTTGTGGGTTTTTTCTCCCAATTTTTTATTATTTTGTTAATGTTAGCGTGCTGTATAGTAAGAATAACTCTTGCCGAAACTTGTGGAGAAACAGCAGTTTGGATTGCTATTTTATCTAGTACAGTCGGTTATTTTTTACCTTCTCCTAATTTATGAACAAAATAATTTCTACTAAGGAACGCATTTTTATTTCATTGGTGGGACCAAGCGGGTCCGGAAAATCTCATCTTATCCATGATTGGCTAATTTTTGGAACTTTTTAACCCGATGTTGATAAAATTTACTATTTTTATCAACACTATCAATCACTTTACGGACTAATGTCCAAAAACATTGAGAACACTCATCTCATTCAAGGAGTTGACTTTGAGTTCATTCAGAGTCTACCCAATAATGGAACAAAATATTTGCTGATTTTTGATGATTCTTGTGAGGAAAATTCAAGCTCGAAAGATTTTGTCAAAACTTCGACAGCTGGAAGACACAAAGGACATAGTAAAATATATATAAAGCATAATCTTTTCGATCAGAGTAGGTTGGGACAAGATATTGAGTTACAAAATACCCATATAGTTTTATTCAAGTCTCCTAGAGATGTTCTCCAGATTAACACTCTTTGTCAAAAGCTCGGGATAGGATCACAATTACGAGATTGTTATACAAAAGCTACTTCATTCCCGCATGGTCATTTACTCATTGATCTGAATCCGAAAACAGTCGACTCTCTTAGATTTTGCACAAACAGTGGTTCTATTCCCAGTATTTTTTTCTCCCTAAAACTAAACAAGAGAATACTTTTTTGAACGATGAACACACAACATCTCTCTACACTGATAACGTTCCGAACGTATCCCAGAACTTCAAGAAAACGTTCCTAAAAATTGTCCAAAAGATTTCATTCAGTTTCTAAACGAATGCCTAGTAAACCTTCTCGGAGGACAACTACAGGAAATACAAAAACAAGATGTCATAAAGTACAGAGACGAAATTCATCAACTAGTGCTAAAAAGAACTGGAATAAATAAAAGAAGAGCAATTTTAAGTTCACGAAAACGAAAAGAGCTCATATCAATTTTGACACCATCTATCATTTATCGATTGTCTTGAAATGGAGCAGTTTGTTTTGATTCCTCAACACCTTTACGCACAAAAATTTAAATTAGAAGTTAAAAAGTTGGACACTTTTGAGCAGAAACCAGTTTCTGTCCCAACACATTTGAACCCTATCTACAAGGAAATCAGCAACAAAACCAGATCTTTAAAGAACGAATCAATTTTAGATCAAATTTTAATTTCACGGCGAGTCAAGCAATCTCTCAACAACACAATTTTATTAGATGGAAGAGATTCAGAAGTAGCTTTTGCAGATTTTATTTTTGCAATAAAAAGAAAGAACGTTGATTTTCCATATATTACACAATACTTGATGCTACCGGAATAAATCCGCAAAAATTAATAAATCAAGATGCCAAAAGCAAAGACAGAGGGAGCTGGATTCCTTTCAATATCTGAAAAAGCCAAGCTACAAAGACTGTATAGAGATGGAAAAACCGCATATAGATCAATTAAAAATCTACAAAAGGCAAGTGGGTTATCCAAAAAGAAAGTTGCCTACTATCTGCACAGTAAAGATTTCTACATAAAGTATCGTCATGCAACACGACATTTCAAAATATTACCAGCTTTTGCTAAGCGAATCAATGAGACCTGGTGTCTCAATCTAGCTTTTAAGGATAAATTATCGGATACTAATATTGGAGTGAAGTATTTATTAGTATGTGTTGACGTCTTTTCTCGTTTTGTTCGTGTGCAGCCAATGAAGTCAAAGTACTCTACTGATGCAGTTGTAGCTTTCAAAAAAATGTTGCGTTGAATTTAGTGGTGAGTTTCGAAAGTTTTGTACGGACAAGAAAAAAATTTTACTCTACTAGAAGCGAAACGAAAGCTGCTGTAAAATCTCTGAAAAACATTATTTATCGCTATATGGAAAAAAATAGTGACAAATACATGAGAAAAATGGATTCCTTTCTCAAAACTATGAACACAAGAGTTACTCGCTCAACAGCTAAAGCTCCAAAAAATGTAACAAGCAAAGACTTTTTGTCAATTTTTTACAGAAACCCAATTAACCAATATAAACGACCACGTTTTAAAGTGGGTGAATAGGTTCGTATATCAAAAAAAGTTATTCCACTCAAAAAAGTTTATAAATCTCAGTTCACAATTGAAGTTTTCAAAATTGTTAAAGTCGCTACTTTTAAACCACCAGCCTATCACCTTTGTGGAGAACAAGGTGGTGAAATTCTAGGTAAATTTTATGAACAAGAGCTTTCAAAGTGTATCATTTAAAGATAAGTTCTTTCACTGTTGAGTTGGTTTCCAATGCGTCGTTTGATTATTACCCAAACAATACAATAAGTTCTTTCAAGAATTTTCTACCTGAAAAAATTAATCTTGATGGAGAATGGGAGGTAGCGATAACAGAACTGTCCTATCCTTCCTTGTACCAAAACCTTCCTTGTACCAAAACAGAGGGTAAATTCTTCTATCTAGATGAAGCAACACCAGATACAAAACCATCGGATTATTACACACTTGATCCAGGTCTATACCCCTCCATCTCCGATATTGTCATTGAAATGAACAGAACAATTCAGGAACGTGAAAAATATGAAAAAACGCCAATCATGTTACACGTTAACAAAATTTCGAAGCGAATTTCTTTGAGTGTTCCGAATCAGAACTCTTTACTTGTCGATTTTAGTGCCGATCTTTGTCATGTCTTTGGATGCGAAGAAGCTGTTTATGGTATGGGTGTTTTTATGAGTGGTGCTGTTCCACATTTTCCCAAGTTCCCTTATGATATTGTACGAATACACACCTTAATGATATATATATATATATATATATATATATATAGTGATATTGTTGAAAACAATATTGTGGGTGATACAAAAGCTGCTCTTTTACGATGCATCCCGTTTATATAAAAAGTTAAGAATGGAGATATCATCTCAACGGGACAATACATTTATTATCAAAATTTTCTAAAACTTACAATTAAAAAAAATTCTAAAAAACTCTTTCCACAGCATAAAACTCGAGCTCCGGGACTCTTATGGTGAAAAAGTTCCTTTCAACTCTGTTGGTGTGACAAGAGTGGTAATAATGTTTAGAAAAACTTCTCACAATCATTTTTAGATTTAAAGTTGTACAAAATGGTTACTGATAGTGATTTACCGTATTTTCTTGGTTATTCAAGACAGAGGGGAAGAGGATTCGGAGCGTTAAAACAAACAATTCCATTCATGAGGAATTGCTATTCAAACAAACAGCTATTCCATTCTTGAGGAGATATGTTGTCCAAGCAGCAAAAAGAGTTGGTGCTGATTTGCTTGATATAGCTGCACCAGAAATTGGAAAAGTTCTAACTGGAAAGAAAAAGTCAAATCTGTGGCTGCAGATGTTGGAAAGAAAACATTACGTAAACAGCTAGGTGGTGGAAAATTTTGGAAACGTCGCATTATCCGAAGAATTCCTCCAAAAACCAGTCGACGTCCTCGGACTAGAAGAGATATTTTTTCTAAGCTAAAATGAATACTAGATCAACAAACGATAGCAACTTTCGTAATGGTCACTTTACGAACTCTTGCTTGGAGATTTTTGACAAAATTCCTGTTTTGTAACCAATTGAACCTTCTGACGTTCAAGAAGTTTATCCCAGTACTTCCAATACTTCATTGGATAAAAACAGCATTGAATTCGAGTTTGAATAAGATAGAAGCATATATCTTTATATGAGAGATATCCACCTTCAAATCAAAGTTGATTTACAAAAGGGAAGATTGTTTGATGACTTTATGGAAAAAGACGAAAAGACGAGCATGGAAAAGCAGATATGGGAATGTCTTTCACAGATGATGATTTACATTATCTAATTCATGTCAACACTTTATTGCACTCGCTCTTCTCCAACTGTGAGGTGTATCTGAACAATCAACAGGTTTACAACTCAAAGTGTCTCTATGGACTCAACGCTTTAATTTCCAATGAATTCAACGCTTCCACAAAATCTAATGAAGGTATTTTGGCTTGTCATGGACATGAATTTGAAAAAGAACCCAGCAATTTTCAGAAAAGCCCTTTTATAGATCGAGAGAAAGAAGTTTTGATGAAAAATGGAACTACTTATTACTGTAAATTAACATTTGATTTGTTCCAATGTGAAAAGTTACTGCTTCCAAAAAGTTAGACTTAAATTGGTTCGTGCAAGACCCAATTTTACATGATCTCCTACAATCTCCACGTCTCCCTTAAAGTTCTTGACTGTTCCCTGTTTACAAGACGTGTTGTTGTTAACGAAGTGTATCAAAAGAGTATCAAAAATCAATTAACTCATCAACCTGCTTGTTAAAACTTTATGGAAACAATTGCACGCACATTTATTAGTGACCTTCAGGACAGAAACACTTTATTCAGGAAAATGTTTTTAACAATGCTACAATCAGACAATCAGAAGAATAACTATTGCGATGAACACAAATTCAGCATTCACAAGACATTTTCAAGAAAATCTTTTTCATTATCAGAAATTTGGTTTACGAGAACTAAGAATTGTTCGAGGAGGTAGAGCTATAGTATCAGTTGATACAACCAATGACTGTAGGGCATTTGTAACAACAATGAAAGCATTGAAATTTAACGAAGAGATTCCCGCGTTACCACATAATCTATTTCAGAACCATTGTGCTTGTATTTGATCTCACTTCACTTCAAGATGCTGGAGAAAATAATAATTATCCTGAGCTCAGCGGTGAAAGTATCCGATTAGAAATGTTTTTCGACCACCCGCTAAGAAGCGTGACAGAATCAATTGTTCTAGGAGAAGGGATGTCCACTGTTAAAATTGATCAGTTCGGAACGGATGCTAAAAATGTCTGAAGATTTTTGCGTTAACGAAATTTTGTTCATACTTTTGTCCGTTTTTTATGGGTTTTACATCATTGCTTTCTGCATTGGAACATTTTTGGGTTATATATTATCGTCACCCAATTGCCATTCTCTTCACCAAATAATTTCTTAAAATGGACGTTAACTGGGGGCGAACTAATTCAAACTTTTTGTTTACGTTCCTCTCCTAATTTTTCTGGCATTTTTTTATAATTATTTTTTTCTACCCCAACTCCCACAACAATTCTGTCGACAAAATTAAAAAGTCAGCAAAGTTTTACTAGAGCAAGGTAAAAAGTCCAATGGTTGTTGCTTTTTTGAAGAGTATGAGTTTCTTCAGCTTGACTGTACAGTTAGAAATCCGTTTGTTAATGGTACTTGCGAAACAAAGCAGAGAACATTTGTTTGTCATGGATAACATTTCCCTGAGACAGATTATTGAACGATTCCCAGAACTCACATACCGCTATATTGGATCGTTTCCAGCAGATTCTGTTCCAAGACTACCCACATTCAGCTTTGCTATCATCAACACTTCTCCGAGCACTGAAGCTGGAGAGCATTGGATAATGATTGCTCGACTCAATCGAACTTATTACTATGCCGATTCTTTGGCTCGTCCTATCACAAAATACAAATTTTTGGATAAAAATTATAAAAAATATCAGAAAATGATACAACAGCCTGTTCAGAAAACTGATAATTTGTGTGGATTTTACACAATAATTGCAGCATTTCAACTATTTAAAATTTTTCAATCAAAACTGAACAATGTCCATGATGTTCGTGTTTTAAACTTTATAAGTAATTATAAGTGAATTAGATAAATTTAATGTAAAATAAGTTGAAGTGTAATAAATTCGATAGTAATTTCTTTCTAAATTCCTTAATTCTTCGCTAATTACTCAAATTTTTGTTGTCGACTTTATCAACTACTCGGCTAAACGTACTTGAATACTCTTTTCTTTTGTACTATCATCATGTAAACGTTTGATTAATTTTGTATTTGCATGTACTTAATTTGTACTGTGTCTGTTATTTTGAACTTTTTAATTCAATTTTTTTTATTCAACATTTTTCCAAGTTATGAGCGCGTAAAAGTCCACTAGAACTGTGACAGTGCCAGATTAGCAAGAAGTAGTTTCGATCTAACGACCTCTGAGTTATGAGCCCAGCACGCTATCATTGCGCCATCTTGCTATTTAGGGTCAGCTATACCTAATCTTAAGACATTGCGACGGCGGCTATACCTAATCTTAATACATTGCGGCGGCTATACCTAATCTTAACACATTGCGGCGGCTATACCTTATCTTAATACATTGCGGCGGCTATACCTAATCTTAATACATTGCGGCGGCTATACCTAATCTTAATACATTGCGGCAGCTATACCTAATCTTAATACATTGCGGTGGCTATACCTAATCTTAAAACATGGCGGCGGCTATATCTAATCTTAATAGATTGCGGCGGCAATACCTAATATTAGTACATTGCGGCGGCTATACCTAATCTTAATACATTGCGGCGGCTATACCTAATCTTAATACATTGCGGCGGCTATACCTATTCTTAATACATTGCGGCGGCTATATCTAATTTTAATACACTGCGGCGGCTATACCTAATCTTTAACATTGCGGCGGCTATGCCTAATCTTAATACATTGCGGCGGCTATACCTAATCTTAATACATTGCGGCCGCTATACCTAATCTTAATACATTGAGGTGGTTATACCAAAAAAATGTTTAAATTTACTGCGAGAGAAATTATCTATTAATGAGCGCTGCCTGTACATTTCCCCTGCGCGCTGACTGTACAATTCCCATTCGCGCTTAAAACATTACTGTAGACCCGCTCAGAAAAATACTCCTATACCCTATCTTAATACATGGGGTCTACACTCCCCCCCCGGGGAGACTTGCTCACCCTATTACTACTCCTAATGGTTCAATAGAAGCAAAAAATTGTCAGCTTTCACAAAAACACTTGACTGCTTGAGTTCTAATTAAGGGCTGATTCCTTTTATTTTGCTTTTAAAGTCTTGAAGAAAAAACGGAAACAGTTTAAGAATAATTTTCATGGGCGATAATATATCTTATGGCGAGAAAAGTGGTTGTTTATTTACTTCCGTTGATAAATGGAGGTGATTTTTTCGCAACTATTTTACCTTACACCGAATAATATAGCTTTGGTACCAATAATTTTTTGATATGAATTTTTGTTTCCCCCCAATTAGCAACATTGCACTCATCGCTCATTCAACTTAATCTCAGTGTCAACTTAATCTCACAAGTGGAATGACAGCAGAACCCTAAAAACCCCACCCGAAACAAAACTTTCCATTAGTTCTGCTAATAATTTATTTGACTGCAAGTTTAAATTGTGTCAACCAAAAAGCTGTCATTTCATTAGAATATATTTTGTGCCCAACTGCCCAACCTCCAATTACAAGTTATGTGTTGTCATATATAACGCGATTATATGTACAGAAATAGCATGGGGTCTGTTGGGCGTGAAAATTAATGACCATGAAGATATGGCCTAGACATAGGCACTTTCCGTCTGGGAGGGTCTGGACATAGACACTTTCCGTCTGGGACGGCCTGGACATATCGCCTTTCAGTCTGGCACCTCAACCTGGGCAGCCGAAACAAAATAAAACTGTTCTTTCTTATTAGGCTCGGTAAGCAAGATCTCAATCAAAGAACAAAAAAATTAACCTTGAGATTCAAAAAAATTCTGGAATGCATAATGAGGTGTATACTGAATTAAAGAGAATAAAACAATCCAAGATCAATGATGAGTACGGATTATTCTCAAAATTTGTCTGCATAAAAACATGAACCAGTTTTCAGAAGTTTTTTTTTCAAAATTTCAGGTTTCGCTCACAAGTTGAGATTTTGACTTATCAACAAACTCTTGATTACTGGAAGGAATTTCAAATTAGTTCCAGCAAACTGTGATTTTCAGATCATACTAATTAGTTTCTTTCAAAGCTTTAAAATTCCGAAGCAATTAAAAAAAACTTTGTTCAAATTTTAACAGGTTATATAATAATCAGGAAACACAACAGCTCTGATTGTTTGACCTCTACAAAGTAAACAAAAAATCTAGCTGTTACTCTAGCCGATAATGGATGGTTATATTGTAGTAATCTGGCAGGTTCTAACAGAATCCCCCATGACAATGCATTTTTTAGTAAAAATGACAGATACATACAACATAACTTTTTCTGCCAAATTTCTGTGAGATGACTACTTTTTGCCAAGTTTGTACTAACTAAACATTTTCCTGTTAGATTCCTAGAAGATGAACACTTTTTCAACCACACTCCTGCAAGATGCCCAATTTTCTACCAGAATCCTAATAGATAACCGTTTTTTGGCCAGACTCTTACAGGATAGTAATTTTTTTTGCGGATTCCCTCTAGATAATCATATTTATGCCAGATTCTTACAGAATAACCAACTTCTGACCGATTTATACAAGATATCCTTTTTCTGCTTTATTCCTACAAGACATCTATTTTTCTGTCAGATTCGTGCAAGATAGCCATTTTTCTTCCAGATTCCTAAAGATTAACTCTTTTTTGGTCAGATTCCTACAAGACAGCTACTTTTCTGCCAATTTCCCACAAGATTCTTACAATTTCGGTCTTACAATTTCAGATTCACACAAGATTATCTTTGTTTTCAAGCAATTAATACAACAATAAAGCTAGTGCAAACCATGCTAGGGTTCTAATGAGCTCGGAAAAAATCAGACCATTGCAAATTTTGAAATTAAACTTTTTTAGCACGACAAAACAAAAAGAAAAAAGCGTAAGAAATAGCCTTTCCATCTACAAGTTTTTTGATTTGCTCACTTTTTATCATAATTTGTTGAATTTGTAATTTTTTCCTGATATTTCATTTTCTTTGGTTGATGATGGGTTGATGATGGATTATAGTCTGTCGGTAGACTCTCGAAATATTACCAGTTTTCTGCCAGAATCTGACGGATTCTGACAAGGTAATTATACGTTCTCAACTATGCTTGCTTTGTTCTTTAGATTGGAATGATTTCTTGGAGAGTTTCAGTTGCAGAGATTTTCATTCAGCATATAAGTCCGCATAAACAAATTTAAGTTACCACAACGTAAAATTTAGATCGCAAAAAAGTGTTCCTCCTTGGATTATTTGAATAGTTTTCCCAAGCCTCCTTCTAACAATATTCCCCTGGTGCCGTCCGTTTCCTCAAGGTCAGATAATTCTGCAGCTTTACAAAAAAGCTTCAAATATTTTGTGTCTTTGACATAAATTTAAGTGCTTAAATTCTCAGGTTCAATTTTTAGTTTAGACTACCGATATATTGTTTGAAAGAGGCTATTAATCACAATTTCTAGCTGTCGTTAATATTCTGGATGTTTCGCTTGCCTAGATCTCAAACGTTTTCAATATTAACAAAATACGAATATTTGGAAAAAAAAAATTAAATCCATAGCAAAAATATATAGAAGGGTTGAAATCAGATAAAATTTGGACATCACCAATAGTTATGTCACATAATTTAAGCAATTTTTTGGAAAATCCTGAAAGGAAAAACTTATAACCCTGTATGTCATATTTGCTCAAGTATTATGTTTTTTTTTTCAAAATCTCATTTAGGTCTTGTCTTTACACTGCTTCGCAACAATTTTTCAATTGAAGTCTTGTTATAACGAGAGAGATCTTCTACGCAAATTTTCCAAGCAAAAATTTCAGAAAATGATAAGAAGGTCATCAGTTTTTTCTTGACTGATCAGTCAAATCTTCCTTTCTTGTGGAAAAAATATTTTAGTGCTATTTGTTTGCTTATATTATTGAGGGTACTGTGGTAAAAGAAGTGACACTTAATAAAATATTTTATTATGACTAAAATGCAAAGTAATTAACACAAACTGTCCCTGATATCACAGTAGAAAGTGGATATCTTTGAACTCGTCAAATATTTACATTAACAAGTCGGAGACCTTCATCCTTGACGTCAAACATAGCAAACCTACGGTCTTTCTTTTATACGACAGTAGTAATCATATAGCGCACTATGAAAATTGGGGGGGGGGGTATCGTTCGATATGATACATGGGATAATAGGGAGTGGGTTATCCTTCGATATAATACATGGGATAATAGTGAGTGGGTTATCCTTAGCGGTGATACATGTAAAACATTTCACTGGCTTTCTTCTGGATTTATTCTTTCTTAATACTTGGGATAAAAGCGCGAAGCCGTCACATATACAACCACTACTTGCTACAGTCTGGCCACTGGAATTACAATTACGCTTAATGCATGGAATAACAGGGTTTAATTTTTCCATTTGGATAATATGGTATAGAATTTAAAATCCGCAAATGGGTAAAAGGGGTGAAGATTTGAGTTAGGATAGCGGAGTATAGTATTGTATGGGGATAATAGGCCTTAATTGCGCCATAATAGTATTGTATGGGGATAATAGTGTATAGATGTGCCATATGGTGATAATAGGGTATGGTTGTGGAGATAATAGGGTATAGAATTAACCTGTTAAAAGGGTGAGAATTTTACCTGTTAAAATGGTAAAAATTTGAATGGTGATAGTAGGGTCTAAAAATGCATGGGGATAATTGGGTATAGTTTTGACATGGCTATAGTAGGGCACAGATTTCAAGGTATGCAAGCTGGTATTGGGGTGAAATTTAAATCAGGATAGTAATTTAAAGTGTTGCATGGGATAATAGTGTATAGATTTGAAAATCTGCGAGTGGGTATTAGGGTGAAGATTGGAAACAGGATAGTAGGATCGAGTATTGCATGGGGATCATAGGGCTTAGTTTTGCCATGAGTTTAATGGGGCAAAAGTTTGAATATCTGCATGCGGTAACAGCGTGAATATTTGAATCGGGTAAAAAGGACATAGTCTTGCTTGGGGGTAATTGGGTATAGTTTTGCCATGGAGACAGTAGTGTATAATTTTGTATGGGGATAAACGGGTGTACATTACAATATCTGCATGCGGGTAAAAGGATCAATTTGATTTAAGATAGTTTGGTATTGTATTTCATGAAAAAGTATGTTCTGTTTTTGCCGTGGGGATAATAGGATAAAGATTGAATATTTGCGATCGCTTAATAGCGTGAAACTTTGAATCAGGATATTAGAAGACAAAAATTGCATGGATGGAATAGATCGTAGATTTGCATGGTGTTAATAGGATATAGTTTTGCCGTACAGATATGAGGATGTAGATTTGAATATCTGCAAACGGTCAATAGGGTAATGCTTTGAATCAAGATAGTAGGGATAGAATTGCATGGGTACAATAGGGTGAAGGTGCGGATGGAGGTAGTTAGTTATAGTTCTGCTATAGAGATACTAGGGTGTAGATTTGAGTATCTGCTGACGGTTAATAGCGTGATGACTTGAATCAAGAGAGTGGGGTTCAGTAACGCATGGAAATTAACAACGTAATGTTTTGCCATAGGGATAATAGGGTATAGTTTTTTTAAATTCTGCGATCGAGTAATGGGTTGAAGAATTATGAATGGGTATAATAGGGTATAAATCTCTTGATAATAATGAGGTATAGCTTGTGCACGAGGATATTAGATAGTAGTTGCTAAATGTACACGGCTACAAGCTACAGTTTGTCTATTGGAATTAAAAATCATCTTCGGCGTCTGGATGATTTGGTGTACTTATGCCCTGGGGATAGTGTGGTATGAATCTCAATATCTGCAAAAAAATTGGTAAGTTGAAGTTTGATTCGGGATATTTGAAAATCTGCATACGGGTAAAAGGTTGAGAATTTGAAACAATATAGTAGACTTAGTATGGCACTGGGAGAAGAGGGCATAGCATTGTCACGGTTATATTAGGGTTTGAGATTCAATATCTGCAGAGCAATAGGGTGAAATTTTTTGATATTTTGGTAAGATAGTGCATCAACTTAATAGGGTATAGAGTGGATGGGGCTTTAGAGTTTAGCTTCGCAATGGTGATATTAGTGTATAGAATAGATTTTTTGTATATGCGTAATAGGGTTGAAATTTTGAAGGGATTAGTATGCTACAGTTTGGCATGGGATAAAAAGAAATTTATTACAAAATGCAACTTACTGAATGCTACTTAAAATATGCTACCTAATAGATACTAATTACTTCATTTTACTTACTACATACTACTCATTAAAAACTCATGGCTACAAAATATTTACTACAAAGTACTTGCCCTTTACTGCTTACTGGTTACTATTGAAAACATACTACTTACAACATATAACTTACTACTTACTACATAATAAATGCTACTTACTACATTTTACTTACTTCAACTAACTATTACATACTACTTACATTCTACTACTTACTGCTTAATTTTCCTTACATCCTACTTACCGCCTAGTAATTACTAATTTTTTAGTACTACCTATTAGAACACACTACTTACTGCAAAGAACTTAATAAAAACTATTTACTAAAACTACTTATTAGTTACAGCATGATACCTACCTTTTATTAAATAATTCCTACCAATTACAAGTTACTACGTAAAACTTACTACTGAACACATACTACTTAATACGTACTTCTATCTTCATATTATATACTACTTTCTACATACTGCACACTACTTACCACAAAACTGTTTACCAAAGCCTGGTTTTTGCTTACTACATATTACTTATTATTTAGAACAGATTATCTACTAAATACTACTTACTTTATACTACTCAAAACATACTAGTGACAAAATACTAAATACATACTACATACAATATAATACATACTAATTACCACAAACTAAATACTACTCACTAATTAATACGTACTAAGTACTGCTTACTACATGATCATTACTACACACTGCATACAAATTACCATATAGTACTTACAACCTACCTAATAGTTTTTACAATATAATACTTACTACACTACATACAACTTACTTCATACTACCTAGTAAGTACTAAGTAGGCAAAACTTAGTAGGTGGTAGGTAGTATTTAGTAATCAATGAAAAGTATGTAGTAAGCATTACGTAGAAAGTAATATATAAAATGAAGTAAGTAGTATGCAGTGAATAGTCTGCATCAAGGAGTAAGTAGTATAAAGTAGTTACTAGTGCTTACTAGGTATACATAGTGCTAACTACAAACTACTGATTACGAACTGCTTACCCATAATAATACTTAAAAACTACTTTCTACTCACTAATTACTACGTACTAAAAACTACCTACTATATACTACCTATTTCTTGATGCAAATTATTCACTATATACTACTTCATCTTATATATTAATTTCTACTTACTGCTGACTACATACTTTTCAATACTTGCTACATACTACCTACCACCTACTACCACCTACTTACTACACACTAACTTTTGCTTACTACCTAATAGACTAATACGAATACATAATACAACAATCAACGCACTGCGAACTACTTCCTACAGTGTTACAAAATACTGTTTACTTCATACTACTTACCACTTAGAACGTACTACTTAGTACTTACTGTTTGCTACTTACTACTTGCTGCGTTCTACTGGCTGTTTTACTCTGACTATTTTGTTCCTACTACTACTACTTACTGCTTAGTACTTACCACTTGCTTATCTTACTTACGTTTGCTTACTTAATAGTCACTACTTACAACCTAATTCTTACTATTTACTACACACTATTTAGTACTTACTATTTTATACTCACTTTTTACAAATATTTCTTAATTACTTTATACCTACATTATTACAATTACTACTTACTTTTAGGTTTTCAAAAATTTGGTCCGTGTTATTGATTTCTAAATCGTTTCATCTTCATTCTTTTTTCAAATTTAGCACTTCGAAGTCATCTGCACTTCTTGTACTTTTTAATATATGATTTACTAAACAACAACTAGAAGTCAAGCGGAATAGTTTTTTCAATGGTTAAATCAAACGTAAGGAACCTCTACAGTTTTCGTTTTCTGCTCAGAACTTATCCATAAGGGTCATCACTGGTCAGAAATACCGCATTTTATATTTACTATTTTAAAAAATCTCTTAGAATAAAAAGAAAAATAGTTTGAAAATTAAACAGAGGTGTTCTTATAGAGTTCAAATCTGTCCTCAATAATCATTTAATTACCGTTTTATGCTCTTTTATAAAATATGTGGGCAAAAACATCATTACTATTAAAAACGTTTGGGAGGTGAAAATTAAGTGACAAAGGTTATATAATCGCACCACTTTGGATAAAACAAACGTAGTACAAATATTTTATCAATGTTCAGTTGAACTGGTTTAAAAATGAGAAATAAACTGGTATCGATAGTGGAAACCAATAACAATCTGGTCACCTTAGAGTTCTTGCATAATTTGGTGTCAAAGAGTACCTATGAGAATAGCCGAAGCTATGAGAGTAACTATAGTTTTGAGATCAACTGAAGTTGAAAAATGGTTTTATGGCAAAAACTGACATGAAAATGCTTGCAAAGGCCCATTTATAGGCAAATACCACTACGAGTGAGACATGGCAGGTCCAACAATACATCAGTATATGCTCCTAGATGCTCAAATCTCAAAAAATGCCAGAAAAACTTGATACAATATTGAACACTAACGCTATGAAAACTTGCAAAATTATAGGTTTCTGTCTCAGGGGTACCTATGAGGCGCCAAAAGTCAATTGCACATTCATTTATCTTTCGTTATATGTAATTCGTATTGAAGACTTTATTCAAGAAAAGTTATATAAAATTAGCAAAACAACCCCAAAATTTTAAAACAATAACCTTTTTTGGTGGAAAAATTTTTTGATTAGTTTTTGGTCAGTCGCTTATCAATGTATATTGAGATTAAATTGCTTTGACAGAATCGTTGTTTGACAGTTAACGAAACACTTCGTTTTAACAGAGAAACTTAATTAAGCAGTTCTAAGAACTCATATTTAATCTTTTTTTCTTAAAGATAATTGTAACAAAATTTTTTTTGGGGTATGGAACATCCCTTGATTTCAACTACTGCTGTCCTAAAAATTTTCTAATTGTGAAAACTTTTTGTGGAAAGGTTTTACTAGATGCTCTGTCTTGAGAAAGGTGGACAATGGAGAAAACAAGTTTGTTCAGAAGTAAGATTTGTTGGTTCACAGCCCTTATGTGAGTACAAACTGTGCTTTCTTAAAGTTTTGCTAGAGTTTATTTATTCAAAGAAACATTAAGTTCCTTAATTTTAATGTATCTCATGCGAATATAAAGACTAAAATCTGTTCTGCAACTGATCACTGAAGACTCAAAATTACAGATTTTAAACCAAAATGCAGCACTTTTGGAATTTACTACTTGTTTTTTTGTTGAAATAATTTTCCTTTAAGAAAATTTGTTCTGTTCGTTTAGGATAACAGTAACAAAAAAACAGCTGGTATCTTTTGATTCAAATATAGTGCAAGCGAATCATGTCTTAATCAATTTGTAACCTTTTAGTGTATGTTATTAGAAAAAATATTTTAGTGGGGAAAATTTACTCCACTCCTATTATTTAGAGACAACATTGGTATACATCTAATTTTTGATGATCTTTATTTTAACACTGAACTTGTCTTTAGATACATTTTCTTACATCCGGTCTACTCATAGGTATTTTTTGAAAGTTTAATTATGAGTTCTTAGAACTGCTTAATTAGGTTTCTCTGTTGAAACGAAGTGTTGCTTTAACTGTCAAAAAAAGATTAGTTCAGATCAATTTAATCACTATATACATTGATGAGCGACTGACCATTGGCTATTCAAATAATTTTTCCACCAAAAAAGATTATTATTTTAAAATTAAGGGTTGTTTTGCTAATTTTAAATTTTTTTTTTCGAATATTGTCCGCAATACGACATGAATTTAACGAAAGAGAAATTAATGTGCAATTGAACTTGGCGAATCATAGGTATCCCTTGAGACAGAAACCAATAATTTTGCAAGTTTTCATAGTGTTAGTGTTCAATATAGAATCAAGTTTTTCTGGTGATTTTTTTTGTGAGATTTGAGCATCTAGGAGCATATACTGATGTATTGTTGGACCTGACATGTTTCATTCGTAGAGTCATTTGCCTATAAATGGACCTTTGCAAGAATTTTTCTGTTAGTTTTTGCCATCTAACCGCTTTTTATTTTAAATTGTTTTCATAACTATACTTATTCTCATAGCATCGGCTATTCTCAGAGGTACTCTTTGACACCAAAAAAGGCAAGAGCTCTCAGGTGACCAGATTTGTATTAGTTTCCTCTGTCGATACAAGTTTTATTCTCACTTTTAAACCAGTTCAACTGAACTTCGATAAAAAAATTCTACTATATTTATTTTATCCAAAGCGGTGAAATTATATAAATTTTGTCACTTAGTTTTCACCTCCCAAATATTTTTTTTTAATAATAATGATGCTTTTGTCCACATCTTTTTATAAAGAGCATAAAACGGTAAACAAATGATTATTGAGGACTGATTGAACTCCAAAAGAACACAATTATTTGATTTTCAAACTTTTATTCTTATTATTCTAAAAGAATTTTTAAAATATTAAACATAAAATGCGACATTACTGAAGTAAGTAGTATTTTGTAACACTGTAGAAAATAGTTAGCAGGGCGTTGATGGTTGTATTAGGTATTCGTATTAGTCTATTAAGTAGTAAGCAAAAATTAGTATGTAGTAAAGAGTATGTGAAAGGTAAAAAATGTTTTGTAGTAGGTAAGAAGTAGTGAGTAGTAGGTGGTAGATAGTATGTAGTAAGTAATGAAAAGTTTGTAGTAAGCAATAAGTAGAAAATAATATATAAAATGAAGTAAGTAGCATATAGTGAATAGTTTGCATCAAGAATGAACTAGTATATAGTAGGTAGTGTTTAGTACGCAGTAATTAGTGAGTAGAAAGTAGTTTTTAGTCATTTTTATGTGGTAAGGGTAAGCAGTTCGTAATCAGTAGTTTGTAGTTAGCACTATGTATAACTAGTAAGCACTTGTACCTACTTCATATTACTTACTTTTTGATGCAGAATATTCACTACGTACTACTTACTTCATTTTATATACTACTTTCTACTTACTGCTTACTACAAACTTTTCATTACATACTACATATTACCTACCAACTACTAACTTTTGCTTATTTATTACTTACAAAGTAGTATGAAGTAAGTTTTATGTAGTGTAGTAAGTATTACGTTGCAAAAACTATTAAGAAGGTTGTAAGTAGTATATGGTAATTTGTATGCAGTGTGTAGTAAAGAACATGTAGTAATTAGTATGTTTTTGAAGTAAGTAAAATAAATTTAGTAGTAAGTAGTTTATATTAAGCAGTTTCTAGTATGAAGTAATGAGTATGTAATAAGTAGTATGCAGTAAATGTATTATGTTGTAATTAGTCAGTAGTTAGATAGTAGGCAGTATATTTTTAGTACAATGTATTAGGCAGTATTTAGTAAGTAAATAGTAATTGGTATGAAACAGGTAGTAAGTTGTTTGTGATTTGTGGTAAGTAGCATGTAGTATATGTTATGCACCATTTAGAAAGTAGCGTTTTGCGGCTAGTATATGTTAACTAGTATACATTAAGTAGTACTTAGTGGGTAGTCTGTAATAATTAGTAGGTTTTTCGTAGTAAGTAGCAACTAGTAGATAGTAGTAACTAGTAATCTTTATGTGGTAAGTAGTGTGTAGTATGTACTAAGTAGTATGTGGTAAGTAGTATGTACCATGGAGAAAGAAGTACCTAGGGAGCAGTATGTATTTAGTAGTGTTTTGTAACAAGTAATTAGTAAGAGGTTAGTGGTATACAGTAAGTATAGTATTTAGTATGTAGTAAGTAGTATATATATAGTAGTAAGTAGTACAAAATAAGTATTTTTAGAAAAAAGTAATTAGCATGTTTCAAATAGTATACAGTAGTTGTAGTATGTTGTAATTAGTATGCAATTAGGTAGTAGGGTGTATGTGGTAAGCAGTAATTAGTAGGTATTAATTAGTGAGCGATTTTTAGTTTGTGGTAAGTAGCATGTATTATATTGTATGTAGTACCTAATTAGTATGTTGTGACTAGTATGTTTTAAGCAGTATAGAGTAAGTAGTATTTAGCAGATATTCTGTTATAAATAGTAAGTAATATGTAGTAAGTAAAAACCAGGCGGTGGTAAACAGTTTTGAGGTAAGTAGTGTGTAGTATGTACTATGAAGAAAGAAGTACGTAGTAAGTAGTATGTGTTCAGTGGTCAGTGTTACGTAGTAACTTGTATTAAGTAGTAATTAATTAATTAAAAAGTGGTAGGTCTCAAGCTGTAAGTAGTAAGTAGTTTTAGTAAATAGTTTTTATTTAGTTTTTTGCAGTAAGTAGTGTGTTCTAATCAGTAAACAGTAAGTCGTTAAATCGTAGGTAGTAAAAAAATTATTAATTACTAGGCGGTAAGTAGGATGTAAAAGGAAAATTAAGCAGTAAGTAGTAGATATTAAGTAGTATGTAATAGTTAGTAAAAGTCAGTAAAATGTAGTAAGTAGCATTTATTATGTGCTAAGTAGAAAGTTATATGTAGTAAGTGGTATGTATTGAGTAGTAACCATTAAGCAGAGGGGGGCAAGTAGCTTGTAGTAAGTACTTTGTAGCCAGTAGTTTTTAGTGAGTAGTGTGTATTAAATAGTATGAAGTAATTAGTATCTACTAAGTAGAATGTATTAAGTAGCATCAGTAAGTTGTATGTAGTAATATATTTCTTTTTATCCCATGCCGTACTGTAGCATACTAATCTCTTTCAAGAGTCAACCCTATTACTCGCATGCAAAAAATCAGTTCTATACACTAGTATCACCATTGCGAAACTAAACTATAAAACCCCATCTACTTTATACCCTATTAACTCCATGCAATAGCTCACCCAAATATCACAAATAGAGTTTTCACCCTATTGCTCTTCAGATATTTAATCCTATACCCCACCATAACCGTGACAATGGTTTAACCTCTTATCCCAGTGCCAAACTACGTCTACTATATTGTTTCAAATCCTTACCCATTTACCCGTATGCAGATTTTCATATATCCCGAATCAAACTTCAACTTACCAATTTATTTTGCAGATTTTTAGATTCATACCCCACTATCCCCAGGGCAAAATTACACCAAATCATCCAGATGGTGAAGATGATTTTTATTTCCAATAGACAAACTGTAGCTTGTAGCCGGGTACATTTAGCAACTACTATCTAAGATCCTCGTGCAAAAGCTATACCTCATTATTATCAAGGGATTTATACCCTATTATCCCCATTCATAAATCTCCAACCCATTACTCGACTGCAGATTTTGAAATCTTTTCCCTATTATCCCTATCTCAAAACATTACGTTGTTATTGTCCATGCGTTACTAAATCCCTCTATCTTGATTCAAATCTTCACCCTACTAACCGTTTGCAGATGTTCAAATCAAAACCTTAGAATGTTTATATCAAAACTATAACCAACTATCTCCATGGGAACCTATATCCTATTACACCCATGCAATTTTATCCCTGCTATCTTGACTCAAAGGATCACCCTATTGACCGCTTGCAGATATTCAAATCTACATATTCATATCTGTACGGCAAAACTATATCCTATTGCCACCAAGCGAATCTACGACCTATTCCACCCAAGCAATTCTGCATCCTACTATCCTGATTCAAAGTTTCATGCTATTACGCGATTGCAGATACTCAATCTATATCCTATTATCCCTACGACAAACACTTAACATAATTTTCCATGGAACACAATACCAAACCATCTTAATTCAAACTCTGATTTTATTACCCGAATGCAGATATTGTAATGTATACCCTTTTATCCCCATACAAAATTATGCAATACTATCTCCATGGCAAAACTATACCCTATTACCCCCAATCAAGACTATGTCCTATTTTCCCGATTCAAATATTCACACTGTTACCGCATGCAGATATTCAAACATTTGCCCCACTAAACTCATGGCAAAACTAAGCCCTATGATCCCCATGCAATACTCGATCCTACTATCCTGTTTCCAATCTTCACCATAATACCCACTTGCAGATTTTTAAATCTATGCCCTATTATCTCCATGCAACACAATAGCCTACTATACTGATTCAAATCTTCACACTATAATCTGTTTGCAGATATTCAAATATAAAGCCTATTATCTCGAAGGCAGCATTATACCCTATTATCCCATGCAACACTTTAAATTACTATCCTGATTCAAATTTCACCCCAATACCAGCTTGAATACTTTGCGATCTGTGCCCTACTATATCCAAGTCAAAACTATACCCAATTAACCCCATGCATTTTTAGACGCTACTATCACCATTCAAATTTTTACCATTTTATTAGGTAAAATTCTCACCCTTTTAACAGGTTAATTATATACCCTATTATCCCCACAACCATACCCTATTATCACCATATGGCACATCTATACACTATTATCCCCATACAATACTATTATGGCGCATTTATAGCCTATTATCCCCATAAAATACTATACTTCGCTATCCTAACTCAAATCTTCACCCCTTTTACCCGTTTGCGGATTTTAAATTCTATACCATATTATCCCAATGGAAAAATTAAACCCTATTATTCCATGCATTAAGCGCAATTGTAATTCCAGTGGCCAGACTGTAGCAAGTAGCGGTTGTATATATGACGGCTTCGCCCTATTATCCCCTGTATTGTGAAAGAAAAAAATCGGAAGAAAGCCAGTGAAATGTTTTACATGTATCACCGCTGAGGATAACCCACTCACTATTATCCCAGGTATTATATCGAAGGATAACCCACTCCCTATTATCCCATGTATTATATCGAAGGATAACCTCCCTTTCCTAGTGCGCTACATGAATACTACTTACGACTCCTGATTAGGCCAAAGATTTCGATTGATCTCAATACACAGTTTGAACGCTTGAGGTTGATTAGTTGAAAAGCTCTCAGAAACAGCGCTTACTTTTATTTACTTTGTAACACCATCTGGTCCCGATGAAGATGATTTAAAATAGGTACTAAATTATAAGTGGTTAAACCGATTGGAAAGGGGAGACGTACGCAATAGAGCGATACGTGCGACGCTGTTGGATCTGTATCGCAGTATAGGGATAATAATTCAGATATTAATCTATGAAATTGGTCTCCTCAACTACAAAATCTAGTCGTTTGTCTTAATGTTTTTATCAGCAGCGGGGGGTCTGCAACTTCGAACGTCGGTTCGGCAATAGAGCGTTTTGTCATTTTGATCAAACGTGACTCAACCGCATCAACGTGTTGTTATCAAAACCGTAAATATCAACCACCATAGGGTTATCAGTGTACTGATTACCTAGTAAAGAGTGGTTCCGAGTAACCGCGCCTAGGTCGTACGATCGTTAGCAGACGTAATTTTAGCTCTCAAAATGACAAAATAGGGTGTTGCAAAAACATTTAGGCAACGAGGCTGTCGTAGAGCTATCTCTTTATTCTACGTACAAGCCTCTACCACATGCTATCTTTGTGTGGCGCACTGGCTGACTTGAACCCGCTAAACTGTAAACCTTAAACAGTTCTCGAGGTAAATTTTTACCAGAGATCACTTTCTTGGTTCAAACAAAGGTATTACTATTGTCTGACCAGAGAATTTCAGTTTTATCCGAATTAGAGACAAGCAACTAAACTTGCTTTGAAGAAAAACTAGGGTTTTTGAACAAAACGGTTTCGACATGGGCAAAACAACCTCACAAGCACGTAAGTGGAGTACCTCAACTCTTTGAGGCATGCCTACTCATGAACATAGAAAGTGGAAAAATTGTCAACACCAATTTTTGTTTGTCGACATTAGAGAAACGCAAGTTTCTATCCAGGTTTGCCGGCCATGATGTGCCGAAAGCTGGCAGCTGGGATCAATCACAATGTAACACAGTCGGACTTTATTGAAGACAGTAAGGATAATTTTTTAATTTTGCCTAATTCTTTTCGATAAATGATTGGAGGAAAACAATTGTCTGATAGATATGGACGTAAGTCGAGGAGGCAAATTGACAAATAAAAGGGCGTCTAAAAATTAGGATATATGACAACGAAGTCAGCTTCAACTAAACGCTTGATCCGGAGATTTGATCAGATTGGACAATTTTACCCTTCTTTTTTTGGATGTTCTCAGAGCACATACCACAATTAAAGGTGCTTGCCAGGTTATAACATCATATAGCGGAATTTCTGTCAAGACTTTAAATACTTTTCTCTCTCTCGCATAACCAGTTTGAAATGATTAGTGGCATTGCTGGATCAAATTTACGGTAACTAAAAGAACTCGACAGATGTCTTACTTCAGCTGATCTGCTAGCTGGGCAAATTACAGTTCCAGCATTGGAACACTCATCACTAACATAGTTGCTTGAGCAGTTTTAACCCGGATGAAAGGAAACTCTCTCTGGGTCCAACTTCAAGCAGTTACGCGAGATGGTAGAAGAACAAAAACACTGAGAACCACCCAAATTATGACTCGAGACATTCAATTAGTCTCACAAACGCTCATTGGCTGGCGGTGCTTAAAAATTGGGTAGTTTTTTTTGATTCAAGGAAACTTTCAACAAAGCCCTTTGGTTTTTCATCGCCCGATGCTTTCGTCAAAAGCGCCGTGCTTTTCGGCAACATTCAGCAACCAGATAGGGAAGATACACAAATTTGTTCATGCTGTTTTCAATAACTTCGAAAGACCTCAGAAGAAACAAAGCCTTAATCAAAAATTTGTCTAAGGCGGATTTGTCATCTTCTGGACGGAAGCTGTGTATTGGTATTGGACTGGTGGTTGTAAAGCACAATTAGCGCTTCTGCTCAAATCTTTAGTATCCGAATATTTGGCATATGAAGACAAGTTGCACTGAAGACAGGTCAGAAGCAATCACAGAAACTTGGAACAAAAATCCCTCAAAAATACAGCACACAGCGAAATGATGTATTTGCAACTGTCTTAGCACACGGGTTTTTGTTTTTAGGCAGTTCAAGGCCACAGGGAAAAAAATTCTTTAAAAAAGATATAATACGGAATTTGTTTTTTTTATGTTTAAGTCTAGAAATCATATTTGGTTTGATGGAAAATAGGCGCTTATAGTGTATCAATGTTCAACAGACCACTTCCCAACCATGTTAGCAAAAAAGGTTCAGAAACGTTGTTTTTCGATAAGACCATATTTGGTTGTTTTGCGTGTAGGTCTTTTGAATGCATGTTTCTCGTGAGCTGCATTTCAGGATAATTTAGATGTGCCTGGTCCGAAAAAAGCTCTCTGGGAGCTCAATGTTAGCATCAGCCATTGGAAGTTCTCAGAGCACCTACCACAAATAAAGGCGTTTGCCAGGTTATCACATCATATAGCGAAATGTTCTGTCAAGAATTTAAATACATTTCTATTTCTCGCATAACCAGATTTAAATGATTAGTGGAATTGTTGGGTCAAAAATTGGGGTTACTGAAAGAACTCGACAGATGTCTTACTTCAGCTGATCTGCTAGCTGGGCAAATTACAGTTCCAGCATTGGAACACTCATCACTAACATAGTTGCTTGAGCAGTTTTAACCCGGATGAAAGTAAACTCTCTCTGGGTCCAAATTGAAGCAGTTACGCGAGATGGTAGAAGAACAAAAACACTGAGAACCACCCAAATTATGACTCGAGACATTCAATTAGTCTCACAAACGCTCATTGGCTGGCGGTGCTTAAAAATTGGGTAGTTTTTTTGATTCAAGGAAACTTTCAACAAAGCCCTTTGGTTTTTCATCGCCCGATGCTTTCGTCAAAAGCGCCGTGCTTTTCGGCAACATTCAGCAACCAGATAGGGAAGATACACAAATTTGTTCATGCTGTTTTCAATAACTTCGAAAGACCTCAGAAGAAAGAAAGCCTTAATCAAAAATTTGTCTAAGGCAGATTTGTCATCTTCTGGACGGAAGCTGTGTATTGGTATTGGACTGGTGGTTGTAAAGCACAATTAGCGCTTCTGCTCAAATCTTTAGTATCCGAATATTTGGCATATGAAGACAAGTTGCACTGAAGACAGGTCAGAAGCAATCACAGAAACTTGGAACAGAAATCCCTCAAAAATACAGCACACAGCTAAATGATGTATTCGCAACTGTCTTAGCACACGGGTTTTTGTTTTTAGGCAGTTCAGGGCCACAGGGAAAAAAATTCTTTAAAAAAGATATAAAACGAATTTGTTTTTTTCATGTTTAAGTCTAGAAATCATATTTGGTTTGATGGAAAATAGGCGCTTATAGTGTATCAATGTTCAACAGACCACTTCTCAACCATGTTAGCAAAAAAGGTTCAGAAACGTTGTTTTTCGATAAGACCATATTTGGTTGTTTTGCGTGTAGGTCTTTTGAATGCATGTTTCTCGTGAGCTGCATTTCAGGATAATTTAGATGTGCCTGGTCCGAAAAAAGCTCTCTGGGAGCTCAATGTTAGCATCAGCCATTGGAAGTTCTCAGAGCACCTACCACAAATAAAGGCGTTTGCCAGGTTATCACATCATATAGCGAAATGTTCTGTCAAGAATTTAAATACATTTCTATTTCTCGCATAACCAGATTTAAATGATTAGTGGAATTGTTGGGTCAAAAATTGGGGTTACTGAAAGAACTCGACAGATGTCTTACTTCAGCTGATCTGCTAGCTGGGCAAATTACAGTTCCAGCATTGGAACACTCATCACTAACATAGTTGCTTGAGCAGTTTTAACCCGGTTGAAAGTAAACTCTCTGGGTCCAACTTGAAGCAGTTACGCGAGATGGTAGAAGAACAAAAACACTGAAAACCACCCAAATTATGACTCGAGACATTCAATTAGTCTCACAAACGCTCATTGGCTGGCGGTGCTTAAAAATTGGGTAGTTTTTTTTATTCAAGGGAACTTTCAACAAAGCCCTTTGGTTTTTCATCGCCCGATGATTTCGTCAAAAGCGCCGTGCTTTTCGGCAACATTCAGCAACCAAATAGGGAAGATACACAAATTTGTTCATGCTGTTTTCAATAATTTCGAAAGACCTCAGAAGAAACAAAACCTTAATCAAAAATTTGTCTAAGGCAGATTTGTCATCTTCTGGACGGAAGCTGTGTATTGGTATTGGGCTGGTGGTTGTAAAGCACAATTAGCGCGTCTGCTCAAATCTTTAGTATACGAATATTTGGAATATGAAGACAAGTTGCACTGAAGACAGGTCAGAAGCAATCACAGAAACTTGGAACAGAAATCCCTCAAAATTACAGCACACAGCGAAATGATGTATTCGCAACTGTCTTAGCACACGGGTTTTTGTTTTTAGGCAGTTCAAGGCCACAGGGAAAAAAATTCTTTAAAAAAGATATAATACAGAATTTGTTTTTTTCATGTTTAAGTCTAGAAATCATTTTTGGTTTGATGGAAAATAGGCACCTATATTGTGTCAATGTTCAACAGACCACTTCCCAACCATGTTAGCAAAAAAGGTTCAGAAACGTTGTTTTTCGATGAGACCATATTTGGTTGTTTTGCGTGTAGCTCTTTTGAATGCATGTTTCTCGTGAGCTGCATTTCAGGATAATTTAGATGTGCCAGGTCCGAAAAAAGCTCTCTGGGAGCTCAATGTTAGCATCAGCCATTGGAAGTTCTCAGAGCACCTACCACAAATAAAGGCGTTTGCCAGGTTATCACATCATATAGCGAAATGTTCTGTCAAGAATTTAAATACATTTCTATTTTTCGCATAACCAGATTCAAATGATTAGGGGAATTGTTGGGTCGAAAATTGGGGTTACTGAAAGAACTCGACAGATGTGTTACTTCAGCTGATCTGCTAGCTGGGCAAATTACAGTTCCAGCATTGGAACACTCATCACTAACATAGTTGCTTGAGCTGTTTTAAACCGGATGAAAGTAAACTCTATCTGGGTCCAACTTGAAGCAGTTACGCGAGATGGTAGAAGAACAAAAACAAAGAGAACCACCCAAATTATGACTCGAGACATTCAATTAGTCTCACAAACGCTCATTGGCTGGCGGTGCTTAAAAATTGGGTAGTTCTTTTTTTCATTCAAGGAAACTTTCAACAAAGTCCTTTGGTTTTTCATCGCCCGATGCTTTCGTCCAAAGCGCCGTGCTTTTAGGCAACATTCAGCAACCATATGTAAATGACTACAATTTCACAATGCTGTCAAATGACCAAGCATTTTGTTAATGATTTCGTTGCCATGCTTGAGCGATCCCGACTCACGATCACATTGTCATCGTTTTAATCCGATTTCAACCCGAGCCAATTCGAAGAATACTCTTCAAATGGCGTAATTGCATTTAATTGATGAGACCGAGGAGATTCTTCGAAATGGTCAACCAGGCTCGATTCATGGCTTACCTAATTCTGTATCATGCTAAATAGTGAAGATACACACATTTTTTCATACTGTTTTCAATAATTTCGGAAGACCTCAAAAGAAACAAAGCCTTAATCAATGCAAAAGTTTGTCTAAGGCAGATTTGTTTTCTTCTGGACGGAAGCTGTTTATTGGTATAGGCTGGTGGTCGTAAAGCTTAATTAGCGCTTCTGCTCAGATCTTTAGTCCCCAAATATTTGGCATATGAAGACAAGTTGCATTGAAGACAGGTCAGAAGCAAGCACAGAAAGCTGGAACAGAAATCCCTCAAAATCTCAGCACACAAAGAAATGATGTATTTGCAACTGTCTTAGCACACTGGTTTTTGCTTTTAGGCACTTCAAGGCCACAGGGAAAAAAGTTCTTTAAAAAAGATATAATACGGAATTTGTTTTTTTTTCATGTTCAAGTCTAGAAATCATATTCGGTTTGATGGAAAATAGGTTCCTATAGTGTATCAATGTTCAACAGACCACTTCCCAACCATGTTAGCAAAAGGGTTCAGAAGTGTTGTTTTTCGCTGAGATCATATTTGGTTGTTTTGCGTAAAGCTCTTTTGAATGCATGTTTCTCGTGAGCTGCATTTCAGGATAATTTAGATGTGCCAGGTCCAAAAAATGCTCTCTGGGTTGCTCAATGTTAGCATCAGCCATTGGAAGTTCTCAGAGCACAGACCACAAATAAAGGCGTTTGCCAGGTTATCACATCATATAGCGAAATGTTCTGTCAAGAATTTAAATACATTTCTATTTCTCGCATAACCAGTTTTAATTGCTTAATGTAATTGTTGGGTCAAAACTTGGGGTTACTGAAAGAACTCTAGAGATGTCTTACTTCAGCTGATTTGTTAGCTGGGCAAATTACAGTTCCAGCATTGGAACACTCATCACTAACATAGTTGCTTGAGCAGTTTTAACCCGGATGAAAGTAAACTCTCTCTGAGTCCAACTTGAAGCAGTTAGGCGAGATGGTAGAAGTGCAAAAACTCTGAGAACCACCCAATTTATGAATCGATACATTCAATTAGTCTCACAAACGTTCATTGGCTGGCGGTGCTTAAAAATTGGGTAGTTCTTTTTTTTCATTCCATGAAACTTTCAACAAAGTCCTTTGGTTTTTTATCGCCCGATGCTTTCGTCCAAAGCGCCATGCTTTTAGGCAACATTCAGCAATCAAATGTAAATGACTACAATTTAACAATGCGGTCAAATGACCAAACGTTTTGTTGATGATTTCGTTGCCATGCTTGAGCGATCCCGGCTCACGATCACATTGTCATCGTTTTAATACGAGTTCAACCCGAGCCAATTAGAAGAATACTCTTCAAATGGCGTAATTGCATTTAATTGATGAGACCGAGGAGATTCGTCGAAATGGACAACCAGGCTCAATTCATGGCTTACCTAATTCTGTATCATACTAAATAGGGAAGATACACAAATTCTTTCATACTGTTTTCAATAATTTCGGAAGACCTCAAAAGAAACAAAGCCTTAATCAATGCAAAGGTTTGTCTAAGGCAGATTTTTCATCTTCTGGACAGAAGCTGTGTATTGGTATAGGCTGGTGGTTTTAAAGCACAATTAGCGCTTCTGCTCAAATCTTTAGTCCCCAAATATTTGGCATATGAAGACAAGTTGCATTGAAGACAGGTCAGAAGCAAGCACAGAAACACAGAAATCCCTCAAAATCACAGCACACAGCGAAATGATGTATTCGCAACTGTCTCAGCAAACGGTTTTTTTAGGCAGTTCAAGGCCACAGGGAAGAAAGTTCGCCAAAAAAGATATAATACGGAATTTGTTTTTTTTTCAAGTTTAAGTCTAGAAATCATATTCGGTTGGATGGAAAATAGGCGCTTATAGTGTATAAATGTTCAACAGACCACTGCCTAACCATGTTAGCAAAAAGGTTCCGAAATGTTGTTTTTCGCTGAGATCATATTTGGTTGTTTTGCGTGTAGCTCTTTTGAATGCATGTTTCTCGTGAGCTGCATTTCAGGATAATTTAGATGTGCCAGTTCCGAAAAATGCTCTCTGGGAGCTCAATGTAAGCGTCAGCCATGAGCACAATGACACCATTTTTCGACGGTTATAAATGGTTGTTTCATAATTTGCATATGCGCGGATCGTGGTTCAGCTTCATTTTAGAAGTTCGCTCTAAGAATCCCGTTTGTACCAAACAAAATTGACTTTGCTATAACGACTGTTCAGTATTGATTTTGTAACGCGCTGCAAATTTGAAACATTTCTCAGGTTATAGAACACCCAGATAAACATTTTTTTCATGTGTGGCCGTAATGTAAACCGTTCGAAAGCATACATTTAATATTTAAATCATTTACTACGCATACCGTGAAAATCTTCATCTTTTTTGGGATCTAAAAGATTTTCAACCCTTTTCCTCTCACTGTAATGTGATTTTCAGTTTTTGAGCAGACGATTGCAATTTTTAATCGTTAACCTGCCAGCTGAGTATTATAACTGAAGAACTATAGGAGCGTCAACAGTTACTGCAAACCTTACGGAAAAAAACCAACGGCCTAGTATTGTCAACAGATTAATTCGTCAGTTGCTAGTCTGTAATCTGGAACAGACCTTGACATCCATGAAAGCGTACGAAGTATTGAATTTTCTGGTTCACTGCAGACCGGTTTATAATTTACTAGGATTTGCGTATAAATTCATTCTAGGGTTTGGCAGCAGGGAAACTTTCAACTCAGCAAATGTTGTGGAGCAGACTCAACCTTAATTTTTTTTAGATACATGGACCTGGGAACTGCCCGAACATCTGTTTATCACGCAAAATTTAGAAGCGAAGCATTTTATAGACCACTGCCTTGGCCCATTTAGTGGGTGTTTTTTTTTCTAAGAGTAACGAATTTTCCACAGCAAATGAGAACAATTGCAAAACATTAGGTTTGTGCGAAAAATAGAGAATGATTTTTACAACGCTTTGCGGGTTCCCTTATGTTGCCATTTTGCAGTAAACATTTTTGCTTGAATCATTTTCTTTGCGACTGAGACGGTTGCATACTGAGTTCCTGCTTCAGATGATGTGCCCTTTATTAGGTGGTGCACTTTTGCTTCATACTTTAAGCAATTATTTATGTCTGGTGGGTTGGTTGGCTTATGTGCACTGGTTGGCCGAACCCTATGCTTCCATGCAAGGGTATGAAAAGACCGTTAGTCTACTTATGAAAAGACTTTAGGTCGACCATTACTACACTCTAAATAATGTATAAGTAAATTTACTTGAACAGTGTGCAGGTAAAGCCATGTGCAGGTAAATTTTACCTGCACAATTTTCTCTGGAATTGCTTGCCTGCACATTATTTAGATAATTTACCTGCACTTTTTTGTGATTTTAATTTATCAATTTGAAGCAAAATTTTTACAAGAAAGGTCGACCGTGTATTTAAGGTAGGGAAATACCCCCCTAGGTCGACTCTATACGTCTTTTCATAAAGTCGACCTCTCATTTGGGTTGAAGTCATGAGCGAGTGTAACTTTTTCATACTGTGTGGTTGTATGTGTACTGTACTAATGAAAAGTGAAGATCTTTGGGGTTTTCGCTATCTGGCAATTTCACCAGTATAAAGCTGTCAGGATTGTCCAAATGGGCACGCACTAACGCGCGTGTGTGCGCGGCCAAATTCTACCTGAAACAAAAAACAATCCTCAACACCCGAACCAAGTTGTCACCGGGTTGAGAAAAAGCGACAAAATCGACGCAAGAAGCGTCGTTTTGTGTCGAATTTTGTCGATTTCGACGGCTTTTTTAATGTAGGAAATATCGCTAACCGTCGTTTTTGTCAGTTTTGTCGATTTTTGATGGAACAAGGGTCCATTATTGTCGTTTTTTGTTGGTACTGTCAGTCTCAATTTGGTTTAAATACAAAAGAAGTAGAGTTAAGTAAAGTGACTGGTGGCGCAGTGGAGGAGAAGGTGAAAAGTAATTTGGGGGTCGCAGGTTCGAATCCTTCAAGCTACTGTCATCTTGGTAAGACTTAGTACGGAAAAGACCGACGATTCCCACGTTTAAATACCGGCGAAAACCGATCAAAACAACGAAAAAACGTCAAAATTGGCGAAGTACAACCGACAAAAACCGACGATTCCTTATGTTTGAATCCAACGAAATTCTCTTTACGTGTTACTCGGCCAGCTTGCGTCACTTAGAAACTCTGTTCAACGCTCGTACTTGCTCCTGAGCTGTGAAAAATTCCCAACGCGTCCAATTTAATATTTTTCGCAATAAGGCCAACTTAAAAATAAAGTTTTGGTAAACGAATTTTCCATAAGATTTCTACGTGATATGCGGTTTTTTTCGCTACGTATTAGTTTTATTCAATCCTCCTACAATTATATTTATCAGAAATAGCTGCTGAAGTTGTGGTATTTTCATACTTTTTTAAGTTAAAGATAAAATAACCTTGCCAAATTTTTTTTTACGAAAAATTATTTTCTGTGTAGTTTAATTTGTGCTAGAACGCGCTGAAATTTTGTAAGATTGCGCTGAATTTTCATCGCAATTTTTACAAAGTTTCAGAGCATTTCAGCACATTTCAGCGCATTATTACGTAAGGTTTTTGCGATGAATTTTTGAAAAAGAAGCGCATTTCAGCGCATTTCTTACATAAATTTCGGAAAATTTCTCGACACGGGTGGGCTAGTTTCCTTGCTGACTTTTTGTAAATGACATTGATTTCATATTAATCAAGTTATTGTACTTGGTATTATCATAAAAAATGTTCTTTCTATTGCTCGTTAGAAAAAACTAAAAGCCAGTCCATTTGGTCTTGCGACTTTCGCGAGAATCCAGAACGGCAAACCCTTATTCAAATCAGTTACTATAAACAGCTACTGCGACTTCCGCAGTCTGCTAGTATTTTTTTTCAAAAAAAAAAGAAATAACCAGATTTTTTCATTGAAACGCAAGGATTTTTTTCTTTTTTTTTTCTTTTTTCATTTTTTTTTATTTCAGTTTTATTTAGAGATTCGGATGTTGCGACTTACGCAATTTCTGACATCCTTTTGTGATAAGACGAAATGTCGAAAAGTAAACTTATTAAGTGAAATGATAACAAACCTTAAAAATTGAAGAACGTAAATCTTCATCAAATCTCAGCGCGCGAAGATTCTTAATGCTCATGGAGTTTACAATTTTTCTTCAAAATGTACGATCGATACACAAAAAGTTTGAACTGCTAAAAGTTTTGATTGAAAGTGTACAATCCAAACCTACTGTTATAGCTCTCACTGAAACATGGTGCAAAGAAAATTGTTCACCAAATGCATACAATTTAAATGGGTATGGAAAATTGCTTCGATGTGACAGAGAAACGAGAGGAGGGGGTGTAGCTCTTTATGTTGGTAATAAGTTTGAAAGTAACGAAGTAAAGAAAACAACAAACAAACATGTACAAGTTTTGACCACGCAATTGCACTCAGAGAAAGAGAGATTTTATGTGACTGTACTGTATAAGGTACCCAATTACGCAATTGCAATTTTGTAGAAGTACTAGATACTCATTTTACTGATCTAAATACTCTTGATTATACACACATAGTTTGTGGTTATTTTAACGTAGACATGTTAATATCAAGTCGAAACGCTGAAAAAGTTTGCGATTATTTTCGTTTACTAGGTCTGGAACTTTGTTTTAATCAGGGTTTTTGTACTCGTGAAACCAGACAATCTAAAACAGCAATTGACTTGTTTTTTTCAAACATTGAAAGTGAAAATAAAATTATCAAAAGCGACTTAACTGACCACTATACTGTTATCTTTACTTCTCAAAAATTGTTTTTGAAAGTAAATAAAGAAAAAACCTTCGTTTTGAATCAGCTACACAAACTGTCTGACGAGGAAGTTAGAATAGATGCCAATTTTGAAGTTTTCAAAAACTGCAGAAAAATCAAAAATGATTTGGAATTTGTAGCAATTGATGAGAGTTTTTCTTTAATTCAAGAAATTGTTTATGAAGCGAAAGAAAAAACTATTCCCGCTAAGGAAGTAACCGCTAACAATTTTAAAAGGATAAACAATGGGTCAACAATCATGTGAAGAATTTAGCTACAAAGAAACGTAAACTTTGGCAGAAATACATTGCAACAGGCAGAGCGGAAGTGAAAGAACAACATCGTGTGCTGAGTAATAGACTTAAAGCTCTATGCAGGTTGCATAAAACAAACTTTTTGAGCAAAAAGTAAGCAGTCAGAAAAACTCGTAAAAACTTTTTACCTTTGTGAAAGATATCAAAGAAGAAAAACAAAACCATTTTTGCCAGGTTGATGCGGATAAGTTGAATTATTTTTTTGTTACTATTGGCAGAGAATCAGAAAAACGTCACACAGAAGTTGATTACCTGAAGACAGTGAAAACCATTCAAAGCAGTATAGTTCTCGAAAAGACGTCAAGCACAGAAGTTTTCAAAATCATTAAAAATTTGAAAAGCAAAAAATCAACTGATTGCTACAAATTAAGTAATGTTCTCCTAAAGTCAGTAAATCATGCAGTTTGTGAACCACTAACAATTTTATTCAACAGATGCTTACAACAGCAATATTTTCCAAAATGCTTAAAAGTAGCAATAGTTTTCCCTCTCTACAAAACCAAAGGCAACAAATTGGATCCATCGAACTATAGACCTATATCACTAATGCCAGTCTTCGGGAAAATTCTTGAAAAACTATTATACAGAAGATTTATTGGTTTTCTTATAAAATATGACGTTTTATCAAAAGAAAAATTTGGGTTTCAATCAAAGAAAAGTACAATTGATGCTGTAATGGAAGTTGTTGAATATTTAAGGAATAACATGAATAAACAAGAACCGACGTGCTGTGCTTTCATTGATCTGACAAAGGCTTTTGATAGAGTGAATCACAGTTACCTACTAACCAAATGTTACAAATATGGATTGCGCGGACCTGCTCACAACATTTTGAAGTCTTTTCTAGAATATAGGAAACAATATGTTGAAATTGGAAATAAGAAATCGGATAAACTACTGGTAAACTGTGGCGTCCCACAAGGCTCAGTACTGGGTCCTCTACTGTTTTTGATATATATTAACGACCTTCCATCAGTTTGCAATGATAACAAAGTAACCTTATTTGCTGATGACACTAACATTTATGGATCGCTAAAAAATGGAAACGAAAACTACAAAAACTGCCTAACAAGAGTTTTTGAATGGATGACAGCAAACAAATTAACAATTAATGATGAAAAATCGTCTTTAATGATGACCAATGAAAAGAACACATGTGATCATCTAGAAATACTTAACCACAAATTGAAGATTAGTGAAAATTTGAAATATTTAGGGGTTTATTTAGACAACCAGCTAAACTTTAAGGAACACATAAAACAAGTTAAGATCAAATTAACTCAAGTCTCAGCTGCTATGTTCCAATTCAAAAAATTTTTTCGACGACCAACACTTGTGAAGTTATATAAAACTTATGTCCAGCCCATTGTGCAATATGGTGTCTTAGTTTACGGCTGTGGCAACAAGACAATTGATTGGGCACAAAACAGGATTATGTGGCACAAGAAAATTGATTGGGCACAAAGCAGGATATTAGGGTTAATTTTCTCATTTAAAAAGGGGGTTGATTTGTCAGAAATTAGGCAGAACTTCAAAATCTTCTCAGCTTTTGAGCTCCATGTATATGAGCTATTGAAACAACTAGTAAAAACATAAGTATGTCAGAAGCAAAAAATTTAAAAACGCGAATAATATCGGATAACGAATTGAATGCAGTACTTTCAACAGAACATAGAATTAAGAAATTGAAAACAATTAACAAAAACACTACACATGTAAGAAAATCAATAACTGAACGTGTAAGAAATCTTTTCAACATAATCGCAAGACTTGATTTTTCATTTATTCAAGAAATTGTAAATTTAAAAACAGAAGGAACGGAATGTTTCTTACATATGTTTCGAGATAATTATATTTTACTAAATAAAGAATTATTTAATGCATTTTGGTGAAAAAAAATAGGCTTAGTTGACAATTCCTATATATATTAAAACTTGAATATGAAGTCAGTCTTTACACTAGCTAGTTCATATTTTGCTCTGGAGGCACCACTTGACAGGCCAACGGCCTTTTTGGTGCTCTCTCTCTCGAATGATCACAATTTGTTGTTACGAAAGAAGTTGTTTTGTAAAATGTCTGTATTTGATCATTCAGAAAAATTCATTATTATTATTATTATAAAGTCAAAGTCTCAACTAGGAAACGACATTGCCCTGTTGAAATTATCAAGGAAGCCAAGCTTCTTATTAAACGAAAAGAACCCTATCCTTCCGCTGTGCGAGCACGACTATGATGACTATCAGCTGGCCGTATGTGGAATGGGTGCTGTTAATAGAACTACATGGGAAGACGCTGTTGTTCTGCAAGAGTTAAAAGTTGATTCTTTATCTCAAGAAGAATGCCCATCCAGTTAGTACAATTTTATTGTTTAGTAACTTTTATATTACTCAAGTTATTGTACTTGGTATTATCATAAAGTCAAAGTCTCAACTAGGAAACGATATTGCCCTGTTGAAATTATCAAGGAAGCCAAGCATTTTGTTTAAAGAAAAAGATCCCATTCTTCCATTATGCGAGCACGACTATGATGAAAATCAGCTGGCCGTATGTGGAATGGGTGCTGTTAATAGAACTACATGGGAAAAAGCTGACGTTCTGCAAGAAATAAAAGTTGATTCTTTGTCTCAAGAAAAATGCCCGTCCAGTTAGTACAATTTTATTGTCTATGGTAGCTTTTGGGGTGCAATAAGACTTTTTTGAGTATTGGGATAAAAGTTTTTTTAGTTAGTGAATGCAGAGCAAGTTATACTAAATGGCATTAACAAAAACGTGACTACATATATCATGAAAAAATAAAACGGTTTTCCAATTTAGGTCTTTCAACCTAGAGTTAGTGTTGATCAGACATCAGAAAAAAATGAACAATTACCAAACTGAATATTGAAAAAAGAGCGATTTAGGCATGCATTTAATTTGTGGCATCAAACGTGTTTTTTCAGTTTTGCATTTTTAAAGCTGATCAATGAGTTTTTAGAAAGAAAAATATACGACAAAAAATTTCATCAGGGAAAAGAATGTTATAATTTCTATTCTCTGGTAAAGCATTTTAAAATGCCAGTTTGCTAAAAAACCAAAAAACCCTGCACTAAAACAACACACATATTCTTACTCTAATAAAAAGTTGAACGTTATTCGACTAACTCTCAAATTTATTGGTTTGCATTGTGTCAATGTTAGAACCTAATTTTGATAAATTTCAACCACCAGAATTTAGGATTGAGACGTGAAAAATTAAGACGAGCATTTAAAAAATTCTGCTCTTTGTGGAAGCTCATTAAAAACATTCCACCTGCAGCTTGATTTCTGTCCTTTCTTCATTGCTTTGTTTTGTTGACAATCTTAATGAATAAATTTTGTCTCAACAATTATTACAAAATATAATTGATTAATTAGTTGAGTGGACCCATAGACAGACTGAACTAGAGTACATTGCAAACAAATGCAATCTGTTTCTAGAGTTCTGTTCCTGTTCTTTTTTACAATCAAAGAATTAGATTATTTTCGTTGCTGTATTCTTAAGATCTAAAGTTTTGATTGTTTTTCGAGTTTAGATTGTATTGGGGTTCTGTTTTTCCTTACGACTCGAAGAGGAGTATTCTATAAGTCATTTTTCCATCAGTTTTATTGGAGTGATCTTTAAAGCAGGAAAACACATACGTGAAAAAAATAGAGTGGTCTGTTGCTGAATAAAAGGAAGAGTAGATTATAAAAAGATTGATTCTTTGTTGATACCACGGTTGTGGGGAAAGCAAAAAAATTGAGGTGTAAAAAAATTTTGAAAGAGCGTTTTTTGTTCACAAGCGTTTTTTAAAATTTTTTGCGTAATTCGTTTTTATTTTCAATATGATAGTTGAGTATGTATAGATTTAACTTGTTAAATGTTGAATGTTTTCTTTTTGTTTATTTCTGTTTTAAGCTACTTTTTAGCTTTTTTAGCCATTTTGATGATTTTAGGCGAATTTTTGCGATTTTTAGCCTATTGTTTTGTTTTACTAATTTAAGTGGGATTTGAAAAAGAAGCCGATCACTTAAGGAGTGTTTAGGTACCAAGTGGTTACAGTTTTGTTTGTATAAAACATTTTTTGTCGATAGATAAGAAAAAAAATGAGAAGTTAATGAAATTTTCCTAATTTTTTGCAGGTCTCTGTTTTTTAATAATGACAAGTGTTTTTCCATATATATTTTCTTCATGTTGTTTTAAAGAGTTTTTTTAAAGAATTGACTGCGAATTTGATGTTAATTCTCCTGAGTGGTTTTGTTTTCTAAAGTTGTTTGGTGGTTTAATATTTTTTGGCAGTAAAGGCCCTCCCAATTTTTTTCTGGAATTCGTCCGGCTAGATTTTCCGAAAAGATCTGATCACATAATCATAAATTTTCTGAAATTTTATTGGAGAAGTGACATTTGTCACGCCGTAACAGGGAGTGGAGCAAAAAATGAGTAGTTTTATGGCTTGAATTGCGTGGAAGTGTACTGCCATTTATTAACAACCATTTTTTATCACCAACCACCCTAGTTTAAAACCAACGCCAAATTTGCAAACATTTGCAAATTTTTGCTCGATAAAGCCAAATTTGTAATAATTTGCAATTTATCTCTTCGCAAGGTCAAATTTTTCAAAATTTTGCAAAATAATGTTAAGTTTGCAAAAGTTTGCAAGGTATCGATCGTACTGTTCGTACCGTTCGAGCTCTTCTTAATTTAGCAATGTGGATTGTTTTCCTAACCATTTCTCTGAGAATGCATAATCCGATTTAAAAATGTTTTAAATACACCTTGGAAACGATATTTGTGGTCAAATAGCCCTACATGGCCAACTGTTAACAATTAGAGACAAAAATATTCACACTTCACTTGTTTGCAAATATTCATAAAATTAATGCTTTCTTTTACAAGTTTTTCAAAACTCTTTATAAATAGTCGCAAATTTGACATTAAGCTGAAACTAGGGCATTTTGGAAGGTATTTATCTCATTGTTTTGTTTCAGACATGTCCGATGCTGATGGCAGCATTGGAAGCGTAATTTGTGTAATGGCTTCTAACGAGGTGGCTGGTGACGTTTGCGCGGGGGACTCTGGTAAATGCACTTTCCAAAAATAATTTCAACAAACTGATTATAAACTATTTTTTTAATGCCTCATCATACTATCATCAATGGATAGAAAACTTGAGACAAATTATTTAAAAAAATAGTTAAGAAAGCAGTATTGTGTCAAACATAATGCATAGATTTTGATGAAAAAAAACTGTCCGATAACACAACTATTCAATAATTAAACTGTCAAAAAGTTCATGCTTCGATATAAGAGAAAAGTACGTGCTTCTGTAAAAAAATTGATAATATAGAATTCTGTTTTTTTGAGGTATCGAGTAGAGTAAGTGTTTGATTGAAGCCCAAGATGATTTTATTCCAATAATTGCGATAGTCAAAAACAAGCAAATTATTGGAAAGAAAACAAGCAAACAAGGAAAATTTTTGAGTGATTGGTAAGTTTATCAGTTGGTAGTCATTCTTGGACAATTTGTCAAGTACATTTGTAAAAAATAAAATTCATTGGATAATTTTGTGACATTTTCTGATAAAAAAACGCAGTCATTTTGGCTTATTTTTGCTCTGTTTGAACGTTCATTTCTGACTGCCTGATCAAAAGAATCGGGCTGTGAGAACTGCTTAAATACGGCTGGAAAAACTGCGAATAAAAATTGAATTCCTTATAAGCATCATAAGCAGGAAAAAATTGTAAGAGAAATCTTTTTCCACTAAAAAGGTGACAAACAACGGCAGGTTTTGGTTCCCTTTGGAACTGCTTTCAGGCCGTATGCAGAAGCAGAAGTTGTATATTTGGTTAGGAGAAAAACGTTTCCTGTTAAAAGATCTTTTTTCCTATTGTTTTTACATGAACGAACTATGAAATTCAGTTTTATTTACCACTAGTCAGTATTTAAGCAACCATCCATATCCTGAATTAATGAAATTACCTTCAAAAGAAGGTCACTAAAAATTTCAGCTTACTACTCTTTTTTTATCCAGTCAGAGGAGGCGTGAACAATTCTAGAGATGTCACAATGAATGCTTTGCATTAATTTGGACATCAGATTTTGTTATTGGATGTTGATATTAAGACGAAAAGAGATGCGAGTAACATGAATTCATTGGGGTTAGAAGTGTCCATGTACATAAGAATTTTTGTATTAGTAAATATTATCTGTCCTCTCAATTAGAAAATTATCAATTAACCGGGTCAGTAATGGCGTGTATTTTTAATTCCAATGACGTTAGATTGTAAGGCAGACACTAGTTGTGCTCTCTTTTTTACAGCTGTAGGGTTTATGGAATTAAGGGCAACTCAGTTTTCAATGCGAAATTGACTGACATAGTTCTCTCCATAAAACTGGAGATGAAATTCAATTATAACGGCGGTAAGAATATCCAGCACCGGATTCAATGTTAAATAGATAGTACAACTATTTGTTAGGTGTGTATGCGCTATTTAAAAGAGAATGGAGACTTCTCAGTTTGATTGGTAAAGAATACACATTCTGCATTCTGTTTTTTTTTGAAATGACAAGATTCGGGTTGTCTCTCACTGTCATATAGTGAGGCTGGAGGGAGAGTTTTCTTGTGTGAGTCTGAGCTGATGGTACATGCAGGATTCAATTCACCTCTCTTTAGGAATGTTATATTCCGATCGGGTTTACCAGCTTACCTTCGGCTCAGTATCCGTAATAGCTTTTGTGAGAAACCTTTATTAAACTCAAAATATAGTTCAAATTTTTTTCAGAGAAGGTTCCGACCAGAGAAAGAAATAAAACGAAAACTGTTCATAATTTGAGGAATTATCAATTAGCATGAAGCACAAGTATCATAGGAAACATAAATATGATAAAAAGACAATAAAAAAGAAAAATTTAAAAAGAAAAGGAAGGATACTATAAAGAAAGGGAAAGAGTTTTGAGGGGAAAGCCGATCAAGGGGACGAGAACAGTTTCTAGCAGAGGTGGGGACTGTGGCCTACTAAGGATCCCTTCTTCAAAGTCCGACAACGATTCTGTAAATTGCGGAAGAACTCGAGGAATTCCCGGTCACTGGCGACATATGAGGTCGAAATTTGGGGTTTGAGGTCCTTATCACAATGCGGCTCCATCGCAAGAAGGATTTAGGATGTGCTTTTCTTTTTGCAGTGGCTCTCTGTTTGCAAGACTATTGTTTCTCCGTAGGTATAAAGGGTAACAATGTGGATATATATCCTTATAGGGTTGTTTCGCAGCAAAGCGGCTCATTTATATAGGAATAAATGAGATAGTAAGCTGATCTGTTTTGGTGTTCACATACTGTAGTCTGGAAATGACGTGCTTGAGGGGGTTGGTTATATCAAAATGTTGTTGCACAAACAATTAATTACGCATTGCATGGAGCATTCTTCTTTTGCTGATTCTATGAATGGTTATCGATATCAATCTGCGTAAGATATAGAAATCCAAACTGCAGATAGAAAGGGTCGTACATCTGTTAGACGCGATTGGGGCAGTGTCCCTCGTGAATATGGTCGCACAATCGGCCAAAGCAAAGAAAATTTTTGACGTCTGCCAAAATATCTCAGTGAATTGTGGGTTCAGATGAAAATGAGCACACTCCAAAGGAAGATCTGGATCACGTCTCTCCAACATTTATTCGTTAACAGCTGACCCATCGTGCAATTCACTGCAGTGCGTTTGATTGTGTGTTCAATGAGCGTCTCAATATAGTTGATCATTTCGGTGACGTTAATGCTCAGAGTTAACTCCCTGGGGATTAATCAGTTGGTGATGAAAGTTGGGTCCGGTTGTTCAATTTTATATCTTTTGCGTGGGTGCAAAACGATTTGGTTTGTGCTGTCGTGATGAGTACTGTGAACCACGAGTTGAACTATCTGCGGGCTTATAAGTAGAGACAGGCGTTTGCGTGGAGTAGCGTAGCGGAGACGACTGCGGCGTCCTGACTGGACACATGCTTAAAGAGGATGTTCCTTCTGGCAGAGTAGGCTGCCTCTGATGTGAGGGATCTTTCATAGGGTAGTTCTTTGTTGATGATGGCTTCTCATAGGGGAGGGGTTTGTGGCATTTGATTCAATAATTTTGGCGCAAGAACAATCGGGCTGCTGTACCTGGGTGTTTGTTACTGTGTCTGGGCCTGCGGAGTCGGAGACACCAGCTGAGGCGGATAAATCAGTGGTTGCGTAGACTAAGAGACTAAGGATCGGGCATGCGGACACGTCCGAAATTACCCCGTTAGGGAGGACTGTCTTCAGAGTTCACCGTTCGGATTGATCAGCTCATGACTCATCCTCTCAAAACCTAGTTGAGGGTGGAAACTCTTCTTTGACGGCGAACTTTTGCTCTTATGTTGAGCTCGTGGATTGTTGCATTCGAGTGATATAGATGCACTGCCAATCAGTGATTTAGATGCACTGCTAATCAGAAGAGTGAACTTGCACGTTGCGCTTGAATAGAATGAAGACGGTGTGCAGGTTGAAGGCACAAATTTTACCCGAGAATGTTTCGCTGATGTCACTGCCTGAGGTTGTGGCGAGGTCTACGCCATAGGTAACAACACTGGTGTTAGCATCTTGCTTTTTCTATTTAAGCACTCAGATGATTTACGATTTGTTTACTTCAAAATTGAATGTCTGGGAGCTATTCATGGAGTCTTCATGAAATGTTTTTCTTCCAGTTAATTTATCAGTTCTTTGTTTATGCTCTTATATGTACATATAAGAGCATAAACTAAGAACTGATAAATTAACTGGAAGAAAAACGTTCCGTAAAGACTCCATGAATAGCTCCCAGACAATCAATTTTGAAGTAATCAAATCGTAAATTTCTGAGTACTTAAATAGAAACTGCAAGATGCAAACACCAGAGTTCCATATAACCAAGTTTATAATTAGAAGTAGCAACTTGGTACGCGAGAGGTGCAAAATTTGGATAGTGTATTCATTTGTACACAACAAAAAGTATTATATATACCTTCTTCTCCGGGAGTCTCGATTATCTTGCTGTAAAAATAAGTAATCTATCATGATAGCTAGGATAGAATTTATCTGACATCTGATGATCTTTAATTATCTCCTAGAGATCTGATCAATTTTTTTTTTGATATATGTTTGATTTTGCTATTAGCCAGTGACTTTTCGCAGATACTTCTTTACTACAATTAACTGCTATTTTTCTTGGCAATTATGTGTTTTTAGAATAGTGTTTTTTGCCCTTGACATTATCGACAAGTAAGTTTATTTATTTTTTTTTCTTATGGGCTGTCTTTCGCTAGGAAGTGCTTGACATAAAATGCAGTGTGGATAGATTTATCTGTATAAATTTTATGCGGTTTAGGTTGTAAATAATAAGTATCGTTCATTTTGATCTAATTTATAATTTCCAGTGTATCTTCCGTATTGGTGACCACATTTTTCCCCAATATATGGTATGAGTCTTTGATGTCTTTAAGCGCTTTGCTTTAATACAATGTTTCAACAATTTTGTGTAGTTTTGCTTGTTTTTGCATTGCTATCCGTTCCGTTTTCTTTCAGAACATTACGTTGTGAAACAAACTGTTTTGTTTACTCAATTTATTCTCCTATGTTGAAGCAATCTAAGATGTTGTCTGTAAGTGTTTTTGTGTTGTTTTCTGTGTCAAAATATTATAATTTTTGATCGGTCTCAAAACAGTTGCAATCGTTTCAAGATATCGGCAATGATAAAATTGAAAAACTGTTGCACAACTGTTCCTGAGTTTTCTCATTTTCAAATTTGGTTGAAAAACGGTGATTATTTTGAATTTAGTTTATATTTGCAGATTGTTTTCTGGTGCTTGTTGAATTGATGCCAGCATTTATTTACAACGCAAAACGTATCAGTTAGTTGATTTCCTCGGGATATTTTGAAGTTTTTGCATTTACTGATTTATGTTCAAATCATATCTCCCAGCTTTTTCAGTTATTTGTTTTTAAATGATACGGAAACGAATTCCTTTTCCCTCAATATATTTTTAAAATATTTGAAAAAACTTTTAAGCGTTTCAAATTTTTCCACATTCTCTTTTCTCTTACAGTTGTTCCAATTTTTCCAATTCTCTTTTCTCTTACAGTTGTTCCAAAGGACAGTCAATTTGATCCAATCGTTAATGCTAATTGGGGTAAGATATTAGTTACTATGTTGATAACGCTACTCTGCGCCTTAGTATGTGCTTGTCCTCAACCAGAAATCATTCTTGAGACATCTGTTGCAAATTTTTCATCCAATACTTTTTTAATTTTGTGTTTTTGTGTTTCGGGTTCACTTAATGTCGTCGTTTCAGCTTTTTTTTATCTATTACTGTTTTTGATTCTGTTATTTCACCTTAAATACTGTTTGAACTTTTATTAGATTTTCGTTTCTATCAATTTTTCGCATTTTTATGTATATTTGTTTTTTCCTCCTGCATGGCCATTTGAGAGGCTGGCATACCACTGCTCGTTTTGCAGACCAATCTTGAATTAAGGCTGCGCGTTCAAATAAGCAACGGCTGTAATGATATTAATAACAAATTGTTCGGTATTATAAATATGATCTCCTTTTGGTGTCATCTTTGCGGTTATTGTTTAAAAAATGACAAGTGTTTACTCATGCATTTGAAGTGAATTTTGTTGCTTTAACTTTATAAGAGTTTTAACTCTCCTGGATTTCAAGTTATTACCCTAGTAAAAACCTGGAAATATTAAAAGACCGTCCTTGACAGATTTAAAGTATGAAAAGACTGTCCTCGACAGATATTGTGTATGGAAAGAATTTGTCTGAACCTAAAGTGATGTCCTAGAATTTGGCTGGAACTAAAATATACGTCCCGGAATTTGGCTGGACAATAAAGGTATTCTGGAATTTGGCTGGACAATAAAGAAGTTCTGGAATTCGGCTGGACATTAAAACATGTCCTGGAATTACGCTCGCGACCGTTATAATGACTTGTTTTCAATTTCCTTCAATTCTAAGGACATGTAGGGCAATTGGGTAAGCATGGGGTACGATTGGAGAAGGTCAAGAGATCGAACCCAGGTGTTGTCGGAACTTTTTAGTTTGCCTCATTTTTGCATATGAGAAGAATTTGGATGGACTCATGGAAAGAATTAGCCTCGAAATTAACTAGGGTCCTCGACCGTGTAATTTAATTCAATATTTACCCCCTACCTGGAGTTATTAGGTCTTTTCATAAATTCCAGGTCCCGACTAGGGCATGTTTTGTTTTTAAGTTCTTGCGTGATGGCGCACTTATATCAACTGTTCTTGTTGTTTTAGGTAATAGAGGTAGTATTTGTTTTGGTTCTGGACGTTAGACGTTCTGCTTTTCAGACGAAGCTTTGAAAACTTACAAGGACTAATACGGGGCCGTAGATAAGTTACAAAACTTTTGTACGGCGCTGTATGAGGCCGTAATAAGTTTTCTACGGCAACTTACTCAATTGGGGAAATTACCAAGTTCTATAGTGAAAAACGGATCAAGTTTTTTGTAAGTTTGATTAGAATTCCTATATGTAGCAAATAAAGTTCTGCATTGCCTAGAAATGAGTTTTTAACGTAATTTTAAATATTACAGAAATAATACATTTAACTTTGTAATAGTATCTAGCAACTTTGTTTTTTCTTTGCTATTTGAATGCCAACCGGAGGTTGTTAGCAGAGCAAATCAGGGCTGAATCAGTATAGAGACATTTTGTTTTTTAGGATGGCCAGTACTCTGCTCATGTCCCAATTTACGCGGGCGTAGAAATTTTTGCATGAAAAATAATATACTCAACTTAACTCCAGCCAATAAGGTTTGATATATGTGAGATTCGAACTTCAGCGAGCGTACCTGTAACATCTATTTTGCGTAGCAAGTCGTAACCACTAAGCTAAATGGGATTTGTGGTAATTGCCTACAATCTAGCTTTTATATATAGTGTGTATACTACTATAGTATTTACCAATTATAAGCTACAGATTATAAGCAGAGTATGACAAAACTCTGTTCAGTCTTAAATTTGGGGCAGGAGCATTTTTCAGACTTTTCAGGATTAGTTTAGCCTGGGCTACCTTCATGACCTCAAGATAATCATAATGAAGAAAAACTGCATATGAAGAAATTTAAACAAAATGTGGAGATGCAATGTTTCAGAACTGAATTAGGATTTTACACTTGGAATATGTGGTCACAGCGCTGAAATGCTCTGCAACTCAAATCCGGGCAGTGAATTCAAAAAAATGTGCCTGTCCGCGCGTGCTATGTAATTGAAAGTCTTCAGTAACTCCAATATAAATTCTTATTAAGGTTTTCATAAATAATCAAAAGAAGCGGTAGTTTTCGCAGCAGGCAGTGTTTCCAGTGGGTTATGGTCATTTTTCATTTGTGATAATAAGATGAGAAGTTTAAAGACATTGGTCCTTCAGGGCTTGTACGGTTGGCCAGTGAAATTACCTAATTGGTTTACGCAAAAAAAGGTTGCCGAGGTGTAATTAAACTTGTGCCAAAAACTCAGTTGGACAATAACTAGAGTAGCTTTTGATACAATCAAAACGTTTCACTTATACAATGTTTTGTTCTTAAGTATTGTCGGTTACTGAATGTCTGGCCTTCGAAGTTTAGATGAATAAGTTTTGCTGTCAAATAAATCTCTCAAATCCTATGTTTCAATCTAGTAAGACATGACAATAACACTTTTTGCTCCGACCCCACTTGTGAGGGAGGAACTATATACTCAAATGGTTTTTTTTGTCAGTCAATTTTGGCTGATCAATAATTTCATCGTAGAGATATGTGAGTGGTATAAATAAAAATCTCGTTCAGTGTCACTTTCGAATTTAATTTTTTTGAAGTTCGTTTTTTTTCGAAGAGTTATTTAGGTCGAAAGTTTTGTGTGAACAAATGACATTCTGCATGATTTTTAGGAGACTAGTAACTCTCCATATTACGATTCTGTTATATAGAAACCTCTGTTACAGTCAAACGAAGCCCAATGAACAAATAATGTGTTTTGAAGTAATCGCTCACATTTTTAATCGCATCGACTCTGAGTTTTCGATTTTTTTACGTGATCTTACGTATTGCAAAAACAATAAATTTAATTTGGTAATAGTATCTACTAAATGGGATTTTTTTGCTATGTGAAAGCCAGAGAATTCAAAAATATAAGCTTATGCGGGCGTGCTATGTAATTGTGGTCTTCAGTAAATTCTAATATAAATTGTTTTTAACATTTTGATAAAGAATTCAAGAGAAGCGGTAGTTTTTGCATCAGCGCTATCATTCTCATTTTCTTTTAATATGAGATACTTACTATATGTATGAAATGAAAGGGAGCTTATAGTCATTTTTCATTGTGATCATAAGATGAGAAGTTTAGAGTCAATGGTCCTTTAAGGCTTGTTAATACGTGTACGGTTGGCCAGTGAAATTACTCTAAATGGTTTACCGATAAAAAGGATGCCGAGGTTTAATTAAACCTTTGCCAAAATTTGGTTTTCTAATGACTCGAGGAACTTTTAGTACAAATAAAATGCTTCACTTCTATCATGTTTTTTTAGCTTTGTCGGCTACTGAATATTTAGCCTTCCCAATTTAGATGAATAAGTTTTGCTGTCAAATAAATCTCTCAAGTCCTCTTTTTCATTCCAGTAGGACATGACGATAACATTTTTTGTTCCGAACCCACTTGTGGGGTAGGAGCTATATACTCAAATGGGTTTTTTTGGCTGATCGAAATAATCATCGTAAATGCATGTGAGTGGTATAATTAAAAAGCGTAAAGTTGATTTTTTTTGAACTTCGTTATTTTCTAAGAGTTATTTAGGTCGGAAGTTTTGTGCGAACAAAAGGCATTTTGCTCGATTTTTAGGAGAAATTTTGTTCAAATCATTATTTTTCGAATGAAATCCTAATTCAAATTCACGTCTTTGGTACAAAATCAAACAAATATGTGTTTCTAGTAGAAAAAAAAGAAAAAAAATTCCTAGTTTGCTAACAATTGAATAGCGAGATCTTTTTTAGAGCTGTTTTTTTAACGGGATCGACATTACCCTCAGAATATCCATCACCGTATTTAGGTCATATTTGGCATTTGAAAGACAGGCGCTTTTGTTTAGTTAATTAATTTTAGTTCATCATAATTCTACCCAATTGGGAGTCTGTTTATACTTTAGACAGGAAACTGTCTGTTCATACTGTAAACATTTTGTTCAGCCTTTCCTGTTTCGTGATTGAGCGTTGAACTAAAGAACTAAAGTTATTTCCTTTTTGATCTTAATTTGTAATGTAACTTTCATTCTCCAATTTTCATCGCTAGAATTCGGTTCTAATTCAATTTTAGTAAATCGCTTTTCAAATAAACTCGCTCAATTTGTTGTAAGCTATTCGCACCGCGAATACCCGTTTCAAGAAACGATACTTCAACTAGCCTACAGAAACTTGGCAATCGCGAGGCAAAAGTCAAATCTCAGAAAATTAATAAGCATTCGCGAATCGATTAACGTACACACTTGTAATCGAGTATAACATGGCACAGTCGGCAACTGAATCCAAAAAGAAACCCCTTCATCTTGACGCATTTTGGGAAAAGCTCACCGCCACTCCGCCGCTAACGTGGCATAAATGACGCAACAGTGGAAGCTAGCACTGTTGGCAAAAGAAGGGATTCAGCTCGAACATCTATTGAAAAACCCACCAACCACGGTAACATACCAAACCGAGCCGACATACGAGGAACCAGTAGAGAATCATACGCAAGCATCCGAAAAGGATCCAAAGGTCAGCAATCAACAACTCAAGGTAAATTGGCAAAATCGTTGTGAAAAGATGGATGAAGTTTGTAATTTGTGCGGAGACAAACCAAGGGGGATTTGTGAACAAAAGTCAGTATTACTATTGTATTTGAGCATTAGAACGGATGGACGGCGTATTTTTAAATGTAATTTTCATCATTTTCAAATAGAGAAACAGCCATTTAAAGAACTATGGCAAGCGATGGAGGAAACCTTTACCAAAATTAGAAACATTACGTACGACCGTTTTGTCTTCGTTTCATCCAAAGAACAAAAAGGCGATTCTGCTGAAAGTGTTTACGGTCGCTTAATTGAACAGGCAGAAAACTGCAGCCTAGGAGATGAAGAAACTACACTCATTCGAGACGCCTTTATACTTAACATGATAGATCAGGAGACTCAAAAGGAGTTACTGAAAGAAACTGTTGAACCCTCTAAAGCACTCGAAATAGCAATTCAAATAAATGGAAATGGGGGCACAGAATCAACAAAAGATAAATCAGAATTTGAATCTTACCACAAACTCAGTTAATGCCGTTAATAACTTTCAAACACGCAATCGCAACGCGAATTCCCAAACAACCAGCAAGGACTTCACTCGATATCCATCAGTACCTCAAAACTATCAATAACTATCAATATCAGAATTTGCGTTTATTGTGGCCAACGATGGAGTCACAATCGTCGCTAAATTCGCCACGCAAGGACAAAAAGTGCAATAATTGGGGCATAATCGGTCATTTTGCGAAAAAATGCAGAAAACCGAAACGACCACAGGGACAAGTACCCAAAGCTGCACAAACAAATGTCAACCAAATTGTGATATTTCCTGAAAAAAGTGACGACGAAGAATCCGTTAACAACATAACTAGCTATCAACAACTATACGACAAAGTCTACGACTCCAACTATGATAGTGACTCCACTGACTATGTGTCGGCTGTTTCATGTGGGTTGGCAAATCAACTAGAACCTTTAAATGCTAAGATACAATTTGGAAAGGTACAAGCAAACGCAATGATTGACTCTGGAAGTGTAGTTAGTCTTATCACGAAGACGCTTGCAAATCGAATATTTCGAACTACACCATCTGTGAAATTGATCACTAAAAGGAGAAGAGGGACTTAAAAAATTTCTCAATTGAGCCAATCAAAGTCCTTGGACATCTCGAGACAACAGTGACATACAATAACTGGACATGCAAAGCAGTCCACCTAACAATTGTGGAGGACGGTCATAAAATCATCATTGGGAGATATCTTTCCGATAGTCTTGGCCTTGCAATTGTTCAACAGCAACAACCAGAAAATGGTAAATGTGTTAAAAAAAACTACAAATTCTGCATGTAAAATTTAAAGACAATCGCGGCATAATTTCCTCATTTAGTCTCAAGAACTGGCATCTCAAAGACCCATGCAGCGAGATCGAAGTTTCATCAAACGTTTACAGCAAAGCATCAAAAAGGCCCACGCGTTCCCATTAATTTACAACCTAGGGTTACGGTGGAATTAGAAAGTCTACAGAATAAAGGCCATATCGAAAAATTATCTAGTTGCTCAGACGAACTTTTCATATCTCCAATCGTGATTACAGTAAAGAAAGATCAATCTATAAAATTAGCATTAGACTCTAAAGCATTAAATAAAGCCATACATTAAAATAAATACCAAATACCTAACATTGACATGTTAATTGACACAATCTCACAACACCTCACAAACACCAAAAACGGCCAACAAGCAAATTTTTCCACATTAGATCTCAAATATGCTTATAGTCAATTACAATTACACAAAGATAGCGCGAAAAACTGTAATTTTAGTATTATTTGTGGAGAACTTACTAGCACCTATAGATTTTAAACAGCATTCTACGGTCTTACTGACATGCTGGCAGAATTTCAAAAAGCAATGGACTATACACTGATAGGCCTACAAAACATTTATTGTTTCTTAGATGACATAATAATTGTTAGCACAGGTTCTGGAACTGATCATCTAGCATATGTCACAAATTGTCTAAAGAAGTTAGATGACAAAAACTTGAGAATTAATCTCCAAGAATGTCATTTTGCAAAAACGGAAGTTGAATGGTTCGGGTACAAATTTACCCAAACTGGCATATCACTACTTGAAAGTAAAACTGCAGCAATTCTAGCAATACCGCCACCATCAACACTGAAAAAACTACGATCTTTCCTCGGCTCAGTACATTACATTGGCAAATTCATACCACACCTAGCACAACTGTGTCATACACTTAGACCACTTCTCAAAAAATCCACAAAATATATTTGGACAGAAGAACACAATAAAGATTTTAACTTAATAAAGGAAAAAATTGCTATCATTACGGAGAATAGCCACTATAATCCGAAATTAGACGTTAGAGTTAAATGTTACGCTTCAAGTTGGGTTGGGAGCAGCACTTGATCAAAATACACGTGAAGGCTGGAAACCAACAGCATTCGCGTCGCGATTTCTAAACTCAAAAGAGGAACGTTACAATGTCAAGGAACTTGACTTATTGGGAATTTTCTGGTCCATTGAATATTTTAAATACTACTTGCATGGAAAAAACTTCACTGTAATAACAGATCATCGCGCATTACTATCCATACTAAAAGAGAACAGATCAAAAACATCTTACACTAGTCAACTTTCTAGACGTATTGATCGATTACTCCTATACATTTTCACAATTGAACACATGCCTGAAGCAAAAAAGGGGCTGGTGGATTACCTACCCAGAAATCCAAAAAAGTTCCCACCTATGAGGAGCATTTCGTTGTAGTAACAATATCCAAAATTCGTGAATCAATGGAACACTTGATTAAAAATAAAAAGCACACTATACATAAACTTAACAGCATATTAAAATCACATTCACCGTCAAATCATCCAAATCAGTTAATCGCACCGCAAATGCCTACATCAGTGAACAAAAATCTGCAATTATGTACCAAACCAGTTGCATCAAAATCACTACATTGTAAAAAATTGAAACCATTCGCGCCGCAATTAACACATTCAAATGCCACAGTTAATCCATATTCGAATACACCATTCGCATCGCAAATGCCTTGTAAATTATTTAAACCACAATTTGTACCAGATGATAACGAATAATTCACTTTCTATTATTAAATGTCTTGCAAAAGCACTGCAAAAGCCAGACAATAAAGAATGTGAAAACTCTGAACAATTATGCCCAATAAAGCCCATTAATGGTATCAAATCACGTAATCAACACAAATATTCCAAATTAAGCGCAAAAACACATATTAATGAGTATAAATATAACCCACTGAAAAAAAAACTCAATTTTGCCCAAAATTAACTCAGAATTAAGTCATATCAGAACAACTCTGTCAAGAAAATCGATAAAATGCCAAGAGCAAGGACGAATAAATCTACCCCGACGAAGGCCCGAGTTACCTTTTCGGATACCACACTATCAACACCTGAAACCAATACCTCATCCAATAAAGAAAGCATCCCATCGGGCAGCATAATTGTTGCAGCGGAAACCCTCAACAAAATCTTTAGTAAAAAGCTACTAGCCATTCTCGCCGGGAAGGATGTAACTATAAAAGAAGTCCGTGACTGCATACTAAGAGAGGGACCAGAAAGGTTGCGAGAAATTAGCCCGTACATCTTTTCATACTGGCGGGACCTTAGTGTCAAGCATGGGTGTATTTGCCTGGATGAACGGATCGTTATACCCAAGGCAATAAAGGATGCAGTATTGGAGGACATCCATTCAACGCATCATCCAGACAGTTTCGGGATGCTGTCAATAGCGTAAAATGTTTGGTGGCCATATATCCATCGGGATATACTGGCGAAAGCGAGCGAGTGCAAAGCCTGCACGGAAATTGGTAAGAACTTAAAATCCGTGATTCCGCACTGCAAATGGTCACCTTTACCAAAATGTGTTGAGCCGAATGACGAAATCCAATTAGATTTCGTTGGACCAGTGACTAACGAAAAGGGCATAGAACAGTATTTTATTACAAGCGTAGAGAGATATTCAAAATAGCATACAGCAGAAATAGTAAATAACGCTTCTGGTTCAAATGTAATTAAATTTCTAAAAAACTACATATTTAAACACGGGGTACCTAGAACTATTAGATTAGATCAAGCTAGATGTTTTACAGGAAAAAAATTGAATTTTTTTTACAGAAAATAATATTTCACCTGTATATGCACCCGCAAATGATCATAGAGCAACAGGCCTAGTAGAACGTCTTATTCAAACAATTAAACGTCAATTATCATGTATGAAAACACAATTGAATAAATAAATCAATTTAGAACAATTACTACATGCAACTATACAACTACTAAGAATTTCAAAACTAAAAACAATAGATATTCCACCATTCCAGGCACACTTTGTTAGAAAATGCAACACACCAATTTCAAATATCACCTCTATACCGAAAAACAAAAATTTAAATTATAATAAAATAATTAAACATTATTAAGATGAAGACACAATTCCAGGCAGATCCTATCTGAGGGATAAGCAGTGGGCAGACACGGCCTTATGCTCCGACACAGAAATCGAGAAAGTAATTTGCGCTGCAAATGCTCGAGCCAATAAAGAGCAAGAAAAAATCAAGGATGGCGAACCGCGGCTCATCTGGTCCGAAGGAGTGGGTCGAGCAATTCCGTGTAGTGAACGGAGCGTACAGGTGAAAATTGCGCAAAAATCTACGAGAACCGACGCCAGAAAAAGAATTTAGACGGTTTGTATGAAGTTCTTGCCCCTGGTAGTACGGTTGGTAAGATAAGCCCAATTACAAGTGTCATCAAAGAACCCAATCGACCGGAAGTGCGTGTAAGAAATTCCGATATTGCCAAATCTGGAACAAAAAACGAGCGAGATACAGAACTGGGACAGTATATCGAATGCAGGCCGAAGAAAATTTGCGAAAAAACGATTGAACAAAAATTACAAAAACACAAAAAGATCTAGTTGGAAAAAACCTAGGAATTAAGAAAATTAAACGTAATAAATGACCAGCAGGTAATCTCAGTGCCGTTTCATCGGGTAGATCTTGCATTTCAACGTCAAGCAACGTCTCAGGTGCATTGAGAATGAGGATACTCAATCGCAACCCGAAGAATGATGATGCTTTTGTCAACCGACCGGATTTAACAAAAATCCTTCACTTTAGCCCGCCTGTGCCACTTGCAGTACCGCCGAACAATCCCAACAAAGCTGGACCATCCGCGCCACAGGTGGCTTCACCACAATTACCAACACCGATATTGCGTAAGACTCAGGGTAAAGACAAGAGACAAATTACGGTGAGCGATATATCCGACTCAGATACGTCATCAGTTAGACGAAGCAAAAGGATGTTGAAAAAACAGAAAAAGTCGACAAAGTCCATTGTTGAAAATGTACAAAGTACTGAAGGATATTCGGCTAATATACCCGTATCAGAAACTACATTTATTGGAGTGGTGACACCGCAGAACCCCAATGAGAGATAGACTATTGATCCTAATCCGAATTTGCCAAGAGAAATGACTGTCCTTGAAGCAGAAAAACAGGCAGAATCTGATTCAGACTAAACTCAAAAAACTTTCTGAATTATATCTATTTATTATTTAATATTCTATTATATATTTAACCGTTTAATAGGTACTAATTTTCTGATTTTATATACTATTTTTTTCTCCAACAGGGGGAAATGTCATACGGGATTGATATTACCCTCAGAATATCCATCACCGTATTTAGATCATATTTGGCATTTGCAGGACAGGTGCTTTTGTTCAGTTAGTTAATTTTAGTTCGTCATAATTCTACCCAAATGGGAGTCTGTTCATACTTTAGACTGGAAACTGTCTGTTCATACTGTAAACATTTTGTTAAGCCTTTCCTGTTTCGTGATTGAGCGGTGAACTAAAGTTATTTCCTTTTTGATCTTAATTTGTAATCCTAAATTTCATTCTCCAATTTTCATCGCTAGAATTCGGTTCTAATTCAATTTTTGTAAATCGCTTTTCAAATACTTTCGCTCAATTTGTTGTAAGCAATTCGCACCGCGAATACCCGTTTAAAGAAGTGATATTTCAATTAGCCTACAGAAACTTGGCAATCGCGAGGCAAAAGTCAAATCTCAGAAAATTAATAAGCATTCGCGACTCGATTAACTTACAAAACTGTAATGGAGTATAACACACTTTTTGTCAAGCCCCTTAGGGACAAGTAACTCTTCATATCATGATTCTATTAAAGACAAACCTCAGTTACAGTCAAATGATGCCCAATGATCATGTCATACGGCAATGGATACCCTTCATGTATCCATATCCGTATTTGATTTTATTTAGTTGTTGTAAATTCCATTTGAAGGGCAAATGCCATTTAAGTTCAGTTGATGTACACTTCCTCCCATTTTAGCAGTTTTTGTCTGTTCACTCTGTCTGTAAAGGAAATACATTCGTTCACGATATAAACAAATCCAAGAGTTGCTTCCGTTATGCGTGATAAAACTTTGAACAAACTTTCTTTCTTAAATTCTATCATTCTTAATCTTCATTCTCCAATTTGCAGCGCTAACGCTCAGTTTAATTTAATTCTTGCAAACGCTTCTCATTTGAGCTCAGTAGTTTTGACCAGAGTCAATCGCACCGCGATTGCCCATTCTAGAAAATAACCATTTGAACGTAACAACTAAACTTGCCATTCGCGGCGCAAGTGCCTATCTCAACTTGTACGAGAGCATTTGCAATTCAATTGACTATACTCATTGTGCATGAGTATAACATGGCGCAGTCAGCAGCGGACTCAAAGAAAACACCACTGCACATAGAAGCATTTTGGGAGAAACCGACAGCAACACCTCCTCTGACGTGGGACAAATGGACGCAGCAATGGAAACTGGCTCTACTTACTAAGGAAGGGATACAATTAGACACCCTGTTAAACGATCCCCCCGCAACGGTGACTTACCCGCATGAACTACCTACGAAGAACCGGTAGAAAACCACACACAGGCAACAGAAAGAGATGGTAAAGTTCGAAATCAACAATTGAAAGTAAACTGGCAAAACCGTTGTAAAAAGGTTGAAGAAATTGGGATTCTCTGTGGAGACAAACCGTGGGGAATTTGTGAGCAGAAGACGATATCGTTGATATATCTGAGCATTGGTACAGAGGGACGGCGGATTTTCAAGAGTAAATACCCTCATTCTCAAATAGAGAAACAACCTTTTAAAGACTTGTGGCGGGCAATGGAGGACTCATTCACAAAGGTTCGTAATATAACTTACGATCGCTTCGTTATCTACTCGTGTAAGCAGCAAAAAGGAGAGTCGGTGGAAAGTTTCTATGGTCGTCTCATAGAATTGGCGGAAAATTGCACTCTGGGTAGTGAAGAGACTACATTGATCCGTGATGCATTCATATTGAATATGCTTGATCACGAGACACAGAAGGAATTGTTGAAGGAAACAGTAGAACCACCAAAAGCATTGGAGATGGGAGCGCAGAATCAGCAGAAAATAAACCAAAACTTGATGTCAGGTACTACTTCTGTGAATTTCATTAATAGTAACCCAGTACGCAATCGCAACGCGAATGGATCTTCAACAAAACGAGACTTCACACGCTACCCAACTGTCCCTCAAAATTATCAATATACGAGTGTTTGTATGAATTTTGGTCTCCGTTGGAGTCACAATCATAAGCAGATTTGTCCCGCGAATGGTAAGAAATGCAAAAATTGTGGTATTATGGGTCATTTCGCCAGAAAATGCCGCAAACCGAAAAAGTCGCAGAATCCGATACAGAAAACTCAAAAATCAAATGCAAACCAAATTGATCAATCGCCGGAAAAAAGTGACGATGAAGAATCCGTAAACTATATAACAAGCTATCAACAATTTTATGAACAGGTGTACGATTCAAACTATGATAGTGATTCAGATGACTATGTAGCGGCGATTTCTTCTGATTCAGTTCATCAATTGGAACCACTGAACGTGGAAGTTCAAATGGGAGAAATAAGAACATCTGCTATGATTGACTCTGGAATTGCCGTCAGCATCATAACAAAAAGTTTAGCGAACAAAATCATCCGATCCACAAAATCAGCCAAATGGACAGATACAACAGAAAAAAGGAATTTGAAAACTTTCTCAAACGAACCAATCAAAGTCATTGGGCACTTGGAAACCACAATAATCTACAACCAATGGAAAGACACATCAGCGATGCTGACTGTGGTAGACGATGGGCACAAAAATATCATCGGAAGAGATCTGTTCACTATATTGGGACTTGCAGTTGTTCAACAACAACCAGAAACTGGTAAATGTGTTTATAACATCAATAATTCTACATGTAAAATTAAAGAGACAATTGCGACGCAATTTCCACATCTAGTTTCAAGAATTGGCTTATCTAAAACACATGTAGCGAAATCAAAGTTTCATCAAAAGTTTACAGCAAAGCATCAAAAAGGTCGACGTGTTCCGATAAATCTCCAACCTAGAGTGTCAGAAGAATTAGAAAGATTACAGACTGAAGGTCATACCGAAAAACTATCTAGTTGCTCTGACGAACATTTTATCTCCCCGATCGTAACCACAGTGAAAAAAGATCAGTCGATAAAGCTAGCATTAGATTCTAAAGTACTAAATAAAGCAATACATAAAAATAAATACCAAACGCCTAATATCGAAATGTTAATTGATACCATCTCACAACACCTTACAAACACACAAAACTACCAACACGCATATTTCAACACATTAGACTTAAAGTATGCATATAGTCAACTAAAATTGCATCATGACACAGCAAAACACTGTAATTTTAACATCATATGTGGCGAATCTACTGGTACATATAGATTCAAGACTGGTTTTTATGGACTTACAGATATGCCGGCAGAATTCCAAAAAGCTATGGCTTACACACTCATAGGCTTGCAAAACACATACTGTTTCTTGGACGATATCATAATCGTTAGTACCGGCACTGAAGCAGACCATTTAGCATACGTTTACAAGTGTCTCAAAAAATTAGAAGACGATAACTTAAGAATTAACCTCCAGAAATGTCACTTTGCTAAATCGGAAATAGAATGGCAAGGTTATAAATTTACACAAACTGGAATATCACCTTTAGAAAGCAAAACAGCAGCAATTTTAACAATACCACCACCAACAACACTAAAACGACTTAGATCAATTCTAGGGTCAGTACACTACATCGGAAAATTTATACCACACTTACCACAATTATGTCACCCTCTTAGACCACTGTTAAAGAAATCTGTAAAATTCATCTGGACAGATGAATACACGAAACATTTTAATCTGATTAAAGAGAAAATTGCAAACAGTACAGAAAATAGCCATTACAATCCAAAATTGGATGTCCGCGTAAAATGTGATGCTTCACGTTCAGGATTGGGGGCAGCATTAGAACAAAACACACCAGATGGTTGGAAGCCAATAGCATTCGCGTCACGATTTCTCAATTCAACGGAAGAACGCTACAGTGTCAATGAATTGGAACTGTTGGGGATAGTTTGGTCAATTAACTATTTCAAATACTATTTGTACAGAAAAAATTTTACAGTAGTGACGGATCATAGAGCCCTATTGTCCATACTTAAAGAGCATCGATCTAACAAATCATACAATAGTCGACTATCTCGATGGATCGATAGATTACTTCCGTACAATTTCACAATTGAACATATGCCAGGCGCAAAGATGGGCCTCGTTGACTACATTTCCAGGAACCCATTTGCCAGAGCTAAAAAGATATCTACATACGATGAACATTTTGTTGTAGCAACAATTTCAAAAATCCGTGATTCATTGAAACATTTAATTATAAATAAACAGACAGCAGCTGCAAAATTTAAAAGCATTTTAAAGTCAAATTTGCCTTTGCAAAAAGTAAAACGACCATTCGCACCGCGATTACACAGATTACTAAGTGTTAATTCACCTAATTGTAAGGAAGCATCTGCATCACGATTAACTACTTCACCATTGAAAACACCATTCGTACCGCAATTAACACTCCCCAATTCTAAAATTAATTCGCATTTTGAACACCCATTTGCGTCGCAAATGCCACTTAAAGTTACAAAATTACAATTTGCACTAATTAATCGTAAAGTCAATAATTCACATTCTATTAACAAATTCGCTGCAAAAGAGGTGCAAATGTCAGACAGTAAAGAATGTGAACAATCTGAACAATTATCCCCAATACAGCCCATTAATGGTATTAAATCAAGTAATCCACCTAACAACACTGAATTAAGCGCGAAAGCACAAATTCCTAAGTATAAATACCACTTACACAAAAATCACTCGCTTTTTGCCCAAATTCAGCCTACAAAACACTACTTTGTGAATAAACACAATAAATCTCTCATGTCAAACAATTCAATAAACAGTATAAAAACAATGTCAAAGGCCAAAGCAACCCGCTCTAAATCAACCTCTACAAAGGCGAGAGTAACTTTCTCAGACACGACTCCTTCAACACCTGGATCTAATACAACATCACACACAGAAACCAGACCTGGTAGTATGATAGAGGAGGCCGACGACATTATGTTTACTGAGACACTCAATAAAGTGTTCAGTAAGAAGTTCTTGGCCATACTGACAGGAAAGGATGCGATACTAAAAGAAGTAAGGGACTGTGTGATCAGAAACGACGCGGATCGATTACAAGAGATAAGCCCTTATCTCTTCTCATATTGGAGAGATTTAAGCGTCAAACATGGGTGTGTCTGCCTCGACGAAAGAATTGCCATACCCAAATCAATAAAGGACGCGGTGCTGGAAGATATCCACTCCTCACACCCAGGAAGTTTCGCCATGCTCTCCCTAGCCCAAAATATCTGGTGGCCCTACATCCACAAAGATATACTGGCAAAAACCAGTGAGTTCAAAGCTTGCACGGAAATTGGTAAGAACCTCAAATCAGTGATTCCGCACCGCAAATGGACACCTCTACCTAAATGTAGTGAACCAAACGACGAAATACAATTAGACTTTAGTGGACCAATTTTAAATGAGAAAGGCATAGAGCAATATTTTATTACAAGTATAGATAGATATTCTAAATACCCTACAGTAGAAATAGTAAATAATGCATCAGGCCCAAATGTAATCAAATTCTTAAATAATTATATATATCAACACGGAGTACCTAGAACTATTAGACTAGATCAAGCTAGATGTTTCACAGGAAAAAAGTTTGAGATTTTTGTACTGAAAATAATATTACAACTATATATGCACCAGCGAATGATCATAGAGCAATCGGATTAGTAGAGCGTATTATTCAAACAATTAAACGACAATTATCTTGCATGAAATCAAAATTAAATAAAAAATTTAATTTAAAAACTTCACTAAAAGCAATAATACAACGATTAAGAGTATCAAAACAAAAAACAATAAATATCACACCATTTGAAGCACAATTCGGTTGAAAATGTAACACACCTATATCAAATATCACAACAAAATCTGATAGTAAAAATCTGAATTATAATGCAATAATTAATTATTATTTAGACGAAGATACAGTTCCGGGCCGCTCCTACCTGACAGAAGAACAGTGAGAGGATACGGCTCTATGTTCTGACACGGAGATTGAAGTGTCATTTGTCATTTGCGCCGCAAGTACCCTTGCAAGAACTGAGCAAGAGAAACGAAACGATGGAGAAGAACGTTTCATTAGTTCAGACGCCGTTTGCCGCCCAATCCCTTGCTCGGAACGTAGCGTGCAGGTGAAGTTGGCTCGCAAGCTACACGATAACCAACGTCAAAAGAAGAACCTAGATGGCCTATATGAGGTGCTAGCACCAGGAAGCACTGTGTGCAAAGTAAGCCCCACGACGAATGTGATAAAAGAGCCACACAAACAAGAAGTACGGGTTAGGAACTCGGATATCGTAGTGTTAATTCACCTAATTGTAAGGAAGCATCTGCATCACGATTAACTACTTCACCATTGAAAACACCATTCGTACCGCAATTAACACTCCCCAATTCTAAAATTAATTCGCATTTTGAACACCCATTTGCGTCGCAAATGCCACTTAAAGTTACAAAATTACAATTTGCACTAATTAATCGTAAAGTCAATAATTCACATTCTATTAACAAATTCGCTGCAAAAGAGGTGCAAATGTCAGACAGTAAAGAATGTGAACAATCTGAACAATTATCCCCAATACAGCCCATTAATGGTATTAAATCAAGTAATCCACCTAACAACACTGAATTAAGCGCGAAAGCACAAATTCCTAAGTATAAATACCACTTACACAAAAATCACTCGCTTTTTGCCCAAATTCAGCCTACAAAACACTACTTTGTGAATAAACACAATAAATCTCTCATGTCAAACAATTCAATAAACAGTATAAAAACAATGTCAAAGGCCAAAGCAACCCGCTCTAAATCAACCTCTACAAAGGCGAGAGTAACTTTCTCAGACACGACTCCTTCAACACCTGGATCTAATACAACATCACACACAGAAACCAGACCTGGTAGTATGATAGAGGAGGCCGACGACATTATGTTTACTGAGACACTCAATAAAGTGTTCAGTAAGAAGTTCTCGGCCATACTGACAGGAAAGGATGCGATACTAAAAGAAGTAAGGGACTGTGTGATCAGAAACGACGCGGATCGATTACAAGAGATAAGCCCCTATCTCTTCTCATATTGGAGAGATTTAAGCGTCAAACATGGGTGTGTCTGCCTCGACGAAAGAATTGCCATACCCAAATCAATAAAGGACGCGGTGCTGGAAGATATCCACTCCTCACACCCAGGAAGTTTCGCCATGCTCTCCCTAGCCCAAAATATCTGGTGGCCCTACATCCACAGAGATATACTGGCAAAAACCAGTGAGTTCAAAGCTTGCACGGAAATTGGTAAGAACCTCAAATCAGTGATTCCGCACCGCAAATGGACACCTCTACCTAAATGTAGTGAACCAAACGACGAAATACAATTAGACTTTAGTGGACCAATTTTAAATGAGAAAGGCATAGAGCAATATTTTATTACAAGTATAGATAGATATTCTAAATACCCTACAGTAGAAATAGTAAATAATGCATCAGGCCCAAATGTAATCAAATTCTTAAATAATTATATATATCAACACGGAGTACCTAGAACTATTAGACTAGATCAAGCTAGATGTTTCACAGGAAAAAAGTTTGAGATTTTTGTACTGAAAATAATATTACAACTATATATGCACCAGCGAATGATCATAGAGCAATCGGATTAGTAGAGCGTATTATTCAAACAATTAAACGACAATTATCTTGCATGAAATCAAAATTAAATAAAAAATTTAATTTAAAAACTTCACTAAAAGCAATAATACAACGATTAAGAGTATCAAAACAAAAAAACAATAAATATCACACCATTTGAAGCACAATTCGGTTGAAAATGTAACACACCTATATCAAATATCACAACAAAATCTGATAGTAAAAATCTGAATTATAATGCAATAATTAATTATTATTTAGACGAAGATACAGTTCCGGGCCGCTCCTACCTGACAGAAGAACAGTGAGAGGATACGGCTCTATGTTCTGACACGGAGATTGAAGTGTCATTTGTCATTTGCGCCGCAAGTACCCTTGCAAGAACTGAGCAAGAGAAACGAAACGATGGAGAAGAACGTTTCATTAGTTCAGACGCCGTTTGCCGCCCAATCCCTTGCTCGGAACGTAGCGTGCAGGTGAAGTTGGCTCGCAAGCTACACGATAACCAACGTCAAAAGAAGAACCTAGATGGCCTATATGAGGTGCTAGCACCAGGAAGCACTGTGTGCAAAGTAAGCCCCACGACGAATGTGATAAAAGAGCCACACAAACAAGAAGTACGGGTTAGGAACTCGGATATCGTAAAATTTGGGACACGGGCTGAAAGAGAAACGGAACTCACACAGTATATAGAGCGACGTCCGAAAAAGATCAACGAAAAAACCCTTGAACAAAAAATCCAGAAACACAAGCGAGATCTTATTCGAAAAACACTGGTGACAAAAAGATTAAACGTAATAAGAGACAAACGGATGATGTGAGTGTTGTTTCATCAGGACGGTCATGTATCTCTACAGCCAGTAATATTGCAAGATCGTTAAAAATGAGAATTCCCAAGAGAAATCCGAAACACGACGAGGCATTCCTGAATAGACCCGATCTAACGCAAATACTTAGATTTAGCCCAATCGCACCGCAATTGGCTACATCAAATACGGCAGTACCATCTGGGGCGCAAATAGCCTCATCAGTGCAACCAAAGCCTACACCCATTTTGCGGAAAACATCAAAACGCCAACTCACAATTAGCGACACATCAGATTCTGATACTTCTTCAATTCGGAAAAGCAAGCGAACCTTGAAGAAAAAGACCCAGAAGTCACAAACGATTCTTGAAAAATTTCGAAGCACAGAAGGTTACACTGATAATCAGGACATTGGAGTTGCGAGAGATTCTAATGAATGGGTTGAGGAACCCCAAAATTTACCACGGGAGATGACTGTTCTCCAGGCAGAAAATGCAGAAAACAGCGATAGCGAATAAACTTGAATAAAGCAAAACTTTCATAAACTTTTATTTTATCTATTATTTAATATTTTATTACATAGTAACCGGTGAATATTTATCAATTTTCTGATTTTAATTAGTAATTTATTTTCTCTGCAAGAGGGGGAAATGTCATACGGCAATGGATACCCTTCATGTATCCATATCCGTATTTGATTTTATTTAGTTGTTGTAAATTCCATTTGAAGGGCAAATGCCATTTAAGTTCAGTTGATGTACACTTCCTCCCATTTTAGCAGTTTTTGTCTGTTCACTCTGTCTGTAAAGGAAATACTTTCGTTCACGATATAAACAAATCCAAGAGTTGCTTCCGTTATGCGTGATAAAACTTTGAACAAACTTTCTTTCTTAAATTCTATCATTCTTAATCTTCATTCTCCAATTTGCAGCGCTAACGCTCAGTTTAATTTAATTCTTGCAAACGCTTCTCATTTGAGCTCAGTAGTTTTGACTAGAGTCAATCGCACCGCGATTGCCCATTCTAGAAAATAACCATTTGAACGTAACAACTAAACTTGCCATTCGCGGCGCAAGTGCCTATCTCAACTTGTACGAGAGCATTTGCAATTCAATTGACTATACTCATTGTGCATGAGTATAACAGAACAAATAATCGGTTTTGAAGAAATCACTCACGTGTTTAATGCTTCCACTCTGAGTCTTCGTATTGTTTTACGTGATCTTACGTTTTGCTGAAACAATACATTGAATTTTGTAATAGTATATATCAAATGTTTCTTTTTTGCTATTTGAACGCCAGTGAATTCAAAAACAAATGCCAATCCACTTGTGCTATGTAACTGAAAGTCTTCAGTAAACTCTAATATAATATGTTACTGAGGTTTTGATAATTCGTGAGAAGCATTAGTTTTTGCATAAGCGCTATCAATCCTAATTTCTTTTGATAGGATTTTTTTACTGCTGGTATCAAAAAGAAGAGGAATCTAGTCATTTTTTATTGGTGATAAGAAGGCGAGAAGTTTAAAGTCAATGGTTTTTAAAGTGTTGTTATTAAGTGTACGGCTAGCTAGTGAAATTTCTCTAAACGGTTTACCGATAAAAATCATTCATAGGCCTAATTAAGTTTGTGACAAAAATTACAATTACTAAAGGGACCTTTGATACAAATAGAAGGATTCATTGCTGCTACGTTTTGGTTGTTAACATTGTCAGTTACTGAATGCTTAGCCTTTCAATTTTTTGATGAATTAGTTCCCCTGTCAAATAAATCTACTAGTCCTCTTTTGCATTCCGACCTCAATCAAATGGTTTTTTTCTGTCTTATCGATGCATTCATAGTAGGGAAATGAGGGTGGCATAAATAGAAAACCCGTTGAGCGAAAAATTCGAAAATACATTTTTTTTAAAAAAAAAATTCCTCTAAGAGTTATTGTGGTCAAATTTTTTGTGAGTGAACACGTGATATTTGGCTTGATTTTGTTCTCTTTTAGGGGAAATTCGTTCAAACTATGATTTTGTAAATTAAAATCGAAATTCAAAGCTATATTTTTCGCTGCAAATTCAGACAACTTTGTGTTCCTAATAGAAGAAAGGCAGTAAAATAGCTAGTTATGGTCTCATAGTGATTTATACTAACAAATAAAAACCAAATTCTAATTTAGAGCTGTTTGTTAAAAAATCTTTTCAAAAATTTGTTTTCTTTTTTTTTCAAATCTCTTAGCCACTAGTCACTTTTCATATCATGATTCTGTTGATACAAACCTCATCTACAGTCAAATGATGCCCATTGAACAAATAATTCGTTTTGAAGAAATCGATCACGTTTCTTATGGCTTCGACTCTGAGTTGTCGTATTTTTTTTAAAAAAAATTTTGATATTCTTTTGAGATTTCGAAAGTTTTTTGCAATACTATGACAGTGTCAGTGAATTAAGCTCCATTATGAGCATCAATTGAACCTATCTAGTGGTTTGAGTGGACAAATAATAGCTGCTAAGTCTTCAAAAACAATTAGTCGACAAATTTTTGAAAAATCAACCGATGTTAAAGTAATTTCTTTGTATTGGTGATTCAATTTTAATAAAAAAGACCCTTTTTTTCTACTGCAAGCAAGCTTAAACTGGTTAGCGGCTTTAAATGCTGACTATTGGTTTTATGACTTCGATGCGACGAGTTTTTTCAGTTTTTTTTTGGAAAATGTTTGTATGTTTTCATGCTTTTGGTTTGTTTCGAAATCTTGTCTTATTATCTTAATGCTGACAGTTCTCATAGGAAAAAAGAAAAGTTTAGTTGATCATAGAAAAGAATTTCAAACGAAAAGTTTATGGTTTTAATGGCTTCGGCACTTTTTCCTCGAACTTTTCTATTCTTTTTTTTTGTTTTGCCTGTTTTTGCTGTATTTTTCATAGTCATAAGAATTCTTTTGATGATTTTTTGATGATTTTGAAGGGCAGATAACATTGCATTCCCATCAAGGCTAAACTTAGCGTTTTTATTGAATTCTATTGAGAACTATTGAACTTCTTGACTTTGATACTACGGGTTCTGATGTCGTGGTTTTATTATTTGATTCAAATTTGTCGATTTTTTGGTCAGTTCGTTCCCATAAAACAATTCCATTGCTGCTAAAATTATAAATGAAAATGAAAAACATTTAGTGAGTGGTTTGTTTTTTAATGGCTGCTCCTGGAACTTTTCCTATAGTTTTTGTTGTTTTGTCTGTAGTTTTTGTGTTTTTTATGGTCATAAGACTTCTTGCGATGAGTTACTGATAACTTTGGAACGACTGATAACATTGCCTTCCCATCAAGACTAAATTTGGCGTATTTATTTATGTATTCTATTGAGAACTATTGATCTTCTTGGCTTTGATACTACGGGTTTTGATGTCGTGGTTTTATTATTTTTGTTCAAACTTGTCGTTTTTCTGAGTCAGTTCGTTAAAATAAAAACAATTCTATTGCTGCTGAAAGTATAATTGTAAATAAAAAAAATTTTAATGAGTGGTTCGTTTTTTAATGGCTGCAACATTTTTCTCTCATCTTTTTTTGAGTTAGCTATTTTTTCCCTCCGTTTTTGACATTTATGTAGTCGTAAAGTTTTTTCCAATTGCTGAGAGATCTCATAGGCTTCTAATTGAGAATTGAATTAAATTATTTAATGTAGTCAAGGCACAGCTGAAGGTCTTAAAGTTTCTGATAGTTGTTTTCAATTGTTTTTTAAACTTTCCAGTTTTTGTTGTTCTTTTCGTCAACTTGTAACTTCTGTGCATCATTGGTAGGTCCATTCCGCTTCCTTGTAACTCAAACTTTAACGTGTTTTTTGACATTATGTGTTAACTCTTGTTTTTGTGTTATTGGTCAACAAGCATTTTCATAACTACTTTGTGAGTGATCACCATTTGTGCTTTTTTTGTCTTCTTTTTAGCAAATTCGCATTATAACATACGCCAATGGTTTGCAAATGAAACCAAGGTGATCAAATTTAACCCTACAGTTTAATTTCAACGTTTTTAGTTTTAGTTTAAATCACAATTGAAGTAGGAAACATAACAATCAGATAACAGCTAATGATCTAATTACCTAAATAATTTTAGTTTTTGAAAACTGGTTGTTTTTTTAGTTCTCCAGCACCATTAAAGAAAAGTTCGATCTGCTTTGTAATTAAGAAAAAGTAAATTTGTGTAACTGGGGTTTTGTCTGGTTGTAATTTGATATTGTAACTTTTTGATTTAAAATTACATATTTATTTCTCGCCGTAAAACTTTTATTTTTGCTTATTTATTCTGTTGTTTGTTTTTTTCTCGAAGTCTTTTTATTTACAGATCTCGTGAGCGCAGTAATGAGACTTGGCATTACGTAATTCAATTAGCAGTTAGGTTGTTAAATGATTTTTTAAAACTCAAACATCTATTTTTGTTATCTCTTCATTTGGTTGACAATTAAGTCAAAATATAGATGAGCTCGGGTCGGAACATCAATAGCAAACGCACATTAACGAGCCTCTTTGTTTTAATATTAGGCCATATACAATGATGGCAACTCCCGCCAGAATAGGAATAAGAATGCACTGCTTTTTTCATCTAGAACAAAATAAACGATAGATGAATTTTAAAGAGGTGCCATAGCAAGTGCACCTGTTATTACCGCCATAAAAGCAAAAAACCACATCCTAAGCGCATAAAACGACTTTATGTCGCCAGATCGCAAAAGATTTTCAAAATTTTTTTTTAATTTTTTAGGTAGCCCTGTTTATCCATTAGACGCAGATGAAGAACCAATTTGCCTGTACGGTATTGTAAGCTATGGGTGGCATAACTGCACATTATATAGTGCCCATACACGGATTCCCTTCTTCCTAGATTGGATAGAGACCAACATGGATTGAAATATGACTAGCGAAAGAAATTCCAACTTCTCTCTCTGTAAAATGGTTTGGTGAAGGGAACCTCTGAACTACTGAAAACTGCAAACGATCGCATAATTTCAATGAATAGCTTATTAGAGTTTGGAAAGAAAACATGAGAAGGCTGCTGGAATGAAAGTTGACATGAACTATCAGTAGATCTGAAAAGTACATGATTCAGACAGAAACTTGGTTCCTCAGTCGCTCTGAAGCTGAAAAACAGAAGGCTCTCAGTGATCTTTTTTCATTGAGCAAAAACTGCTCAATCGAATAACTTTTTATACAACAAAAATCAGAAGCACAATTTTTTTTCAAAGCATGTTAATTTACAGAATTTGAAATGTTCACAATGATGTACGTTCCCTTGCAGAAAAATGCAAAGAGATAAAAACACATTTTATCCGTAAAGACAAAGCTAAGAAAGTTGTGTTTGTGCAAAGAGTTCAAATGTAGCATCAAGCAGTACAATTTCAGTGCAAATTTGTGCATTATTCCAGGAAAAATTCATAGAAATGAAGAGATATTAAGGAAAACTTAAGTGGTTATTTTTCACTCTTCGGCTTGCTACGCCAAGATTTCAATTTCAAATCTTTTTCTCTTGTGTGATAATTTCTCTTATATTACGCCGAGTGCAATCTGAGTTCGTATAATATGGAAGGCTTTGCGCCAGTCTGGTTATTATAAGCAGTGGTTTTTTGTCGCTCTAATGGGAAAGCATTATGTTATTTGCTATAGTTACTTTCCCAGCTTGAAGAAGCGTTGATAGCTATTTACTATGAAAAGAACAAATTTTAGGAGATTTAGATTGGCTAACTTTTTATTGGTTTTGTTTTAGTATCAGTTGAATTCAACGCTGTGTAACTTTTTGCAACTGTGTTTAAGCAACTTTTCTCAGAATAAAGCAACTTTTCCCAGAATAAATTGTCTCAGGATATCTAGAACACAATTGAAATGAGTTGATAGAAAGCAAAGAACGAGAAAAATACGCGCTTAGAGATTTTGTTCGATTGGGAGCAAAAATTGAGCAAAAAGTTTGACAAACCAAAATTAAGCAAAAACACTCTGAAACTAAAGGCAATAATAGCCACTTTTACGAAGCGATAAATGTATTCAAATTGAACGGATGCGTCACATGTCCGTAACTTTGAAGGAAATTAAAAGAAGAGATTGCTAAGGTTGCAAGCGTAGTTCGAGGATAATTTTTAATGTCTTGCCAAATTCCTGGACCCGTTTTATTGCTCAGCCATATTCTGAGACAACCTTTTTTGCCCAGCCGAAATCCAGGACACGTTTTATTGTCTATAACCAAATTCGAGGACGGTTGTTTATGTTCCGGCCAAAGAGGAGGACATCAATTAAAGTCCAGACAAATTCTTTTCTCATGCTGAAAATCTATTCAGGACTGTCTTTTCAAGCTTATATTTTTCGCGGGCGGTCAACAGTGAAAAACCTGAGAGAGACAAAACACTTGAATTACTATCATACAGGTACAAGTACCAGAAAAATGTAACCAACATTACATTATTATGACAGAAACCTGTATTCAAATGTTATTCAAATGAGAATGAATCAGTCACCTGATAATTTGGAATTGTTAAATTTTAACTAATAAGTGATTTGCAGGAAGTGCGGAAAAGTTGGGGAAGCCCTGCAACCGTTAATTCTTTTCTTGTCAAATTGACTACGGATATTTTCAGTTTGTCCCCCTCCCTAAAGTTGAGTTATAGCATATTATGTACATCCGTTGAGTGAACAAGCCGGTGAATGAATTACTACTTGATGATAAGCTATCTGCTGGCGCCTGCTCTGTTACTGGGAGTAAAAACGCATAGAGTAAAAACGCGTCATAGATTTAAAAAAGCCCTGAATCAACGATGACAAATTTGGCAAAGTTTTTTTTTATGAATTGTCGATTTGAACAAGCGCTAACAATGTAAACAACTGACAGTAAATGTTCCAAAAGGTAATTTTGCCTAAAGTAAACAGAAAAAAATATTAAGTTAATAAATTTCTTAAGTTGTTTATTTTATGATGTTTTAGGTGATCATTAAAGATCAAATACCGTATGTTCAAGGCATTTAGAGCCTCGTAATAATCATCTGCGCTTATGTCAATAAAAGTAATTATTGCAGTAATTTGACATTTACTATGTAAACAATGAACTAAATCATTTCCTTGATTAACCAATCAGAAACAAGTAGCAATGATGTTATAAAGGATAAATATTTGCTTATCTAATTTAACCGAATTGTTTGATTAGTGAAACCGAATTGTATTTAGAACCATTAGAAACTGTTATACGGAGCAGTTGGCTCTCAGATTTACTAAAATTTGGTTCTTTAGCAACTTCAGTCTTTTTTGCTAAGTTTTGGTAGATCTTAAGATCTTGCGAGTTTTAAGTTTGTTTAGCTTACTTGACGAGAATTTAGCAACATCACTGACCATGGTTGAAGCCTTACAAACTTCAGCACAAGATTGAACATAGACTATCACGAAGGATTTTCTTAACCGCAATCAACAAAATTAAAATTACAGTCCTTCAATACGTCCGAGTGACTAATAATTCTGCGAGATTGTTAGTCAATCGAAACCTGTAAAGAACCAGGCTGGCGTAAATCTCGAGAACCAGGCTGAGGTATATGGATTCCGTTGAGATTCTTGAGCAGCCGCAACACATTGCATCTAACCAAAACAGGAAAAAGGTCCAGTGCCCACCATTACAGTTTTATAAAGAATTGACAACAGAAATTCAAATTATTCAAGCCCCCCTTGCACCTCTACGGTTCTAATTTTCGAACATCGGTTTAAAACAAAAGAAAAAGCCAGTTTTGGAATCTTTTATATTTCCCCCACCTTTCTTTTAGGTTACTGCATCTTATTTAAACCCCTCAAAAAAAACACGCGCCCTAATTTTACAAAAACGGATTACTATGCAGTGGCACGTGCACCGTAAAAGTAGGGGGTTGTCGAACTCTTTTTGTCTGATGTAGGCTTTTGTTACGCGAGCGTGTTTTTTACGAATTGGATTTCGCTGGGCAAAATTACAACTGTAATTCTATTATTGAACATGCGGCGCAAAATCAAGAAAGAGAGAAGCAACTGAAGTTGAAATAAAAAAATGAAGCAAATAACTGCAGTGGTTAAAAACAAGTGTGATAAAGTGATCAGACGTGTCTGATTACGAGGCGGGAAAAAGTAGAAAAGATGAGTGAAATTAAGTTGAAGCGGGAAACGTGAAATAAACAAATGAAGATGAAATAGGGATAAAGGATAAACTAAAAGAATCTAAATTATAGCAATTTAAAAAATTTTACTGCACGAAATAAATTGAACAGTAAATAATGAATACAGGTATCACAAACCCATTGTGTGAAAAAGATTGAACAATTAGGGCATTTTTTCTAGTACAATAATAACAATTTTTACAAACTAGTACTTGGTCCCCGGTTAAAGAAATAGTACAAATGTATTTGCTGGTTATCATAGCTAATAATATGAATATAAAACGTTATAACGTGTACTTGAGTTTTTATTTGGAGTTGTCTTGGTTTTCGGCTTCATTTAACGTCATCAAAATTATGTCCTCCTAGAGTGTGACGGAGCCCTCTGGTCTGCTAACAGGTGAACTCGCGGTTCGCATTAGAGACAGCTAATAGTTGAACTCGCGGAAGAGACGCATTGCCGATGTTTGGTGATATATTTCCGTCATCCGGGATTTGCTCTGCAATCGATTGCACTGTTTCCACCACCGAAACGTCGGTCGACTGGAAACGGTCGACTGCATGGTCTTTTGGAGCTGCTGTAATACCCGAATCTATGGAAAAGTTTTCTAAGCAGTAGTAAGATGGGCTGCGGCAATCTCTGTCAGAGGAATGCTTGTTTGTGTTGCTGAGCTCGTCGTTGGCGGAACTTGTTGTAATGCAGATGTTGATGCATTTGGGGATGGTATCACAAGTTCTTCTTGCGAATCCGGTTTGATGACACCGAGCTCGTTTCGCAGAGCAGAAAAGTTAGGCAAATTAGGGATGCGCTACCGCATCGCGAATGCAAAGTTGGAACGAGAAGAAGATACGCCAAAGCTTGTTTGTTGTTTTCTGTTTACATATTCACAGCTGGTGAAAAATAGTCCTTAATGCATGCTTTATTTTGAACGAATTTGTAGCCAATTTTTCTTCTTTGATACATGTGAGTCTGTTCATAATTGTTTGTTTTAGTCTTTCTACCAAACCGATTGCCCAATGGCCGTTAACGGGAGCGTCAACAGTTTCAATATTATTTTTGTTGCAGAAGGTCTTGACTTGGTGCCCTAGAGTAAATTTTGCTTGATCCAGACGAATATAACGTGGAATTCCGTGATTTTCATTGTACATGTCCAAAAATTGTAATACATTAGGATCATTAGCTTTTTCATAGGAAGGAAAATTTGAAAATTGGTCTATTGCATCTAAAGGTTTTTTTTTCATTTCCATTTTCATCAAAAATTGGTGCCCCAATATCAATTTCTATTTCTTGGTTCAGTTCAGCTCACTGTATTTGAGGTCGAAATTGCGTATCGAGAATTACATATTTAAGATTCTTACCAAATACATTACAAGGTTTACATTTTGTGGATTTGGCTATTAATTCCCGGTTCATGTTTACCCACCAGTGCGTGGCCATACACAACATTCCCCAGGTAACAGGGCGGCTCGCGTTGAGGTTGTATATGAGCGCCTCTCGTAGTACATTTGGGATCGCAATCTTTTCGTGAATGCAAACGCAACCAACGCAAATATGTATATCGCGCCAATACGAATGAATGTATGGGTTGGATTCTTTCAACCTCGCTTCGTTGTTTGTCAGGTTGCAGTAGCGCACCTCTTCGAGGACCGCGTCTTTACTAGTTATTGATGTTATAAGGGATTTGCTAAACACATTCCCTATAATGTTATTGAAGGTTGGTATTTGTGGGCTTGGGGTTAGGGGTGTGCTAGCTTCAAATGATGCCTCAGTGGAAGTTGGTGTAGTGGGTTTTAGGGAGGAGTGGCTCTGCGAAAGAACTAGAAGGAATAGAGTGTGGATTCGCTGGGCGATGGGAGTCATAAACTGGACTCGGGTGAGTCATCGCTTCTTGGGAGTCATAGTGATTGAATTCATTGAATTAGCAATATCAAGTTTAGCGACAATAAATTGATCATTGCAAGCGAAAACTCTATTAGATTTTTGTTTAAGGTGTTTAGATATACAGTCAACTACGCCCACTTTGGCACCTGGCATATGCTCAATTTCAAAATAATAGGGTAAAAATCTATCTACCCAACGGATTAACCGACTATTGTATAACATATAAGAACGATTTTTTTATAGGATTGAAAGAAGAGCCCTATGTTCTGTTATATCTTTCGGCTTTCATCCATCTACTGTTAATTGTTCGAGAGCGGCTCCGAGTCCGGAACGAGATGCATATACTTAACACGCGTTACGAGTTGCTGATTATACTGAAAATTTTTGATTGCATTCAAAATGCTATTCCTTATCCCAATATAACAGTTTTCATGTATTTAACTCCAAACATATTTAGGTGATTTTTTCAACAAGGGACGTAGTGGATGACTAATTTGTGGAAGATTTGGAATAAAATTACTTATGAAATGTACTGAACCAAGAAAACAACGGATTTTTTTTTGGTGTTTTTGCTACTCCAAGATTCAAAATGGCAGACGTTTTGCTTTTGATCGGTGAAATAACCCATTGTGATTTAAGATAACTAAGCCTGTCAATTTCTAATTTAGCGAAATGACATTCTGGGAGATTAATTCTAAGATTTTCGTCATCCAATCTTTTGAGACAATTTAATACATATTGTTTTTGATCTTCTTTTTTTCCCTTTGCCGACAATTAAAATGTCGTCAAGAAAACAATATGTATTTTTAAACCAACTAAAGTGTAATCTTTTGAAATTCCGCCGGCATTTTTGTTAAACTGTAAAATCCAGATTGAAATCTGTATGTGCCTGTCATGTCGCCGCTCACTATATTGAATTTACAACGATTAGCTGTAAAGGGGTCTAGGTTTAGCTGACTGTACATATTATGTACCCGCAGCTGACTCTTCGTATTTCAAGTCCAATGTAGAAAAATAGATGATGTTTTTCGATGCGGGCTCACTAATCTGGACTTGTTTGAGAAAATTTGTCGTTGTGGTATAGCGGCTTCGCGTACCTAAAACGCATGTTTAGTGCTGTTGACCACCCACGTTGCGAGTGATTGGTTTTGGAAAACTGCAGCCGCTTCCGGATTCGACAAGTAGTGTTGTGGAAACTTTGCCGATTTTGATCGGCATGTGTAGGGTTCTATTTTTGCGAGGTCATCATGAATTGTGGACACCATGTCGTCCTGGCCGCTACTATAGTCGAATTCGTAAAGTTTTGCTGATTGCAAGAAATTGACAGAATCTTCTGGGTGTGGTTCTTCATCCACATCCACATTGTTTACTGACTTTTTCTTTGGGTTCTGTGGTTTTTTCAGTTGTTGCAGGTTTTGTTCTGGTGAGACATTTGTCCCGTTGACTAGGAAGCCAATTTCCACCACAATTTGAACAGTAAAGCGGGACGGCTGCCTTGCTTGTGGAAATTATATGAAAGTAACCAGTTCGATGATCGAGTACTGGGTGTATACTAAATTGTGTTACGCTATCCGGGATGAGGGTCTTATTGTGTTTTTGAATATGATGTTGGTTGCTTTTTCCAATTACCAGGTTTATTGCTAAATCCCTCGCTTGTTGCGGCTCTACCGTCTGTCTGAGAGGTTCCTTTTGAATCTCAGGATAAATCAGATTCTTAATGAACACGTCCATGATCAGGGTTTCTTCCTTGTTCTCATAGTCACGACTTTTGGATGAATCTTTGCGTTTCCCTTAGAAGTGTTCAACTGTTCCTCCACTAATTTGCTTCGTGATTAGGAAAACATATCTATCCAAAATGACATTTTTGGTCAAATGAACGCATCCTCTGCTATTTTCCAGAACTCGGCAGTCAATCATTATATGCGGATTTTTGCCATTCAGAATCCTGCGCCCCTCTACACCAAAATTTAGATAGAGTAAGGAAACTGTTTTTCGGTTCGCGAGTGGCCACTGTTTCTCCCCACATATGATTCCATTTTCAATCAATCTTTGCATTTATTATGCTCTTTATTTGTTGGGAATTGCGAGCATATCGTTCCCGTTCAGATTTGAAGATGCTTCTACGATTGTTTTTTCATAGATTGGTTCCAGGGGAAGTTCAAGCACCTCGGGTTTCGGACTGAAAAATTATCAAGTATGGTATTTTCTTTAGCAAGTAGCGCTCATTTATATTGAACTCTCCACTTCTCCCATCTGAGAGTTAAGTCGAGTGTCGGTTTGTCACAGAATGCGTCAAGTCCAAGTGGTGTTATTTTGTTTGCTGACTGCGCCATGTCGTACTCTACTTATTTCATGTAGGCTTTTGCTGCGCGAGAGCGTGTTTCTTTTACAAATTGGATTTCGCTGGGCAAAATCAGAAGTCTAATTCTAATTTTTAACTTGCTGAATTCTATTTTGATCTTTATTAATTCAATAAAGAGAGAAGCAAATAATTAAGAATTAAAAAATGACGCGAAAAAATCATGTGGATATATCCAAGTGTGATCAGGTGATCAGACGTGTCTTGACACGAGGCGGGAAACACTAGACAAGATGAATGAAATTAACTCGAAGCGTGAAACGTGAAACAAACAAATGAAGATGAAATAGGAATTAAGGGTATTTTTTTTCTGGTTTGCGACTTTTGGAAAGATGCTTGAAATGTCTATTAATTAAATGAAAATAAGGCTCATAGAGTTGAGTTTCTTGCCCCGCGGAATATTTTTCATTCTGAATTAGTAAAGAATGCTTAAAATGATGTACTTTTTGGCATTCATTAATGAATTTTGAGATCTGGGGGATAAATGAAACTCATGCTTGTGTAAGCGAGGGTCAAATATGCTAATTGTTCTTATTGAACTTATGATAGATTCACTATTAGCTGTGATTTGTGGTGCGGGATTATACATTTTTAGCAAATTTTGCAAACGGGATGCGGATTTGCTAGATTTTAAATTTAGAGACTCTGCATATGCGGAAATAATATCAAGTTTAGCGACAATAAATTGATCATTGCAAGCGAAAACTCTTTTAGATTTTTGTTTAGGGTGTTTACATATGCAGTCAACTACGCCCACTTTGGCACCTGGCATATGCTCAATTTCAAAATAATAGGGTAAAAATCTATCTACCCAACGGATTAACCGACTATTGTATAACATATTAGAACGATTTTTTATAGGATTGAAAATAGAGCCCTATGTTCTGTTATATCTTAAAATTATTTGCGTACAAATAGTTTTTGAACTATTCGATGGACCAAATTACATCCAGGAGTTCTAATTTGGTAACACTGTATCTCTCTTCACAAGAATTTAGAAACTTAGATATGAGAGCGATCGGCTTTCATCCATCTACTGTTAATTGTTCGAGAGCGGCTCCGAGTCCGGAACGAGATGCATATACTTAACACGCGTTACGAGTTGCAGATTATACTGAAAATTTTTGGTTGCATTCAAAATGCGATTCCTTATCTCAATATAACAGATTTCATGTATTTAACTCCAAATATATTTAGGTGATTTTTTCAACAAGGGACGTAGTGGATGACTAATTTGCGCAAGATTTGGAATAAAATTACTTATGAAATGTACTGAACCAAGAAAACAACGGAGTTTTTTTGGTGTTTTTGCTACTTCAAGATTCAAAATGGCAGACGTTTTGCATTTGATCGGTGAAATAACCCATTGTGATTTAAGATAACTAAGCCTGTCAATTTCTAATTTAGTGAACTGACATTCTGGGAGATTAATTCTAAGATTTTCGTCATCCAATTTTTTGAGACAATTTAATACATATTGTTTTTGATCTTATTTTTTTCCTTTACTGAAAATTAAAATGTCGTCAAGAAAACAATATATATATTTTTAAACCAACTAAAGTGTAATCTTTTGAAATTCCGCTGGTATTTCTGTTAAACTGTAAAATCCAGATTGAAATCTGTATGTGCCTGTCATGTCGCCGCTCATTATATTAAATTCACAATGATTAGCTGTAACGGGGTCTAGGTTTAGCTGACTGTATATATTATGTACCCGCAGCTGACTCTTCGTATTTCAAGTCCAATGTAGAAAAATAGATGGTGTTTTTCGATGCGGGCTCACTAATCTGGACTTGTTTGAGAAAATTTGTCGTTGTGGTATAGCGGCTCCGCGTACCTAAAACGCATGTGTAGTGCTGTTGACCACCCACGTTGCGAGTGATTGGTTTTGGAAAACTGCAGGCGCTTCCGGAGTCGTGTAGTGTTGTGGAAATGTTGCCGATTTTGATCGCCCTGTGTAGGGTTCTCTTTTTGCGAGGTTATCATGAATTGTGGACACCATGTCATCCTGGCCGCTACTATAGTCGAATTCGTAAAGTTTTGCTGATTGTAAGAAATTGACAGAATCTTCTGGGTGTGGTTCTTCATCCACATCCACATTGTTTACTGACTTTTTCTTTGGGTTCTGTGGTTTTTTCAGTTGTTGCAGGTTTTGTTCTGGTGACACATTTGTCCCGGTGACTAGGAAGCCAATTTCCACCACAATTTGAACAATAAAGCGGGACGGCTGCCTTGCTTGTGGAAATTATTTGAAAGTAACCAGTTCGATGATCGAGAAATGGGTGTATACTAAATTGTGTTACGCTATCCGGGATGAGGGTCTTATTGTGTTTTTGAATATGATGTTGGTTGCTTTTTCCAATTACCAGGTTTATTGCCAATTCCCTCGCTTGTTGCGGCTCTACCGTCTGTCTGAGAGGTTCCTTTTGAATCTCAGGATAAATCAGATTCTTAATGAACACGTCCATGATCAGGGTTTCTTCCTTGTTCTCATAGTCACGACTTTTGGCTGAATCTTTGCGTTTCCCTTAGAAGTGTTCAAATGTTCCTCCACTAATTTGCCTCGTGATTATGAAAAAATATCTATCCAAAATGACATTTTTGGTCAAATGAACGCATCGCCTGCTATTTTCCAGAACTCGGCAGTCAATCATTATATGCGGATTTTTGCCATTCAGAATCTGGCGCCCTTCTGCACCAAAATTTAGGTAGAGTAATGAAACTGTTTTTCGGCTCGCGAGTGGCCACTGTTTGTCCCCACACATGATTCCATTTTCAATCAATCTTTGGCATTTATTATGCTCATTATTAGTTGGCAATTGCGAGCATATCGTTCCCGTTCAGATTTGAAGATGCTTCTACGATTGTTTATTCATAGATTGGTTCCAGGGGAAGTTCATGCACCTAGGGTTTCGGACTGAAAAATTATCAAGTATGATATTTTCTTGAGCAAGTAGCGCTCAATTATATTGAACTCTCCACTTCTCCTATCTGAGAAGTAGGTCGAGTGTCGGTTTGTCCCAGAATGCGTCGAGTCCCAGTGGTGTTATTTTGTTTGCTGACTGCGCCATGTCGTACTCTACTTATTTCATGTAGGCTTTTGCTACGCGAGAGCGTGTTTCTTTTACAAATTGGATTTCGCTGGGCAAAATCAGAAGTGTAATTCTATTATTAAACTTGCTGAATTCTATTTTGTTCTTTATTAATTCAATAAAGAGAGAAGCAACTAATTAAGAATTAAAAAATGACGCGAATAAATCATGTGGATATATACAAGTGTGATCAGGTGATCAGACGTGTCTTGACACGAGGCGGGAAACACTAGACAAGATGAATGAAATTAACTCGAAGCGGGAAACGTGAAACAAACAAATGAAGACGAAATAGGAATTAAGGGTAAACTAAAATGAACTAAATTATATCATTGTAATAAATTTTACTAAAAAAATTGAACATTAAATCATGAATAAAGGTATCACAGGGGCCAATGATATACTATGGGAAGCAGACTGAAAAAATGAAACTTTCTCTAACAATGTCCGATTCAATTTTAAAAGAGATCAAGGATTTTGAACAATTTTGGAGTAGCAATCATACAAATGATTGTCAATTTTTCTTGGATTTTAGACCAGGCATTTTTCAAATTCCGAGGAGCTTGCGAGCAAACAAATATATTGTTATTATTTCAAGTTTGTTATAATAATGCTGACTTCAAATTTTTGTGCGAGAGTGCAAAGTGGATTTGAGCAACACTAGCTAATTGAAATTTTATGCCAGATTCATATTGATAACAAACTAGCTAATAGAAATTACGCAGATTCATATTGATAACAAACGCAAACCAACTCTATACGAAAAACTATGTTGAGCAATAACAAATTTACAAACAGATGTCCATGTTTCAAACACAACCCAATTCTCATAGAAGGGTCAATACTGCTTTCAATTACGCTTTGGAATTTTACAAAACAGTAGTTGCAATTTTCATCTTTCGTGCAATTAATTTGTAAAATTTCTAGCTAAAGTAGGAATAATTTTGAGAATCTATATGAATCACAAGAAAGCAGTGGGAAAAACAACCTTGTCGGACTCGATCAAGTCTCTTAACAGATTCTATCAATATGAGATCATAATAAAAATTTCTATGAAAAATGAAAAACGCTGCTAATTCGAACTTCGATTTCACCGATTTGATAATTGTAAACTTCAAACGAAAAGGCTAACTGAAGACCAACACATTATAAAGGCAGACATATTAGACCGGACGGTATAACTGTCAAAAAAGACAACTAAATTTTCTGTGCCCTAGAAGAAAATTTTAAACAGCGCAATTTTTTAAGAAAACATTTTCATTAATTGAAATCACTTAGAGGATTTCTCAAGGATAAAGCCAGATCTAACTTTAATCAGAAAGTAGCGAAAATTGCAATTTCAATATTTTCAGAGTGTAATATTGTATTCGGTACATTTTGCGAAACCGAAATTTGCGTGTTGATGGGTAAAATAAGCAAGTGACATTCCAAAAACCGATTAACAAAATTTTCAGTTTTAGTTGTCAAACATTTAAATAAAAAGGGGGTAATTATAAGAAGATCAAGAAAAGCTGAAACATTTCCATTAACAACTGGTCAATGAACACTCGAACATCTCTGTACAAAAATGTGAGTTTGCTATATGCCCAATGGCTCCAATTTCAAATGTCTCCCGAGGAAGAAATGGCAATGGTAGTAGAAGAAAAAAAGCTTTAACTCAATTGTAACCCCCTCCCCTTAAACTTCGAAGATTTTTACTGGGATTGTTTCACCAATTGATAATTGCACCCAAAATTGGCACAAACTATCCACTGGTTATTTAAAAAAATAAATACACGAAGGGAATACTGAAATAATTTGACTGATTTTCATCAGCAAAATTTCATCATAATAAGTTTTCGAGGAAAATAAGCAATTGGTTATGCATTTGTAAACAATGATGCGGGCACACAGGTAGTAGGCGCCTTTTTGGAAAAAAAAGCCAGCATGATGGATGCTGAAAGGTTTAAAAAAGGTGATTCATAGACCAAGTGATGTTAAATACACCCCCCATGAAGATGCTCACTTCTGTTTTTTATGTTTTTAATACTCCTTAAGTGCTATTTCAATAGTCATAAGTTTCACACTACACTGCCAACTAATAGGATCAAACAATATCACAGAAGATAAAATAGATGGATTCACAAAATTTTCGTTCCGACCCACGTTAGTGGGCGAGAAATTATATTATCAAATGGGTTGTTTTGTTCAGTTAAATTTGGCCAGTTAAATTTTCCTAATTTTTATGTCAATTTTGCTGAAAAATACGTTTTTTTTTATCAAAGATACTGTTCTTGGGTTTACTTAAGAAGATTGGAGATTGTTGTTGAACTGTATAATCCAATCTTTCGGCTAAAATTTTTTGCCAAGTTATCCAAAATTCAGAATTTTTAGATCAAAAATGCAACGAGATAATCTTTTTTTGATTCGCTTAAGTGTGCCAGATTAATACACTTAAGAACTGTATATTGAGAATTTAGAGCCTTTAGGATTTGATTAAAGAGGTTAAAGCAAATAACCCACTTAGGTCAATAAAAAATGAAATGTAAACGATTTTCTCCAGTTAAAAGCTGATTGAAAAGGGGAATTGTGCTTCTACTTGTAGGATATAAACTTGACATAAAGTGTTATATCAGTCTTTTTTTACGGTGAATGTGTTTTTTTACTTTTTATTGTAATAGAATTTGATGTTCAGGTTATGATAATGGTGGTTTGTTTGGGTCTCATCCCAAGCAGTCATCGATTAAATGTTTGATTTTTTAGTGGCAAAATTCATCAACATTCCATTTTTCATAGAAATAATTATTTCCTGTGAATGAATGTGAAAAATAAATTTTTCCTGTGAATGAATGTGAAAAATAAATATTTCTCGTGAATGAATGTAAACCCAATTTCGAGCCGCTGATTTATCAGTTTATCTCGATTGTGTACCGTGACAGGTAAAGGCAAAAAACCATAAAAATCTGTTCCAGAAAATAACAACTAATTTCAAGAGGGTCGTAATTCTACATTTTCTCTAGAAAATGACTTCAATTTCTTAGAACAAAAAGGGAATGGGTTTCAATTGATTTGTTACACACTAAAACAAGTTCAGGTAGTTGTACATGAAAAAACACCTTATCTTACTTTAAACGTTCAGGTAGTGTTGCCTTTCTTAAGCTTGCCTTAACATAGCTCAAGTTAATGGGGCATCAACATTTACTTGAATATACCTTAAATTTACCCGTCAAGGTATGAAAGATCAGTGCATTTTTCAAAAAAGTATTCAACAACAGCTACCATATAAGAGGAAATCAAGGAATCTTGACCATTTAATCAGAAAAAAAAGGTTTTTCTTATCGCTGTCCTTTCAGCGTATGACCCAGTTTAAATTACTACTGCCAATATGAACACTGTAGTATTCTTTTTGGATTCTTACAAAGTAAGTGTCCTTTGCAAGAATGTTGCAAGATCTTTCAAGACAAGCGTCGGATTTCGTCTAGTTCACCCATTTTTATTACTCGAAGAGTTGCTTTGGAGGCGTTTTTGTTTTCGTTGGGCAAACTTTAACGTTTTGTTGGCTAATTTTACTAAATTTCTACAATTATGTACTCCAGATTGTTAAAAAAGTTCAAGCCATTTAAAGTAAAATTACCTTATATGGCTTGAACTTTTTTTAACAATCTCGAGTACATTTGTATAATTTTAGTAAAATTGCCCAACAAACGGTTAACGTTTGCCTAACAAAAACAAAAACGCTTCCAAAGCACCTCTTCGAGTTATAGGAATGTAAATTTCAACCTTACGTCAAGTCAAGGTTAATTTAAGGTGACCCTCACCTTAACTTTACCTTGAACTGAGATAAGGAAAAATACATTTTTTTGATGAAATAAATATACCTTAAATGGCTTTGAATTTTTTCAACAATCCGCAGTACACAATTGAGTTTTTTTATTAAAATTACCCAAGAAAATATTACTTAACAACAGTTTACGCCGCTAAGGTAAATTTACCTTAACCTTATTTAGTCTATTCTGTATAGTATTGCAAGCGCAAAATAGCCTTTTTTGAGGTCAGAGATCACTTATTTCCAGGTTATCGTCTATTGAAAGTTTAAGTGGGCAAGATTTCAACTTTTATGCAAAACCGAAACTAAGGGGTGGGTTTCTGTCGATTTAATTACAAAATTAAGGCCGGTCGCATTTTTTAAGTGTCGGCAAAAGTTTAGAATCTTTCTTCCGAACGTTTTCATTTTCATTACAGACAAAACAGATGTTATGTGGGTCACCTTATTCATCTCACAAAAACAGATTCGATATTCTTTTAGCACTTCAACCTCAAAACTATTTTCATTTTTTGTCAATTTCGTTAAAGAAAAGTTTTGAAAACCTCAGCAAGCCCAAAGAAACCTTGAGTTCTAAGAGTTGTAGAAGTATATTTTTTTACGGGATTGCATTTTTTGATAGTCATGACTATAAAACTGCTTGATGAGAACTCATTGAACCTTAAGAGAGTTTCAAATTCATTAACACGTCTTCATGCCATTTGTAAACAGTCTCTACAAATATTAGTCTGATCAAACAGTGTTTAAGCAAAACTTGTCTAATTATAGGAGCTAGAAAACAATAAATAAATAAAAATTTTAACCCAAGAAATATTATTCATTTAATATTGAGCAATAAGATGAATTTTATCTAAATAGTGGGAAAGTTATTGCTTTTTCAAAAAATAATTGAATTAATTTTTTAAAGTTTTTCTGATAATATTGAAGGGTTTACAAACAAATCATCGAATTCAGAGCTTAGTTTGAATCGCTTAAAAAATTTAATGTATATTCAATAACAAATGAATGATTAAATATTTCGTGGATTCCATTTTCTTCGAAACAAATATGTTCTCAATGAAGCTCATAAGAATGAAACGATCGACAATTTTGCGAAATTAACGACTATTTTGCTTTGTTAAATTAACCATACCGACGAGTTCTTATTTGACTCCAATTGTACCTATTTTTTCCTAAAATTCTGTTTCCTTTCTGTTTCGTTAGTCCTAATTTGGGTCCAAATAGGCCACCCAATCCATTGTTGTTTGTAAAAAGCATGCATTAGTCTGATCAAACACAGTTTTGTACTATGAAAGCTTTTTTTGTTCAATTACGACGAAACAAATGTTTTTCTGACCTTGCTAATTAGATTGGACTGATAAAATGACATTAATCCTTTTCAAACAAGTAGCTTTTTGTTTGTTATTTTGCAAATGCCTCCTGCAATCAAACAGCAATGTTCCCGAAAGAAGAACAGTAATCGTGAATGGTTACAACTCGACAGAAAGGCCATTTTTTGTCCGCGTCAGGATTTATTCGCCAAACTACTCGCCAGTGTTTTACTGTGGTGGGATGCTTTTCAACGAGAGATTTGCCCTTACAGCTGCCCATTGCCTTATCCCGGAATGTTAGTGACAAACAAGAAAAAATTGAAAGTAATCAATGATTGGGTGTATCCGAGGCTGTTGCCATCATTTGAAGACTTCATAACAGGCCAAGGCCATAGTGCTCTTCCACGAGGGGGAGGGGGTCGGCATAAATTTAATTTTATTACACAGAGATGGATTTTTCCCTGATCAAAATTTCCAGACCGTTTAATGACGAACGTTAAATTGTTGGATCTTGAACAACATTTCGGCTGATTACGAACGAAAATTGTGTGACCAGGAACGAGCATCTTCGTGTGTTAAATTACGCATAGCTGATAATTATAAACATATGTTATGATTTTTCCCCCTTTTTAGACAAGGAAAATGGCTGCAACAATATATCGGTGGTTCTAGGCGACTTCACAAAAGAGAATCCAGACACGGAAAGAATTCCAGTCACGAAAGTCGTATTTCATAATTATACCATGGTAAGTATGATTGTACACTGAACGGCAAAGCTAATTTAGCACACCCTAATTTCACGACCCAGGACAAAGAAGTTAGCCAAAATTATGTAAGATCAGCGGTAACTAGCGTTGAAAAATTGGAAAATTCGACGCATTTTTAAACATAATTTTACCCTGAATGCGTTGAATTTACGTCTTTTAATACAACGCATTCAACGCAAAATTATGTAAGAAACATGCGGCAAATTTTTGACTTAACAACGCTAGTTACCGCTTATCTTACATAACTTTGTGTTCAAATTATCATCGTCGTCTTAAAATATTATTATTATTATTGACTTAAATAATATTGCGTTGAATTTAGCGCTGATCATACATAATTTTGATTTCAGCGCATATCTTGTTCGATTTTTGTTCAATTTGTGCTCTATTTATTCTGCTTTCAACTCTCTCCAGTTTTTCTTGCACGCAACCGGCTTTTGATTATTTTGAAAGAAACCGAAAAAAATTGTGCCTACTCAACCCATTCCATCATCCAACTACCCTCCCCTGTGCCGCCCTGCCCCAACGTTACAACCGCTCCCCTCAACGTTCTCCCCCACCCCCACGTACCCCTCCCCACGCACCGCCCAATTTATGTAAGATTTACGGTGAATTCAACGCAAAATAGGAAAGATCTACGATAAATTTAACGCAATTTTTATATAAGATCTACGCTAATTTCAACGCAAAATATGTAAGATTTACGCTAAATTCAACGCAAAATATGTAAGAGCTACGCCCTGAATGCACTGAATTTACGTAAGAGCTACCCTCAAGCGTACATAATTTAATGCATTCAACGCCAATCGTAAATAGCTTTGCGTTTTTTAGCGTTGACATATCGTCCCGGGGAAGTAAAAAGTCAACGGTGTTGGCAATTTTACTTCAATTTGAAAACATAACTGGCAGATTGGCAGAAATTAACCGCATTAGCTTTGTGGATCTGCGGTCTCAAAAGATGATACCAATTCTTTTTCTTGAATGATGAGATATAAGATTTTGATTAACTGACTGGTGCTTTTGATTAATTCACTATATCTCTAGATAACTCAATGGTGCTTTCATTTAGCTTTCAATTAGAGCAACACAGACTCACTTTACTCATATCTGTGAAATAAAGTAAATAAAAGTCATCTTCAGAGTGAGGAAGTCATTAATGAGATTGTCCAAAAACTCGCTCATCTAGTGTGCGTGAGTGAAAAATGACGTTAGTTGAAATTGCAAGAACTTATGATCAAAAATGGTTGTAACAAAGTCCTGACGACGAAATAAAAAACATAGCAGTACAAGTCCTGACCTACAACTCAAGTATTTTCATTAAATAATTGAAAAAACAAAATAAAGACGTAGAATGAACTTCGAATGGATTTGGAAAACTGTTTCGAAGAAAATTCGATCATTAAACTTGAAAAACAAAAACAATCAAGGTGAAAATGCCGATTCTGAACAAAATTCTACTAGTGAAAAAGCAAATTTTTGTTGTAACACCTTTTTCTCAATCTACTTTCAAATAAAGTAAAAAACTTTCAAGCCGCAGAACCACTCTTTTTTTCGCTCCACTTCTTGTTTCGACGTGACCGAAACCACAACTCCAATATGCCTCTGAATTGTAAAAACCAAAAAATAGCTCCATCTATCACTTTGCGTCTATTTATAACATCTTGAAAATAAATTTTACAACAACGTTACGGTATACCAGTCTTCTCACCTAATTGACGTTGTATTTGCGTGAGCAATTAGAGAGAAAGAAATGTGATTTAAAACTGATTTTGTCGCCATTTTTTAGGTTGAAAGTTACACTCTTTGACAAATATAATAAAATAAGATGGAATTTTACATGGTAGACCGTTTGTTTTGGAGGTCCATTTTATTCAACAAATTTTTGTGTTTTTGGTTGCTTCTTATTACTTTTATAGCAATCGAAAGATATTCATCAGACGTTTGAGTGATAAACTGGATAGATGGAGAATGTAAATGAATTCGGATAAACTGACAAACATATTTGCAGAGAAAGTCCAGAAAGATGTTGGCCGGTTCTTGATTAGCAGCAATAAACTAAAAAATATGTTCAACTTGCTCATAAAGCTGTTGAGTTCACAATGCAAGATCTTGATTAAATTTATCGAGGCATGAGCAACTTGAGCAGATTTCATGTGGGACTCAGGTTACTGCTGTTAATCAAAACTGGTAAACATCTATCTGGATTTTTTCGGTAAGTGAGCTCGTCAGTTGATCCAATTTCGGATCTCTTGAGCGTCCAATGATTATATTTTGTTGGATATAAGTGTAATAGGAGACAACCAATGTTATGAAATGAAAATTGGCTTCTAAAACAGGCAGTTTAACAGGCAAAATTGCTCTTTTTTTGCGTTTTTTGCGTTTTTGCGTTTTTTTTATCAAGGAGTCTAAGTTTCACAGTAAAAAATAGCGACGAAATCACATTTAAATCATATTTTTTTTCCTCGAATGTCTTGCGCAAATTAAAACTCAATCACAGTTGACCAAACGTGAAATTATATCACAATTTTTTGAGACCGTTCTTGAGACAACGTTTTTTTTCACTATGAGACTTGGATGAATTTCATCAGCCTTAAATTGGCATTTCTGGTAAGTGAACTTTGAGTTTTATCTTAATTTAATAGGTAGGCGTAAAAACAAGTGTACGGGATCAATGGGGTAGCAATTTTTAGCCTATTGTTCTGTTTTTTTTTTTGCTTTGAATGGAGTTTGAGAAATAGCCAATTTCTTAACGAGTGGATAGGTACCTGGTGGTTACAGTTTTGTTGGTAAAAGAAAAACATTTTTTGTTGAGAAATTTGAGAAAATAATTGAGAAGATTAAAAAGTTCTCTAATTTTTGCAGCTTTCCGTTTATTGTCAATGTAAGACAATTATAGACAATTATCTTAGCCTAATATGAGCTCTCATATTCTTTCTAAGTAATTCAGTTCTTATATTTGCTGCAAGGAACTTATCCTTGGCTTTGGGTGCCCTTTTTATATTTGAATAATTCCAATTTTTGTATGTTGTTTTTAACAATTTCTTTTTCATGAATTGACTTCAAATATGAGGTTAAATCTTATGAGTGCTTTTAATTTAAGCAAGTCAATGCGCTCACGCCGCTAACGGAAGTGGAGCAAAAAAAGCGACAACGCCCATACGCATACAAAATAAGTGAAGTCTCTGCCTTTTCTTTTTCTTTTGTTTTTGCAACTTTTTTCTAATAATTTTATATTGGAGACGCTAATGATAATTCGTTTTCCAAGAATGACCCTTCCTAATCTATTTATTATGCAGATAGATGGAAAAGGGCTAACCGCAATTTATCAGCAGAATCTGTAGAAGTCTAAATTCTTCAGATTTCTTGGAATAAAAATGTTCAGCAAACCTTTGGAAAATCCAGGATAGCCCAGAGCAGAAATTTTTGGGATTAACATTTCGGATAACTGTCATCCATTTTGGTATATTTTTTTCAATTTTTCGCTCATAATTTCCATGCCGATTCTTTCTTCTGAGAATGTGAATCAAAAATCTATTCGCGCTATTTCAACCAGTTTTAAGTTATAACAGAAAATATGATCGTGACGTTCGTTGGGTTGGTTTTTTTTTACTGCCAGCCGTTAAGGATTTGAAGTTTATTTCATTTTTCATAAAAGGGCGAAGCATCTAATTCGAAGTATCTACGGTAGTTATCTGCGACTCCACCATCAACCCTTCCATAGAGCGGATAAGGACAAAAAACACACATACACACAAACAGCCACACATACCCACCCACACACACAAACTCCTCTAAACACAAACACAAATAGTAAGCGCTAATTGACGGTGGGGATGCCACCCGGTGAAAATTTGTGATGTAAATCTTTTTAAAAAATAAAATCTTATTATTTTTCTCAAGTGTGGGTTAAACACATATAATATATAACCCCGACTTTATTTGGATGAGTATTTCATTACTTTTTTCCGTGACATGAATTTACTGTTATGCCTGCTGTTCCACCGTTTGCTTGGTTTATTTGTTCTATTAAAGTGAATTATAACAATACTTATCAGATAAATTCCGCTCGCTGTTACCTTGTTTTTGTGTAGTAAAAAAATGCCTCAAGATGTAAAAAAGTTTTCTCTAATTTTGAAATCGAACCATTTTCTTGTGTTTGAAGCTGAAATTATACTTAAATTTATAATTGAATCACTGAGTTGAACATTTTTGTTGTAGGCTAAATTTAATCATGTTAAATACAAACAGTTAAAAGTATACTAAAAACTTTAAGCTGGAGCACTCTAAAATAAGGCCTGTCTTTTTCGCCGTTTAGCGAGCGGCAGCACAACTCTTCTCTCGTTCACGCTTTTCCCAGATTCAGTGATAAAAATGTTATTGGAGAGCACTCGCAAAAATTCTCGAATATCGCCAACCAACTGATTTGAAGCCACTTTGTCTGTTCCCATTCTAGTGGTTTCTTGTTCATGCCTGTTTTTCATACACATTAGATCTGATTACTTAATTGTTTCATCTCTGTTCGTGTACTGAACTTCTTTTCTTGCTCCATTCAAAAATCTAAATCAGCAGAGAATTGACATAGGTAAACAATGCTAAGAACATCATAATAACTCAGACAAATTTTGTCTGTTATAAATGGTATTTAACTCATGCTTGTTTGATATAATGCAATAGTTTATGGCTTGGTCCATCTAATTGCTAGTTCCAAATTTGCGGAGAGTTATCCGTGAAGGTTTTCTGTGCTTTTGGTGCAGCTCATTTTGTGCTTTAGTTCTCTCCTTCTATGAAAGTAACAATTTGCTTCACTGAGTTGAATAATAGAAAGATTTTCTTGAATAAACCGGAAAAGCGACAAATTTAATTTGCTTAGTTTCCCTAATTTTGCTAATATACCATTTTGAATTTCAAAAGACTTGAAAATGAACTTTGCGGTCTCTACGTTCTCTTTTTTTGGTCAAACTAAATATGGTTCAGCACACACTAGCGGAATTTAGAAAAATATTCCGTAGACTCTGCTTTTTATTAAACTATAAAAATTCTGGTCAAGTTTGTTCTTTGATTCGATACGACATTTTGTTTTAATTTTAACAGAGGACGATAACAATCTGCTGTGCTAAAATTTCATCCCTTCGATGGACTAGATCTCTTAAATTTCTCTGCAGCTTGTAATTTCTCTCTGTTAGACAGGTGCTCAGGACGAACTTAGTTGATCTCAGAAAAATTCTCTTGCTAGATTTGGAAAACAGAATGGCATTGTGCACAGTTCAACCCATATGTGATGGAGCAGACTTTTCTAAAACGCTGACTCATAATAATCACTAGATCGGTTGTCAAAATCGGATAGTTGTATTCAACAAAAAGTTTCCAACAAATGTGTCGAATATTTTTTGCCTACAATTTTTTTGTCGGTTATTGCTCTGCTTGATTTTTCTTCCAATGTATCAATGTATCAATATATTCTTCAATTGGCGTGAGTTGAGGTCATTTACACTTCACAAGCTTGTCTGGGTAATACTTTTAGTGACAGTGACAAGTGCTTGTCAAAAAGCTTTTGCTGTTTGCAAAATGATTTTGGCGAAAAAATACTGCAGAATGCAGTTAAGCACATTTAATGAAGACCAATCGCAAATACTGAACTTCTTGTTCTAACCAAGTCAAACATTAAATCGTCGGGTTCATTTAGATTAATCATGAATTCTTTCTCTAATTGCTGTTTTCTGGCAATCAGAAAATAGAAGAAGTTTATGTTAGTCGACCCTGCAAAATTGACCTTCCAGCAAAATCATGATAAAAAATTTAGGGACCCGAAAAAAAACTCATGGATCGTCGCTCTCCCACCTGTAACAAAACTTGATTCGTTTTCCTCACGATGAGAGGGGGACTTCCCCGCTTTAGAGCGTGAATTTTTGCTTACTAATAACACACGCACGCACGCACACACACAAACACAAATACACACATATACACACAAACACACGCACACACACACACGAAAACATATATATATATATATATATATATATATATATATATATATATATATATTGTAGTATTAGAGCGCTATATTAAGAGCGGATAATTAATCCGGCATATCCACCGCATACTTTAACGCGTTAATTACCACTACTTTTTAGCACCCGCAAAACAAATTAACGCGCGCTTAGGCTAACAACATATTAACATTTGAGCCTTTAAATTCTAATTACTAAACGAGCCTCAACTTTGGACCTGGATTATCCAGGACCAAATTCCAACTGGATCTTGAACTAAATTTAGGTAAACGCCGATAATACTGCTCATTTTCCCTGCTTTTGAGTGACATTTGCAACTCAGGGAAATTGCTAAGAGCGATGCAGGTGCTTCAGGGGAAAAACAATAGTCCCCCACAAAAATAGTCCTGCCCTTAATCTAGCTTTTAATAAGCAGAAGGGAAGACATCAGGCGCCTACGCAAGGATGAAACAGGCTCAAAGGTTCCCGCTTTTTTAATATTGTTTAAAGGAAAAAAGCAATAATAATTTCATGAGATGAGCAGAGTTAATTCTCTAAAATTTTAGGCCAATAGGAAAATCAGGAAACCGTTTCACTATGGACACGAACGTGGTTTTTCGCCCCTATCGGCCCGAGGC
>NC_134479.1:50980227-51072727 GCF_964194025.1 Convolutriloba macropyga
TTGCCTTCGAGAACTCGAACTGTACCGATTTTGTGACTACAAGGTTCATCACTTCAGTCGTAGCCGGGGCTGTTCCGATTGTAATGGGGCGGCTGGACACGTACGATGAAATGCCTCCGGGGTCGTTTGTTCATTTAGGTCATTTCGCTAGCATAACTCAACTGGCAAAACACTTAGACAGTCTTTCAAAGGATGAAAAGAAGTTAAAAAAATACCACGAGTGGAGAAAATATTACAAATATGAACAAACCGGGGCTGAAGCAGCATGCAAACTTTGTCAGAAGTTGGAAAAGTTGAAAAAAGCTCGAATCGCTGGCGAGCAGTCTATTCCTTCTATCATACCAAATTTAGCGAAACATTATGAGCAACTTCAGAAATGTACCCCCATTAAGTCTCCCCCATTATAGAATGTACTCCCATTAAGTCTCCCCCATTGATTACGGAGAATCGAATGTCGTTCTATTCAGTTTCATAATAGTAAAAACATTCTGAGTGATCATTTTTAAATGTGTAAACTGTGAAGTAAGATTCAGAAGCACCGATTTCTATAGTTTTTTGAGCGGTAACATTTATATAACATATTGTAACGTGTTTTTAATATAAAATTTAAATTTTTGTTTGAAAACTGGTACCCAATTTCAAAGATATCAAGAAATGTCCTATAGATTGCTTTAATGAGATCATTTTTTTTTGAAGTGCTGAGGGTTAAATTTTTATGGAAAATCATTCCACCATAAAAACCGCCTTGGGACAGGACTCTTTGGTTGATGCCTCTTTAATTTTTTTTCGGGTCCTTTAGAAATGCAAACTTCCGTTATCCACAGAGTGACCTCTAGTCAAACACAAGTCCAACGAACGCGGTGTGTTAACGGACCAAAATTACAGGGTCGGTTAATGAAGATGCTTTAGGGTTAATGAAGAAGGTTCAAGTTAATTTTAAAGAGAACAGGGCCTGCTTCAAGCGCACAATATTATGAAAAGAGGTCACTTCGAGATTGTGAGGGTCTGATCAGAGGTCACTTCCGAATGGTTATGATCTGATCAGAGCTCATTTCCGCCCGGGATAGTCTGATCGGGGGTCACCTACAATAATTGTTCTGGTTCTCCATTTTTTCAGGAACTGATGCATTGATATACCAAATAACAAACCAAGTATCTTTTAACCTCGTTGTTTTTGAATTTGAAAACCTCGTAATTTCAAATTATGCTAGGAATAAAAATTAAACGAAACTCGTCAAAATTATGACGAAACGTAAACTCGTCAGTTTTGTTAATTCTGCTCCTGCGCATAAAATTCTGACTCCACTAACGGCCTTCAATTTATCACTTTTTAAAAATTTCTTTTCATTTGTTAAATTAGATGTTCAAGACTTTTCCTCGAATTACGGTAGAAGTTTGTAAATTGCTAGGTGAAAAAATCAAGCTGCTTTTTATATCCCAATGATAGCCGAAATTGGTCGAGAACTCGATAAATAAAGAAATCTACTTTTAAATAATTGCAATCTAGGTTTTTCATGGAGCTATAAGCGTCATAAAGTAATTATAATATCTTCAGCTTTAAACAGCAGACAGATCCAAGAAATATATGCTTGCTTTTACTCACATAGAAAATCAACTGATTTCTAAAATCGGGAAATAGACAGAAGAGAAGGACTCTACTATTGGTCCGCCGAATTGAATAAAAAAATTGTTGCTGTTTTTGTTGTTGTCCGGGACAACGGACCAATTGTTGCGTCTGCTCAGGAATTGCAGCGGTACTGAAATACCACATCCTGGTTCTCGAGCTTTACGCTGGCCCGCTTCTTCACTGTGTTCGATTGATTAATAATCTTGTCCAAAAAATTAGTCGCTCGGACGTATTAAAAGACTGCAACTTTAATTCTGATTGAATTTAAGAAAATCCTTAGTGATAATTTATGTTCAATCTAGTGATGAAAATTGTAATTTGTTTGTAATGTTGCTAACTTCTTCTCAAGAAAGCGCAACTGACTTTTAACTCATAAGATCATAAGTTCTTGCAAAATTTAGCAAAACAACGACTAAGAAAAAAGTTGGTTAAGAATCAGATTTTAGTCCAATTTGAAAGCCTACTGCTCAATAAAACAGTTTCTAATGGTTCTAATTGCAATACGGTTTCACTATTTAAACATTTCGGTTAAAGTAAATTTTCAAATAAATTTTGTTTATAACGTCATTGCTACTCGCTTTTGATTGCTTAATCAAGAAAAGTGATCTAAGTCAATGTTTAAATAGTAAAAGTCAAATAACTGCATTATTTGCTTTCGTTGACATCAGCACCGATGGTTGTTACGTAGCTCTAAATGCATCCAAAATAGGGTTTGTGACTTTTAAAGATACCTAAAAAATCATAAAATAAATAATATAAATGATTTCACAATAAATGACAAATTATCAAAAAAAGTAAATTTTTCACCATATAATTGCTAATAGCCACACTTGTGGTTTTCATGCGATATCGTTTGTTAGGTCCATGAAAAGCTTAGGGATATCCCTAACTTTGTGCCATAACCTTGGGCTCCCCGGGCTTTTCCCTATCCATTATCCGGGGGTCTGGGTTGTTCAGATTTTCGGTCCGAATTTGTGAAATTTTGTTTATTTGTGAATTAAGTTGTGACCACTTTTGAGTTTTGACAAATTCTCAGTTTTTTCAGTTTCAAAAGTTATTTCTCGCTGTCTGGTAATTCTTGTTTCTGATTTTAAGTTGCGTCAACATCATGTTCTGATATCGGAAACACCATCGTAGAAAACTGGCGCTAAATTCACGACCGGCCGGTTCAGCTCTTCATGTGCCATTTTGACCAGCGCTGAGCGCACAACACTGTCTTTGACAGTGAAGATCTCAATGATTCGTCCCATTTTGTACTTACAACGTTTCGGAGAGTCAGCAACAGCCATACTAGTTCACCTTCGTTCAGGTTTCGCATATCTTCTTCTGACCACTTCGATCTCTAATTCCATTGTGGAAGATACTCGCGAGTCAATCTTTTCCAGATCAATTCGGCGTAATTTGAGCCGTTTTGAAGGATTTTATCAAGTTATGTTTGTGTTTACTGGATGGCCTGAATGGAGCACTTGTTTTGCCCTCCTAGCAAGAAAAGATTTAGCGTGAGTGCTGTCAAGTCTTCAGAGTCGTCACCTACTGCTGTTAGGAGTCTTGAGTTGAGAGTTTGCTATACACGACGCATTGTGGTGCTGAGTACCTCGTCGGTGAGGCTTCGGTTGTCCGGGATTTCAACCGTGACTTTCTTGCAAGTTTGAAGTAGTCTCTTCCAGATTCTACTGCTCAAAATTTAGAACACCAGGTGGATTCAATCTCCGCACAATCTTTTTATGAGCTAAGTCAATCTAGAACTTAACTTTTTCCCACTCGTTCATGATTGCTTTCAGCTCGTTGGTTCCGTTATCAATGATGATGGTGTTCGATTAGCCACGTCTTGCAATGAATCTTTTCACTGCAGCCAGACATAACTTGGAATCGAACTTCTGTTCAACTTCGATGTGTACTGCACTGGTTGTCGGGCAAGTGAAAAGGCAGCTCCATCGCTTCATTGAACTTCGTACGAACTTGACTTCAAAAGGTCCAAAATAGTCAACTCCGGTGTGGATGAATTGGCAAAGTTGTTCATCATGTCATTCTTGGGGTAGTTCTGCAATTAATAGATGAAATGTTTTGGCGTTTATGTGCCTGCTTTTGACACGTTTTTACTTCATTTTCCTTAACGCTTTTCTTAATCCGATGATCCAGTACTCTTCTTGGAGGATATTTCTAACATTCACCGAAAAATTGTTTGCTCTACATCTTAACTCCAACGGGGACACTCCATACCAAGTTTGGCTGGATTTGGACAAATTCTTGACCCGATGAAAAAATACTATTCTTCAAAATATATCAAAGTGCAAGTGAGCGAAAAAAATCCAAATTTCCGTATGGAAACCTTAATATTTTAGGCAAGCTGGAGTAACAATTTTTGGAATTTTAGGCGTCTCATACATAGGAGACCTCTGACTATGAGTTTGAAAAATTTGAACAACTTCTTCACCCGATAAAGAAGAAAAATTTTTCTATTCTTTATTCGAAAAATTCCCAAAGTTCCGTATGGAAACATCACTTCCTTCATCGACAAGCTTTACCAAAAAAACTTGGCATCTTAGGCGCCCCATACCTAGGGGACCTTCTAAAGCGCACCATACATAGGGGACGTCTGACTATGAGTTTGAAATGATTTGGACAACTTCCTCTCCCGATAAAAAGGCCAAATTTTTTAAAATTTGTTTTTGGCAATATTCGCGAGCTTCTTTCCTAGGCCAGCTATAGAAAAGACCCTTTTGTCCTACATTCTAACTACGCAAAGAATTTTTCATGCCGACTTTAATTAAACTTGAATAGCTTTTGGACCCGATAAAATAGACATATTTTTTATATTCGTTACTTGCAAAACTCGTAAAATGCCGTATGAAAACCTAATTTTTTCCCTAGGCAAGCTATCCAAAAAAATCTTTGCGTATTATACTCCCAATACATAGAGGACCTCCCCATACATAGAGACTATGACATGAATTGAATTGAACAACTTCTTCGACCGATAAAAAAGAGCTATTTTTTAAATTCGTTATTCGCAAAATTTGCAGATGTCCGTTTTTTTCCTAGGCCAGCTATAACAAAAAATTTGTCGTTTACTGGCGTATGCACAAAAGACCTCTGACTAAAATTTTTTAATGATTTGGACAAACCCCAAAACTACACTTCAAAATTAGTTATTTGAAATAATCGCAAACTATCCCATTAACATTAAGCTTAATCGCCTCTCAGAAATCGCTTGGCAATTTTCACAGAAAAAATATCAGGTTAAAATCAGGCATACAGAAAATTCCTTTCAAGCACATTGTGCATACTTCTAAACAAATTGCTTAATTTTGATTTCAAAATTTGAAAAATTTTCTAGTGCAAACTCTGACCGTAGCATACATTAAGATTTCCATGTCTCAAGTAATTTCTGCAGTGATTTAAGTCACGTAAGACTAAAAAAATATATATTCACATAAATGATCTATGACTATTGCTACAGATTTTCCACTTTCAACAACTTTTTGAACCGATAAAAAATACCTATTTGAAAATAAAACAATCAAACTGTCCGAAATTACGTATGAATCAGTAGTTTTTTTCCAGGCAAGCTATACCAAAAAAATTTGGCATCTTAGACTCCCCATACATGAAGGATTTCTGACTATAAACTGAATTTATTTGGAGAAATCATCGAACCGTCGGAAGAACTATAATTTCAGAAATAGTTATTTGAAAAAAAATAGTTATTTTAATAGCCTCTCTGCAATCGCTTTGCAATTTTCCCAGAAAATATATTATGAAAACGTAATTTTTCCCAGGCAAGTTATACCAACAAATCGTGGCATCTTAGGCGCCCCACACATAGGGGACCTTCACTGTGAGTTTCAATCGATATGAACAACTTCTGGACCCGATAAAAAGGTCATATTTTTAAATTGGTTAATAGCAAATTTCGCAAATTTTTGAATTAAAACCTAAATTTTTCCCAGGCAAGCTATACAAAAAGATCTTGGCATGTTGGACTACCCATATAAGAGGGACCTCCGATTATGATTTTCTAATTGGTTTAAAAGACTTCTTCACCCGCTAAAAAAGACTCTTTTTTTATTATTTACTCGCAACATTCACAAATTTCCGTATGAAAACCTAATTTTTTCCTAGGCAAGCTATAAAAATTGTTTTTGGCGTCTTAGACTCCCCATACATGATGGGTCTCTAACTATGAGTTTGAATTGGTTTGAACGTCTTCTTCACTCGATAAAAAAGACCTATTTTATAAATTCGTTATTCGCAATATTCAGAAATTTCCGTATTAAAACCTAACTTTTCTTCTACGCAAGCTATGCCAAAAATCTTAGCAACTTAGACACATACATAGGAAACCCCGGACACTATGAGTTTGAATTGATTTGATCAATTTCTTCAACCAATAAAAAAAACCTGTTTTTTAATTTGTTATTCTCAAAATTAGCAAATTTCCTTACGGAAACCTATTTCTTTCCTAGGCACGCTATAGAAAAAAAAATTGTTATATACACAGAGGACCTCTGAATATAATTTTGAATTGTGTTTTCTACAAATCATTGAGCGGTCAGAACAAAACTACATTTCAAAACAATTTATTTGAAATAATCGGAGTTTACCCCATGAAATTCAGGCTTAATAGCTTCTCAGCAGTCGCTGCACAGAAAATATCAAGTTAAAATTAGGCATACAGGACAATTGCTTTCAAGTATATTGCTCATACTTCTTACCTATTTGCTTCTTTTTGATTTAACAATTCGAAAATTCCATAGCGCAAACTCTGACCGTAACATCAATTAAGATATCCATATCTCAAATAATTTCTGCAGTGATTTAAGTCACCTAAGACAAAAATATATTCTCAAAAATTACTTATAATTATTGCTAGAGTTCGGTTCAGTTTGAACAACTTCTTGGCCCGATTAAAGATTCCTTTTTTTAAAATCAGACATAATCGAACTGTCCAAAAAGACGTACGAAAATGTAACTTTTTCCCCAGGCAAACTCTACCAAAAAATCTTGGCACCATATTTGCCCCACCAAACATAGGGGACCTCTGACTATGAGTTTGACACGATTTGAACAGCTTCTTAACCCGATAAAAAAATACCTACTTTTTAAATTCGTTATTCGCAATATTCGCAAATTTGCGGATGAAAACCTAATTTTTTCCCTAGGCAAGCTATACCAAAAAATATTTGCATCTTAGACTCCCCATACATAGGGGACCTCGGAATATGAGCTTGATTTGACTTGAACAAATTCTTGATCCAATAAAAAGACCTTTTTTTAAGTTCGTTATTCGCAAAATTCGCAATTTTCCGTTTGAAAACCCAATTTTTTAGCAGGGTAAGCACGGCAATTACTAATGAAACTGGTTCATCTCACTGACTGGATTTGCTCTGAAGAGACTTGTGAAATGAGTGGTTCAAAATCATGCGCGCTGATGCGACTGGCGAGTGGTTGGCTTTGCTAGCTGACGCTTAGGGAAGATACATGCACTAAAATGTATGAAAAAATTTTCTACAAGTACACTGCAGAAAGAGGATAACATGTACACTAAGATTACATGATTACATGTGTTGCATATAACTTATACCAGGGGTTTCGAGATCAGTTGTTTTTCGGTTCTCTAATGACCTAAATCCCTGCAAAGGATGAAATACAAATGATCTCGAAACCCCTGTTATAAGATGTAAGCAACACATGTAATCCTCTAATCTTAGTGTACATGTTATCTTTTTTCTGTAGTGCACATGTAGAAAATACATGTCATAATTGTGAAGTGTACATATATTAACCGATATTAAAAAATTAACAAGATAATTCCGTTTGGGCGTCTCACCCTAATACGTTATACTACCCCCCACGTACATTACACAACATATACGTGACATTAAACATGGTACGTGCGTTTGGGAGGTGCAAACAGTATGCATCCACTAAGCCTGGGCACAAACGGAAAAGATCCAATCATTGTACTCGAAATTTAAAACATCATGAACGAAAGCCAACACCCTCAGGTTTGGCTAAAAAACTATCTAAAGGCTGATCTTCTATCCATAATACATCCATATTCCGATCCTTAATCCGGTCTTTCCGGTATGAGACCTCATCGTTTTTCGATTCCAAAATGTTCTGGGTGATTGATATCCATGTGATGATCTTCAACAACAAAGAGGCATCATTCTTATCTGAAATTGCATTTAAAAACATCAAAAGCTCATTAACAAAACTTCAGGAAGAAACCAATGATGTAGTAAAGGTATCAGCATGCCTTTTTTGGGTACTGGCATATATCTTATCGTTTTCGCCTCGTCGAGAGCTTCCCAACGATATAACATTTGTATTGGTCGAACCGATGATTGGCGACCCGCTCTGGGCTCGAGACGGCCCGCTGTCAGGCTCGGGACGAATCGTTCTGTCAGGCTCGTGAAGACTTGTTCTGTTAGGCTAGGGACGATCCGATGACCCAATTTTTCCGTTCCTCCGGGATGGAAATCGTACAACGCTCATTCGATCAATCGATCTTATTTGCCGCTTGCTGTGTGAGCTTTTGGGACTTTCGTATACGTTGCGCAAATTTAATTGCTCTATTCATGCCAGTTCTGTCAGAGGAGGCTGGTGATACTGTCTTTATCTGTGTTGACTCAGACCGAGCATGTCACGTTACCGTGAGGCAACACAACAAATGAAATTTTCATTCCCCTCTTTAGAGTGAACAACAATCAAGAGAGCATTTCTAATTTTTAAATTTAAATAGAATATCATCGGAAAGATGGGTTCAAATAGACTCTTACTTGACAAGTGGCATTTAGAAAATCGAACGGTAACAAATTTTAAAAAAAGGTTTTCAGTTGGGGTGGTAGGTGGTTATGGGACCGTGGGTCTGGTATGGGTCCAAAAAAGACCTATATCTCAAAAACTACTCAGCCAAACTTTAAAAGAATATATAGGTTTTGGAATCAATGTGAGCTAGGGCTTCAACCTAGGGTTTAAAAAAGTTGAAAAACTAAAGGAATCAAAACCTGATTTTTGTCAATTTGGCTAAACTTTGCTTATTTTCAGCAAAATTTGGATAACCAAAAAATTAAGCCATCTAAAATGGAACTGACACTAAATTGAAACTTTTTGAATTTTATATATTCGCAAAAAGTATCAAATTAGCTAGAAAAATATAATATACTTCTAAAATTAATCTACAAAAAAACTCAACAACTTCGAACGTTCGAAGATTTAGCATAAATTGACCCTGAATTTGGTCTCTACATTGCTCTCGCATTCTCTTGTTTGGCAAAACTTTTGACAAAAATTACATGTTTGTTAGAGGCGTGAATTCTAGTTTCTTAATATATTAAAAACTTATATGTTTTGTGCTTTAAATCGGGAGAATTTAGTCGAGGCTCGATAAAATTAACTAACTTTGGCCCACAAACCAAGAGTTCTCTGACAATTTGGGATACAAAGCAAAAAAATCGAAAACGTTTTTAAAAAGATTCAAAGATAACTGTATCCAGGCGCCAACATGAGCTATCATACACTTTCTAACTCATCTTTAGCAAAAAAGTTATTCGTAAATGTTTTTGATTGAGTTCGACTTTTTCATCACTAATTTGACAGCATTTGAAGTTTTCGTATATAAATAAGAATATTGGCAATTTATCCTATACCAATTCAAAAACTACATTATCACGGCATTTCAATGAGCTATCACCCAATTTCAAACTCGTCTTTTTCAAAGTTATTAACAAACGTTTTTCATGGAGTTCGAACTTTCTTCACTAAGTTGACAGTTTTTTAAAACTTTCGTATATAAATGAGCATATTGGCAAGGAAGTCTGTATCAAGTCCAAAACTACATTGTCACGGGATTATAATGAGCTATCACACAATTTCACACTCGTCTAATTCATAAAATTATTAAAAAAACGTTTTTCAAGGAGTTCGAACTTTCTTCACTAAGTTGACAGTTTTTTGAAACTTTCGTATACAAATGATTATATTGGCATTGAATTCTATACCAAATCAAAAATTATTTTATCGCCCCGTTAAAAGGAGCAATCATATACCTTCTAATTCGTCTTTTTCAAAAATTTATCAACAAACGTTTTTCATGCATTTCAAATGCGAGAGAATGAGCCGTCATACACTCCTCAACTCGGCTTGTTCATTGAAATAAGGAAAAAAAGCGTATTTAAAATTAAGACTTTTTGCGAAAAATGACGAATATTCAACAGTAAAAAGCATCATCAGTTAGTAATTTGAGTTAACTTATTTTTTAGTATTTTCGTTATGTCTGTTAATGGAGCTCTGTTGTGCTACGCGGAACTTTTAGGTGTGTAAAATTAAACAAGAGAAATTTGAGGAATTATTCAAATTTTCTTCTAGTTTTGCACAAACTTTGAGATTTTTTCAATTTTTTTAATAACTAAATTTGAGTAGTTACTACTATTGTTGATAAAAACGAATTTTAAAAATGAAGGAAAATAAGCCATAAGGTCATTGAAATAACGACAAAAGCATATTTCAAATAAAACCTTCTTGTGAAAATTGATTATTTTTCAATCGTACAATACTCCGTCAGTTAATTATTGGAGAGAAAATAACGAAAATTTTTAGTAATTTTCATTAGTTGTTTTAGTATTCAGTTTTTAAAGATTCATCATTATTAACACTCACAAAACGCCTCAAAAAACCAAGAAAATGAAATATCATTCACCCCTCAATTTGGCCCGGTCATTGTATCTATTGGAATGTCAAGTTGATATTTTCCACGCCTTAACCTCACTTTTCACATAGTTTCATTAGAAAGATCAGTCGCTAGAAAAATGTGCTAACTTAGCGGTGAATTTTTCTTAGATTTGCGTTTCATAGCGTTGATTTTTAATACCAATTTAGCAGCAATCACCTCCTTTATTATATCTTTTTTGCAATGTTTTCTGCGGTGACGTTATCTGGTAAAAACAGCTGTGAATTTTCGTAAGATTTGCAATTCTTAGCTTTGAATTTTTTCATTGCATTCATCGCATTCACCGCTATTCTTAAATCTTTTTTGCAATGTTTCTGCGGTTACTATTAGTGATAATCTATGCGGTGAATTTCGTTAGACTTGCGATTCCTAACGGTGTTTTTTTTTCAACGCTTTCACCGCAAATCTTTCATTTTTAGTGATTTTTAACGTTGACACCTCAACCCCGGAGCAAGAAATTCCAACACAACTTAAGCCTATTATTTTATTACTTCTATTACTTAAGCCTATAAGTTGTGAAAACAGCTGCCTGATTCGAATTAGATGCATATCCACCAATCTTTGTATATTTACACTTTTGCTCGAACTAATATAGGGGTTCTCCAGTCACTATAAAAATGTTTTGGAGCCTTTTCTTTTTTGATATCGTAAGGATGGCCCACATTTTGTTAGAAAGCGAAAAAGACGATGGTCAACATTTTTCATTTGTAATTGCTGGTTATATTTAAGAATTATAAAATTAAGCACCGATTTGAAAAGAATTAAAAAAAACATAATATGTGAAAAATGACAAAAAGAAGGCTTGCTCTCAGCAAATCAATGTTGCTGCCACAATATTCTAATTGTGCTCTATATGCTAAATTGTCCTGTTATATTAATATTCTGGATTCCCTATGCTCACTTGAGATGCTCTCAACAATAGGAAATTAGATAGAAAGAAACTGCTATTTGATAGAGAAAATCAAAATATCTGAAGTCAATTAACATATAATTTTTTTGAACAATTGGAAATTTCGAAGTATGGTATGAAAAAATCGATAGAAAGTTAAACTTTGTCATTAAAAAGAACTCGTCATTTTTGTTCATTCTGCTTTCTTTTGCTAAAAAACTTCCAACTTCTCACGCCAACCAATTTATGAAAATCTGAAATGATATGTTCAATTTGAATTAGAGTTAGATTTACGGATCCCTATCTAATGATACCTTCCCTCGGAACACAAAAGTGGTTTTCGAATCACTATGTTTTTATTCTGAAGATGATTTGACGTCCAATGACCGCCAAGTACATGTTACAGAACGTTAAAAAATGGAAAGCTTTGGTTTTACTTACGTAAATCTGAGCTTTTCAGTTTCAATCTCTAAGAAGTTGAAACATAAGAAACACGGAAGGTGTTTTCTGAGATAAGATAACAAAATTAGAAATTTAGACGTTTGAAAATTCCAAAAACCATTTGCTTGTTTATTCTAACTTACTATTTGAGATGCAAACGTTCAAACATATTCAAAAATTGTGAACATTTTCCGCCTTAGTATTCAATCTTCCAAACACCCATTATTTAAATTTTGATGAAGTATAAACAAAGACATTTGAAAATGTTTAATTGAAGCTCAGATCCTTTAAAAACATGGAGCAACTACTTCTGCAAACTTTAAAAACGGTCAACTTTGTTATTAAAGAAACTCGTCAATTTTGTTCTTTTTGCTTTTGCGTATAAACTTCCAATACTTCTCAGGTCAATAAAATTAAGAAAGTTTGAAAACATATATTCAATTTGGATTAGATTTCAATCAACGGATCCCTATCTAATGATACCTTTCCTCGAACCACAAAGTTGGTTTTCAAATCACTGTAATATTATTTTAAGCATCATTTGAGGTCCCAAAAACTGACAAGTATATCTTATAGAACGTCAAAAAAAAACAATGGAAAGCTCTATTTAAGAGAAGCTTAGTTTTGATTTTGAATCTTTGATTTTGCTATCTGTAAAAATTACGAACGAAATGGTTGCTCTCAATGAGGCTTTGAGACTAAGAGTTTAGAACAGAAATAACTCGAATGATGTTTTCTGAGAGAAGATGCCAAACTTAGAAATTAAGAATTTTTCAGTCCCAAATATTATTTGCGTGTCTCTGCTAACTTAAAATTTGGGGTGCAAACGCTCAAACATGTTCAAATCTTGTAAACCTTTTCCGCCTTAATAGTCAATCTTCCAAAAGCCCACTATTTAAATTTTGATGATGAATGAACTAAGACTTTTAAACATGTTTATTTGAGGTGCAGATCCTTCAAAAATATGGAACAACTACTTCTGCAAACTTTGAAAATGGTCAACTTTGTGTTTAAAAGGAACTCGTCAATTTTTGTTTCTTATTGCTACTGCGCATAAACTTCCAACTCTTCTCAGGCCAAAAAATTCAAGACAGTTTCAAAACATATATTGAATTTGGATTAGAGTTAAATCCACGGATCCCTATCTAATGAAACCTTTTTTCGAACCACAAAAGTGGTTTTTGAATCACTGTGTTATTATTTTGAGCATCATTTGACGTCCCAATAACTGCCAAGGATGTCTGAAAGACCGTTAAAAATAACCATGGAAAGCTCTGTTTTCATTTACGAAAATCTATTTTTTCAGTTTCAACCACGATTAATATATCCAAACTTTTGACGTGAAGACAACAAGAATAGTTGATTTTGCGATCTGTGAAAATTTACGAACAAAATGGCTGCTCTCAATGAGGCTTTGAGATTAAGAATGTAGAACAGAAGAAACACGGAAGGTGTTTTTTGCGAGAAGAAGATGCCAGATCTAGAAGTTTAGACATCTAGAAAACATATATTCAATTTGGATTAGATTTCAATCAACGGATCCCTATCTAATGATACCTTTCGTCGAACCAGAAAGTTGGTTTTCAAATCACTGTAATATTATTTTAAGCATCATTTGAGGTCCCAAAAAATGACAAGTATATCTTATAGAACGTCAAAAAAAACAATGGAAAGCTCTATTTAAGAAAAGCTAAGTTTTGATTTTGAATCTTTTATTTTGCTATCTGTAAAAATTACGAACGAAATGGTTGCTCTCAAAGAGGCTTTGAGACTAAGAGTTTAGAACAGAAATAACTCGAATGATGTTTTCTGAGAGAAGATGCCAAACTTAGAAATTAAGAATTTTTCAGTCCCAAATATTATTTGCGTGTCTCTGCTAACATAAAATTTGGGGTGCAAACGCTCAAAACATGTTCAAATCTTGTAAACATTTTCCGCCTTAATAGTCAATCTTCCAAAAGCCCACTATTTAAATTTTGATGAAGAATGAACTAAGACTTTTAAACATGTTTATTTGAGGTGCAGATCCTTCAAAAATATGGAACAACTACTTCTGCAAACTTTGAAAATGGTCAACTTTGTGTTTAAAAGGAACTCGTCAATTTTTGTTTCTTATTGCTACTGCGCATAAACTTCCAACTCTTCTCAGGCCAAAAAAATTCAAGACAGTTTCAAAACATATATTGAATTTGGATTAGAGTTAAATCCACGGATCCCTATCTAATGAAACCTTTTTTCGAACCACAAAAGTGGTTTTTGAATCACTGTGTTATTATTTTGAGCATCATTTGACGTCCCAATAACTGCCAAGGATGTCTGAAAGACCGTTAAAAATAACCATGGAAAGCTCTGTTTTCATTTACGAAAATCTATTTTTTCAGTTTCAACCACGATTAAAATATCCAAACTTTTGACGTGAAGACAACAAGAATAATTGATTTTGCGATCTGTGAAAATTTACGAACAAAATGGCTGCTCTCATTGAGGCTTTGGGGTTAAGAATGTGGAACAGAAGAAACACGGAAGGTGTTTTTTGCGAGAAGAAGATGCCAGATCTAGAAGTTTAGACATCTAGAAAACATATATTCAACTTGGATTAGATTTCAATCAACGGATCCCTATCTAATGATACCTTTCGTCGAACCACAAAGTTGGTTTTCAAATCACTGTAATATTATTTTAAGCATCATTTGGGGTCCGAAAAACTGACAAGTATATCTTATAGAACGTCAAAAAAAACAATGGAAAGCTCTATTTAAGAGAAGCTAAGTTTTGATTTTGAATCTTTGATTTTGCTGTCTCTAAAAATTACGAACGAAATGGTTGCTCTCAAAGAGGCTTTGAGACTAAGAGTTTAGAACAGAAGTAACTCGAATGATGTTTTCTGAGAGAAGATGCCAATCTTAGAAATTAAGAATTTTTCAGTCCCAAATATTATTTGCGTGTCTATGCTAACTTAAAATTTGGGTTGAAACGCTCAAACATGTTCAAATCTTGTATACATTTTCCGCCTTAATAGTCAATCTTCCAAAAGCCCATTATTTAAATTTTGATGAAGAATGAACAAAGACTTTTAAGCATGTTTATTTGAGGTGCAGATCCTTCAAAAATATGGAACAACTACTTCTGCAAACGTTAAAAATGGTCAACTTTGTGTTTAAAATGAACTCGTCAATTTTTGTTTTTTATTGCTACTGCGCATAAACTTCCAACTCTTCTCAGGCCAATAAATTCAAGACAGTTTCAAAACATATATTGAATTTGGATTAGAGTTAAATCCACGGATCCCTATCTAATGAAACCTTTTTTCGAACCACAAAAGTGGTTTTTGAATCACTGTGTTATTATTTTGAGCATCATTTGACGTCCCAATTAATGCCAAGGATGTCTGAAAGACCGTTAAAAATAACCATGGAAAGCTCTGTTTTCATTTACGAAAATCTATTTTTTGCAGTTTCAACCACGATTAAAATATCCAAACTTTTGACGTGAAGACAACAAGAATATTTGATTTTGCGATCTGTGAAACTTTACGAACAAAATGGCTGCTCTCAGTGAGGCTTTGAGATTAAGAATGTGGAACAGAAGAAACACGGAAGGTGTTTTTGGCGAGAAAAAGTTGCCAGATCTAGAAGTTTAAACATCTTTCAGTTCCAAAAATTATTTGCTTGTCTATGCTAACTTACAATTTGGGTTGCAAACAAAAATTGTTCAACAGATTTTGGAAACGACTCTTTATGAAGGAAAATCAAAATAAGTATATCAATGTTACGATTTACAATGCCATCTGATACAATGACCTTCAATGCAATCCGATCAAGATGAGGAAAACAATGATAATTGACCACGTGCTTAAACCAAAAATTCATAATTTCAAACGATATTATCACATTCACTTGGTCTTTTCCAGTTTGAGATTCTTGAGCATAAAGCGTTATAATAAAGCATTTCTAAGCAAGAGATTCAATTATTTTTGCACCGCAACATTTGGTCCGCCGACAAATAGGTTAAGGATAAAATAGTCAAAGCATTAGGCACCAAAAGCAATAATTCTCACAAAAAATTTAAATGGGAAGTTAAAAGCGGACCCCCCACTAGATAACACAACCCCCTCATGTTATACAAGTTGACTAAATTGCATATCAAGGCTGATTAACCTAATTCTGAGACCCGGTAAAGTTATCTAGTGGGAGAACTATATCTCAAGGGTTACAAAATTTTTTTTGAAACTTCGGGGAAAACAATTTCTCTCTCTCTCTCTCAGATCTCGCGAAGAACTTAAAATTTTTAGTTTAGGTTTGCTCCCCGAAGTAATAACAATAAGTTAAGTTCGCGCGCAAAAATTGGCCGCAATTTTTGAAGGGGGGATTAAGTGAAACCGATTTACCATCTTTTGCGTTCTTTTAGTGTGTATTTAGCTTTCACCACAGCAAAGTTCACGAAAAAGACAAACGAAAAAGATACGAATAAAGACCAACAACAAAGACATAAAAAGACGCCCCCAAAGGCAACAGCAAGTCAATATGTCCAATCTTGAAATGTAGAAACAGTTGCGGTGATCACACCGCAGCGTTGCTACAACGTTTAACAGTGAGACTGAAAATATCATGTCAAAAGATCTGGACGCGTTCAGAAGCAGACATCAACAGGCTAAACCAAGTATCAACACTTCTCACCCGAAGGCAGAATGTTCTGGTAACTTCGAACCAAGAACTTCAACAGAACTTGACGGAGGTGGAAGCATTGGACAATGATATTCTGGAGTCCAAGGATGTCGATGACAAGTTGAAACAGAACGTTGGTGCAATCCAAAGCTTCACGAAACGTTTTGAGGGACCTTCCACAGTAGCAGATACTTCAACGTCATCTACTTCAGCGCTCTCCAATGCTATGAGGGAGGAACTCAGCCAATATCAAGTTACCAAAACTCAAGCTGCCAGTATATCCGGGTAATTGTATGGAATGGACTTCGTTCTTTGATTTGTTCAAAGAAGCAGTCATCGACAACAGTTCTCTTCAAGGAAGTCAGAAGTTGCGGTATCTGAAAGCATCTGTAAAAGGTGATGACGCCAAACTGCTTGCCTCGATACTAGTTACCGATCACAACTTTGACATTGCTATGAATACTCTGATAAACAGATACGAGAACAAGAGGATCATCATTCGCACACAGCAGCATTCAATTGTTTCGTATCGGTCACTGACAACCGATAATGCCAGAGACTTAAGGAACTTAAATGAAGCAATGGACGAACATCACCTTGTCTTGCAGAATTTGGGAGAACCAGTCGAGAGCCAGGACATCTTTTTTGTTTACTTGATCAGTGAGAAGCTGCCTACGGAGACAAGAAAACATTGGGAGCTGTCTTCAAAAAGCAAGGAACCTCAAAAGTATGCAGAGCTCAGACTTTTTTTAGAGGAATGCGCACAAGCACTCGAGGCAATATCTCCAAATAGATCAAAATAGAGCAACAAAAACTCAAGTGAACAAGAATCCACGACATTTGCACACACATTTGGCGACTTCCGAGCAACAATGCGAATGTTGTGAAGAAACGCACAAAATTTTCAAATGCGGAAAGATTAAGAAGCTTTCAGTAAAGGAACGTGCAGAGCTGATAAAGGTTAGAAAACTCTGTTTCAATTGTCTGTGACCGGGACACAGATTAGAAGATTGTAATGGATCGAAATGCAAGCAATGTGGTAGAAAGCATCACACTCTTCTTCATCGTGAAAACATTCAAAACAGAAAGAGCAATCAGCAAACAACTAGCGGAACAAACCGCACTCAAGCAAATGACAAACAGAACAACAACGCAACAGCAAAAACAGCGATTGCAAAATCTGAGGATCAAAACAAGTTCACAGGAGCTATGACTCAACGAATTTCAGAAGAAACCTTTCTTCAAGCCGCTATTGTTTCCGTTAATGTTCACGGCGAGACAATTCTACTTAGGGCACTTCTAGACTCAGCTTCACAAAACAACCTTACAACTGAATCAGCAGTACAACCGTTTTAATTGAGGAAGAAAACCAGCAACACAAACGTTTTTCGACTAGGTGGGAAGGTTCAAGACAACAAAGGTCACCTGGACCTTCTTATCTCATCAAGGAACAGATCGTCAACTGTCAATACTAGTGCGTCAGTTTTGACAAAAATGACTGATAATCTGGCATCACGGTTCATTGGCACCAGCCAATTGGAAACAGTAAAGGAGTTGGAGTTTGCTGATCCACACTCAGAGAAGCTCCAGGACGCCATTATTACGTTTCTTGCCTCAGCAGGTTTTGATATACGGAAATGAGTAACTAGCGACTCAAAACTTTTATCAAGACTAGCTGCCTTTTTCAGAGAAACGGAAGACGAGAAGATAATTGAAAGCGAAGACTACGCCATTAAGGCGCTTGGGATAAGGTGGAATCCAAATCCTGATCAATTTGGTTTCACAGTAAAACTTGACAAGGGAACTCCGTTTACTAAACGGCAAATCCTTTAGAAGTTTCTCGTTTATTTGACCCACTCGTATGGCTATCACCAACGACTATTCAACATAAATCCTTTGTTCAACTGTTGTGGATGGACAAACTTAGCTGGGATCAACTTTTATCGGACCCAATTCAACAGCAGTACCTGCGACATCGAGCACAACTGAAGGATCTTGAAAAAACTAGTCTAGAAATCACAATTGCAGTGGCACCTCTTTTGCGACGCGTCTACTACAGCATATGCTGCTGTCGTTTTCATCAGATAGGAGACAGACAATTTCTTTGAAACAAAAATGCTTACAGCAAAGACAAGAGTTGCACCAATTAAATCAGTTTGTGTGCCAAGGTTGGAACTTTGTGCTGCCCTGCTAGAAGCTAATCTTGTTGAGGCAGTGACAAATTCTTTTAGCGATGAAGGTTTCCAACTCCGAAGGTTTTTGCGTGGTCAGTTTCTATGGTTACAATTGCCTGGCTACAAGATTATCCGCGGAAATGGAAAACATTTGTCGCCATCCGAGTAGCGAAAATACAATAAATTATTCCAGCTAGTAGTTGGAAATATGTTCCAACAGAAGATAAACCAGCGGATTGTGCTTCAAGAGGATTAGCAGCAGCTGAATTGTTGGACCATAAGCTTTGGTGGAATGACCAGAGTGGTTGCGGCAACCTGAAAACGCCTGGCCTTCACTTGACATTTTGAAACCTACAGGAAAAGAGACCGAAAAAGAAGTTAAAGTACAATCTGAACAATGATTTCCTCTAAGAAGATAACGCAATTTTTTTTGATGATAAATCGGCACTCTCCAATACACAAAGTTACAAGGATATTTACGTATGTCCAAAGGTTCATCAGCAGTATTAAGAGAAGAATTCAATCTTCAAAAGTTTAACAGCGGACAACAAAAATGCCGTAAATCATAAAAGCATGCTCTTCAACTCCAAACGAAAAGACTGATAGTAATGAGTCTACGTCTCAACCCGTGATCCGGACTTATAATTCAGTCTCCTTACAAGGGAAAGATTTATACAAAGGAAGATTTCAACTCTACAGCTTCATACAGCGAAACTTTCTTCATGAATACAAGATCATCAGTAATCAGCCCACTGAAGATGCAAGCAACAGCAGCAGAAAAGCGACTCAAAAAGACGTTCAGCAACGTAACAAATTCACTGGAACAGAGGGGGTTGATGGTATAGGTAGGGCCGGGGGGCCAGATGCCTACATCAAAACCTGGATTGGTAAAGTCACGGGGATCTCTTTACTTACCAATGCTCCTCAAGGTTTAGGTAGGGCCGGGGGCCCAGGTAGTCTTGTCAGCACCGGGGGTGTAGGTGAAAATGCGAATTCAGTTTCTACTGCCAATTCCTTAGGTACAGGTAGGGCCGGGAGCCCAGGTAGTCATGTCAGCGCCGGGGGCGCAGGTGAAAATGCGAGCTCAGTTTCTATTAAGAATTCCTTGGGTATAGGTAGGGCCGGGGGCCCAGGATGTCTTGTCAGTGTAGATGGTGTCGGAGTCTCAAAGGGTGATGTCAGCCATGGTATAGGTTGGGCCGGGGGCCCTGGGATCAGCTGTATATCGTGTCTACCGGGAATACAGACAATTCTAGCGAAACAGTCCATCAATTCAACAAAGATGAAACCAGAGAAAAAAAATGTTTTATTAACGCCTATGGAGCAGCCACTAAGGGCAGACACAGAAGACGAAAATTTCCTAGAAGCAGCAGTCTCAACAGCCTTTCGCCATTTTTTGATGAAGAAAATAAGGTGATTCGAGTTGGAGGACGCCTAGCCAATTCACCTTACACAATAGACCAAAAATTTCCAGTTCTTATTCCAAGAAAATCATCAATCACTGAAATGCTTCTTCGAGAAGTACACAAGAAAAATCTTCACGGAGGACCTCAACTAACGTTATACACGCTTCGACGAACTATTTGGATACTTGGAGGACTTTCTGTAGTGAAGGGTGTCTTTTACAGATGAAAGCCATGTATCCGATTTGATTGCAAATTTTTACAGCCTCAGATGGGAGATCTACCTTGAGAACCAGTAGTGCCGTCATTTGCGTTCAGTCACTGCGGACTCTATTATTGTGGACCGTTCTACACAAAAAATGGAACTCGAACAGTTTTGAAAACATACCTTGCAATTTCCATTTGCTTCAGTATGAAGGCAGCTCACATACAGCCAGATATTGTCTCTGACCAAGGACGACTGTCTTGCAGCCATTAAAATATTTGTATCCCGTCGAGGTATTCCTGACGAAACATACAGCGGCAACTCAACAACTTTCATTGGGACCAAGGGAGAGTTAGAGTTTCGACAAGCCTTAGCTACCCACGAGTTTGAAGATTTGATAGCCACATTCGGCAAGAAGAACAATATTACTAGGCTTACTATTCCTCTGAGAGCACCACATTTTGTAGGAGTAAAAAAGTCAAATCCATGAAACGCCACATATACCGCAGCATAAGAAAAACAAAACTGTTTTCTGAAGACTTTACCACACTGTTGGCACAAATTGAAGCAATCTTAAATTCAAGGCCTATTACCTCCGTTTCAAAAGATACCAAGGATGCCTTAGCACTTACACCAGGACACTTTTTAATAGGACGACCAATCATAGCAATGCCTGGCCAAAAATAACAGAAAAAGAAACAATTTCCTTGACCTTGACACGACAGAGAAAGAGGATGGACCATCTTATCAGGGACTTTTGGAAGAAGTGGTCAACAGAAAAATTGTCATATTTACAACAACGGGAAAAATGGCAAAAGGGACAAACAAATAGTGACATCAATGATGTAGTAATAATCAAGGAAGAGAACACACCCCCCACTCTGTGGCCAAATGGACGAATAAGAAAGGTCTTTGATGGAGATGATAAAATAGTTCGAGTTGTTGAATTGAAGACATCATCTGGACTATTTATACGACCAGTCAACAAGTTTGTCTTGTTAATGAAAAACGATATTGACATGCCGACATTAAGATCTGATATGGAAGATGACACAGATGAAGAATGAACAACAGAGGATACAGACAAGGAATGACAGCAAGGAAATATAAATTACAGCTGTAGAAAGCTGGCAACGGGAAATGATTGATTTTAAAGAGTATTAATAAACTTTTGATGGGTTGCTGGGAAATACTATTTAACGCAATTGACCACAAAACCAAAAAGCCAGTTTCATTGATACATTAGTAATGTTGAACCATTTCAAGGAGGCCGGTATGTTACGATTTACAATGACCTTTGATACAAAGACCTTCAATGAAATGCGAGCAAGATGAGGACAAAAATGATAATTAACCACGTGCTGAAACCAAATAATAATAATTTCAAACGATATTGTCACATTCACTTGGTCTTTTCGAGCTTGAGATTCTTAAGCATAAAGCGTTATAATAAAGCATTTTTAAGCAAGTTATTCAATTAATGTTGCACCGCAACAATCAATTTTGTTCATAAGTTGCCGAATTGTACTGTTTGAGTTGCTCTATCTAATCACATAGCAGTCAGACCAGTTTTTGGGTTCGCCTCAGAAGAACATGAGTTCCAAGTTTGGAAAAATTATGCTCAGATGTCAAAAATGAGACTTTCCTCTCGGTTCTTTTTCTCTTAATAATTTTTCCCTAGTTTAGTTTGCTTCAAGGAGTTTTTTTACCAACCATCTGAAGATGAACTAAGATTTTATATTAGTCGAGAAGGGAACAATAAATATCGAAATTAGTGCAAAAGCGTCTGTACTCCGCAATTGAGTGAATTTTAATTGCGAAGAGCTGAATTAAATGATCATCAACAAATGGTCATCTCTCAAAAACCCAGCATTGAGGAAGTCAGTATCAATTGGTCCATTGAAAATATGGCTTAGGGTCGAGACTACCAATTGTTTGAAAAAAGTTGCGACATTTTTTGGCATTTGGCCAGTCAATTCTAGCCTTTTACTAAAATTTTTGCTTGAGTTACAGGTTACAGTTTGCTAAATTCAAAATAAATTGTTTTTTTTTCTCTTGGGGTGAAGAAAGGCGAATATTAGTATGTAATTCGACATAAAAAAGCTAGTAGACCGCAAGGTTCGAGATGAAGTTCAAAAATTGTGAACATTTTCCGACTTAATGTTCAATATTCCCAGAAACCCATTATTTTCATTTTGATGAAGTATGAACAAAGACTTTTGAAAAAGCTTAATTGAAGCGCAGATCTTTCAAAAACTTGGAACAACTACTCCTCTCCTGTATTTTTTTAGCGATAGAATTTCTAAGAATCTGTTGGAACGGTTTAAGTTGAACAAATACGGCAATTTTGCTTTGAAAACATCAAAATCATTTTTGGGCATGACTATCTGATCAACCAACTGAACGTCAACCATTCTCTGTATTGCCTCAAATAAAGCTGAAAATGAGTTTTCGTTCCTCAAAAAATGTTGCAGAAATTTTCAGTTTGATTTTTGCGAGAACTGAGGAATTTTTGACAAAATATTTGAAATCAACGGCAAAGAGCATTAAACAAAAAAAACACTTCAAATTTGAATAAAAACTTGCTGCAAAAGCGGCGTGGAAAAACTGATTTTTATGGAAGGTCAGTGCAACAAAACGATGCTAATGTTAATGTAAATGGTAGAAAATGTTGAACCTATTTATGATAATTATTTAAGAGTATTGAAGATCAACCCTGCAAATGCCACAATTATATAATATCTTTAAAAGAAAACGCTAAACTAAAACTTTGTGTAACGAGTAGCGATGTTTTATTGTTAACGAATTTGTCGTTGAACTTACATAATTTTAAAACATTCGGCCTCAAACTTACAATTTTTTGAATGCTGACACCGAGTGGCTTCCTTGTTTTGACGTTGTGCGAGTAGTTATTCTGTTATTAGTTATCGTTATAGAACAAACCCATGAGGCAAAAAAACGAGTTAAAGTTTCTCAAAAGTATATCTAAGTTTTGGTTTGCCAGTGAAAACTCAATGCATCTACCAGTTTAATGGGTCATATTATGAACCCTAAGCGCACGTGCCCAAATTCCAAAATGACTTAGGTCTGTTACGGGACGGGGGTTCTGCATCAACCCTAAGCTTGAAAAATTTGTGACTAATTTGAATCGAACAGATAAAACTCCTTTGGAAACTATTTTTGTTACCCATGTCGGATAATAGTCCATTTGTGAGCTTAAGGCGAAGATTTTAGTTTTCCCAGGTTGAGGTCCCAGACGGAAAGTCGATATGTCCAGACCCAGATGAACGCACGACGGGGGTGTCGTGCGTTCAAATTTACATGGTCTGGAAACAAGGAAAAACGCACGAAAGTCTGATCATGAACGCACGAATAGTCTGGTGAACGCACGAAAGTCTGATCATGAACGCACGAATATTCTGGTGAACGCACGAAAGTCTGATCATGAACGCACGAATAGTCTGGTGAACGCACGAAAGTCTGATCATGAACGCACGAATAGTCTGGTGAACGCACGAAAGTCTGATCATGAACGCACGAATAGTCTGGTGAACGCACGAAAGTCTGATCATGAACGCACGAATAGTCTGGTGAACGCACGAAAGTCTGATCATGAACGCACGAATAGTCTGGTGAACGCACGAAAGTCTGATCATGAACGCACGAAAGTCTGGACATGAACGCACTAAAGGTCTGATGAACGCACAATTTTTAATTTAGCCGCAATCACCTCCTTTATTATATCTTTTTTGCAATGTTTTCTGCGGTGACGTTATCTGGTAAAAACAGCTGTGAATTTTCGTAAGATTTGCAATTCTTAGCGTTGAATTTTTTCATTGCATTCATCGCATTCACCGCTATTCTTAAATCTTTTTTGCAATGTTTCTGCGCTTACTATTAGTGATAATCTAAGCGGTGAATTTCGTTAGACTTGCGATTCCTAACGGTATTTTTTTTTCAACGCTTTCACCACAAATCTTTCATTTTTAGTGATTTTTAACGTTGACACCTCAACCCCGGAGCAAGAAATTCCAACACAACTTAAGCCTATTATTTTATTACTTCTATTACTTAAGCCTATAAGTTGTGAAAACAGCTGCCTGATTCGAATTAGATGCATATCCATCAATCTTTGTATATTTACACTTTTGCTCGAACTAATATAGGGGTTCTCCAGTCACTATAAAAATGTTTTGGAGCCTTTTCTTTTTTGATATCGTAAGGATGGCCCACATTTTGTTAGAAAGCGAAAAAGACGATGGTCAACATTTTTCATTTGTAATTGCTGGTCATATTTAAGAATTATAAAATTAACCACCGATTTGAAAAGAATTAAAAAAAACATAATATGTGAAAAATGACAAAAAGAAGGCTTGCTCTCAGCAAATCAATGTTGCTGCCACAATATTCTAATTGTGCTCTATATGCTAAATTGTCCTGTTATATTAATATTCTGGATTCCCTATGCTCACTTGAGATGCTCTCAACAATAGGAAATTAGATAGAAAGAAACTGCTATTTGATAGAGAAAATCAAAATATCTGAAGTCAATTAGCATATAATTTTTTTGAACAATTAGAAATTTCGAAGTATGGTATGAAAAAATCGATAGAAAGTTAAACTTTGTCATTAAAAAGAACTAGACATTTTTGTTCATTCTGCTTTCTTTTGCTAAAAAACTTCCAACTTCTCACGCCAACCAATTTATGGAAATCTGAAATGATATGTTCAATTTGAATTAGAGTTAGATTTACGGATCCCTATCTAATGATACCTTCCCTCGGAACACAAAAGTGGTTTTCGAATCACTATGTTTTTATTCTGAAGATGATTTGATGTCCAATGACCGCCAAGTACATGTTACAGAACGTTAAAAAAATGGAAAGCTTTGGTTTTACTTACGTAAATCTGAGCTTTTCAGTTTCAATCTCTAAGAAGTTGAAACATAAGAAACACGGAAGGTGTTTTCTGAGATAAGATAACAAAATTAGAAATTTAGACGTTTGAAAATTCCAAAAACCATTTGCTTGTTTATTCTAACTTACTATTTGAGATGCAAACGTTCAAACATATTCAAAAATTGTGAACATTTTCCGCCTTAGTATTCAATCTTCCAAACACCCATTATTTAAATTTTGAAGAAGTATAAACAAAGACATTTGAAAATGTTTAATTGAAGCTCAGATCCTTTAAAAACATGGAGCAACTACTTCTGCAAACTTTAAAAACGGTCAACTTTGTTATTAAAGAAACTCGTCAATTTTGTTCTTTTTGCTTTTGCGTATAAACTTCCAATACTTCTCAGGTCAATAAAATTAAGAAAGTTTGAAAACATATATTCAATTTGGATTAGATTTCAATCAACGGATCCCTATCTAATGATACCTTTCCTCGAACCACAAAGTTGGTTTTCAAATCACTGTAATATTATTTTAAGCAACATTTGAGGTCCCAAAAACTGACAAGTATATCTCATAGAACGTCAAAAAAAAACAATGGAAAGCTCTATTTAAGAGAAGCTAAGTTTTGATTTTAAATCTTTGATTTTGCTATCTGTAAAAATTACGAACGAAATGGTTGCTCTCAATGAGGCTTTGAGACTAAGAGTTTAGAACAGAAATAACTCGAATGATGTTTTCTGAGAGAAGATGCCAAACTTAGAAATTAAGAATTTTTCAGTCCCAAATATTATTTGCGTGTCTCTGCTAACTTAAAATTTGGGGTGCAAACGCTCAAACATGTTCAAATCTTGTAACCATTTTCCGCCTTAATAGTCAATCTTCCAAAAGCCCACTATTTAAATTTTGATGAAGAATGAACTAAGACTTTTAAACATGTTTATTTGAGGTGCAGATCCTTCAAAAATATGGAACAACTACTTCTGCAAACTTTGAAAATGGTCAACTTTGTGTTTAAAAGGAACGCGTCAATTTTTGTTTCTTATTGCTACTGCGCATAAACTTCCAACTCTTCTCAGGCCAAAAACTTCAAGACAGTTTCAAAACATATATTGAATTTGGATTAGAGTTAAATCCACGGATCCCTATCTAATGAAACCTTTTTTCGAACCACAAAAGTGGTTTTTGAATCACTGTGTTATTATTTTGAGCATCATTTGACGTCCCAATAACTGCCAAGGATGTCTGAAAGACCGTTAAAAATAACCATGGAAAGCTCTGTTTTCATTTACGAAAATCTATTTTTTCAGTTTCAACCACGATTAAAATATCCAAACTTTTGACGTGAAGACAACAAGAATAGTTGATTTTGCGATCTGTGAAAATTTACGAACAAAATGGCTGCTCTCATTGAGGCTTTGAGATTAAGAATGTGGAACAGAAGAAACACGGAAGGTGTTTTTTTGCGAGAAGAAGATGCCAGATCTAGAAGTTTAGACATCTAGAAAACATATATTCAATTTGGATTAGATTTCAATCAACGGATCCCTATCTAATGATACCTTTCGTCGAACCACAAAGTTGGTTTTCAAATTACTGTAATATTATTTTAAGCATCATTTGAGGTCCCAAAAACTGACAAGTATATCTTATAGAACGTCAAAAAAAACAATGGAAAGCTCTATTTAAGAGAAGCTAAGTTTTGATTTTGAATCTTTGATTTTGCTATCTGTAAAAATTACGAACGAAATGGTTGCTCTCAAAGAGGCTTTGAGACTAAGAGTTTAGAACAGAAATAACTCGAATGATGTTTTCTGAGAGAAGATGCCAATCTTAGAAATTAAGAATTTTTCAGTCCCAAATATTATTTGCGTGTCTATGCTAACTTAAAATTTGGGTTGAAACGCTCAAACATGTTCAAATCTTGTATACATTTTCCGCCTTAATAGTCAATCTTCCAAAAGCCCATTATTTAAATTTTGATGAAGAATGAACAAAGACTTTCAAGCATGTTTATTTGAGGTGCAGATCCTTCAAAAATATGGAACAACTACTTCTGCAAACGTTAAAAATGGTCAACTTTGTGTTTAAAAGGAACTCGTCAATTTTTGTTTCTTATTGCTACTGCGCATAAACTTCCAACTCTTCTCAGGCCAAAAAATTCAAGACAGTTTCAAAACATATATTGAATTTGGATTAGAGTTAAATCCACGGATCCCTATCTAATGAAACCTTTTTTCGAACCACAAAAGTGGTTTTTGAATCACTGTGTTATTATTTTGAGCATCATTTGACGTCCCAATTAATGCCAAGGATGTCTGAATGACCGTTAAAAATAACCATGGAAAGCTCTGTTTTCATTTACGAAAATCTATTTTTTGCAGTTTCAACCACGATTAAAATATCCAAACTTTTGACGTGAAGACAACAAGAATATTTGATTTTGCGATCTGTGAATCTTTACGAACAAAATGGCTGCTCTCAGTGAGGCTTTGAGATTAAGAATGTGGAACAGAAGAAACACGGAAGGTGTTTTTTGCGAGAAAAAGTTGCCAGATCTAGAAGTTTAAACATCTTTCAGTTCCAAAAATTATTTGCTTGTCTATGCTAACTTACAATTTGGGTTGCAAACAAAAATTGTTCAACAGATTTTGGAAACGACTCTTTATGAAGGAAAATCAAAATAAGTATATAAATGTTACGATTTACAATGCCATCTGATACAATGACCTTCAATGCAATCCGATCAAGATGAGGAAAACAATGATAATTGACCACGTGCTTAAACCAAAAATTCATAATTTCAAACGATATTATCACATTCACTTGGTCTTTTCCAGTTTGAGATTCTTGAGCATAAAGCGTTATAATAAAGCATTTCTAAGCAAGTGATTCAATTATTTTTGCACCGCAACATTTGGTCCGCCGACAAATAGGTTAAGGATAAAATAGTCAAAGCATTAGGCACCAAAAGCAATAATTCTCACAAAAAATTTAAAGGGGAAGTTAAAAGCGGACCCCCCACTAGATAACACAACCCCCTCATGTTATACAAGTTGACTAACTTGCATAACAAGGCTGATTAACCTAATTCTGAGACCCGGTAAAGTTATCTAGTGGGAGAACTATATCTCAAGGGTTACAAAATTTTTTTTGAAACTTCGGGGAAAACAATTTCTCTCTCTCTCTCTCTCAGATCTCGCGAAGAACTCAAAATTTTTAGTTTAGGTTTGCTCCCCGAAGTAATAACAAAAAGTTAAGTTCGCGCGCAAAAATTGGCCGCATTTTTTGAAGGGGGGATTAAGTGAAACCGATGTCCCATCTTTTGCGTTCTTTTAGTGTGTATTTAGCTTTCACCACAGCAAAGTCCACGAAAAAGACAAACGAAAAAGATACGAATAAAGACCAACAACAAAGACATAAAAAGACGCCCCCAAAGGCAACAGCAAGTCAAAATGTCCAATCTTGAAATGTAGAAACAGTTGCGGTGATCACACCGCAGCGTTGCTACAACGTTTAACAGTGAGACTGAAAATATCATGTCAAAAGATCTGGACGCGTTCAGAAGCAGACATCAACAGGCTAAACCAAGTATCAACACTTCTCACCCGAAGGCAGAATTTTCTGGTAACTTTGAACCAAGAACTTCAACAGAACTTGACGGAGGCGGAAGCATTGGACAATGATAATCTGGAGTCCAAGGATGTCGATGACAAGTTGACACAGAACGTTGGTGCAATCCAAAGCTTCACGAAACGTTTTGAGGGACCTTCCACAGTAGCAGATACTTCAACGCCATCTACTTCAGCGCTCTCCAATGCTATGAGGGAGGAACTCAGCCAATATCAAGTTACCAAAACTCAAGCCGCCAGTATATCCGGGTAATTGTATGGAATGGACTTCGTTCTTTGATTTGTTCAAAGAAGCAGTCATCGACAACAGTTCTCTTCAAGGAAGTCAGAAGTTGCGGTATCTGAAAGCATCTGTAAAAGGTGATGACGCCAAACTGCTTGCCTCGATACTAGTTACCGATCACAACTTTGACATTGCTATGAATACTCTGATAAACAGATAAGAGAACAAGAGGATCATCATTCGCACACAGCAGCATTCAATTGTTTCGTATCGGTCACTGACAACCGATAATGCCAGAGACTTAAGGAACTTAAATGAAGCAATGGACGAACATCACCTTGTCTTGCAGAATTTGGGAGAACCAGTCGAGAGCCAGGACATCTTTTTTGTTTACTTGATCAGTGAGAAGCTTCCTACGGAGACAAGAAAACATTGGGAGCTTTCTTCAAAAAGCAAGGAACCTCAAAAGTATGCAGAGCTCAGACTTTTTTTTAGAGGAATGCGCACAAGCACTCGAGGCAATATCTCCAAATAGATCAAAATAGAGCAACAAAAACTCAAGTGAACAAGAATCCACGACATTTGCACACACATTTGGCGACTTCCGAGCAACAATGCGAATGTTGTGAAGAAACGCACAAAATTTTCAAATGCGGAAAGATTAAGAAGCTTTCAGTAAAGGAACGTGCAGAGCTGATAAAGGTTAGAAAACTCTGTTTCAATTGTCTGTGACCGGGACACAGATTAGAAGATTGTAATGGATCGAAATGCAAGCAATGTGGTAGAAAGCATCACACTCTTCTTCATCGTGAAAACATTCAAAACAGAAAGAGCAATCAGCAAACAACTAGCGGAACAAACCGCATTCAAGCAAATGACAAACAGAACAACAACGCTACAGCAACAACAGCGATTGCAAAATCTGAGGATCAAAACAAGTTCACAGGAGCTATGACTCAACGAATTTCAGAAGAAACCTTTCTTCAAACCGCTATTGTTTCCGTTAATGTTCACGGCGAGACAATTCTACTTAGGGCACTTCTAGACTCAGCTTCACAAAACAACCTTATAACTGAATCAGCAGTACAACCGTTTTAATTGAGGAAGAAAACCAGCAACACAAACGTTTTTGGACTAGGTGGGAAGGTTCAAGACAACAAAGGTCACCTGGACCTTCTTATCTCATCAAGGAACAGATCGTCAACTGTCAATACTAGTGCGTCAGTTTTGACAAAAATGACTGATAATCTGATATCACGGTTCATTGGCACCAGCCAATTGGAAACAGTAAAGGAGTTGGAGTTTGCTGATCCACACTCAGAGAAGCTCCAGGACGCCATTATTACGTTTCTTGCCTCAGCAGGTTTTGATATACGGAAATGAGTAACTAGCGACTCAAAACTTTTATCAACACTAGCTGCCTTTTTCAGAGAAACGGAAGACGAGAAGATAATTGAAAGCGAAGACTACGCCATTAAGGCGCTTGGGATAAGGTGGAATCCAAATCCTGATCAATTTGGTTTCACAGTAAAACTTGACAAGGGAACTCCGTTTACTAAACGGCAAATCCTTTAGAAGTTTCTCGTTTATTTGACCCAGTCGTATGGCTATCACCAACGACTATTCAACATAAATTCTTTGTTCAACTGTTGTGGATGGACAAACTTAGCTGGGATCAACTTTTATCGGACCCAATTCTACAGCAGTACCTGCGACATCGAGCACAACTGAAGGATCTTGAAAAAACTAGTCTAGAAATCACAATTGCAGTGGCACGTCTTTTGCGACGCGTCTACTACAGCATATGCTGCTGTCGTTTTCATCAGACCGGAGACAGACAATTTCTTTGAAACAAAAATGCTTTACAGCAAAGACAGGAGTTGCACCAATTAAATCAGTTTGTGTGCCAAGGTTGGAACTTTGTGCTGGCCTGCTAGAAGCTAATCTTGTTGAGGCAGTGACAAATTCTTTTAGCGATGAAAGTTTCCAACTCTGAAGGTTTTTGCGTGGTCAGTTTCTATGGTTACAATTGCCTGGCTACAAGATTATCCGCGGAAATGGAAAACATTTGTCGCCAACCGAGTAGCGAAAATACAATAAATTATTCCAGCTAGTAGTTGGAAATATGTTCCAACAGAAGATAAACCAGCGGATTGTGCTTCAAGAGGATTAGCAGCAGCTGAATTGTTGGACCATAAGCTTTGGTGGAATGACCAGAGTGGTTGCGGCAACCTGAAAACGCCTGGCCTTCACTTGACATTTTGAAACCTACAGGAAAAGAGACCGAAAAAGAAGTTAAAGTACAATCTGAACAATGATTTCCTCAAAGAAGATAACGCAATTTTTTTTGATGATAAATCGGCACTCTCCAATACACAAAGTTACAAGGATATTTACGTATGTCCAAAGGTTCATCAGCAGTATTAAGAGAAGAATTCAATCTTCAAAAGTTTAACAGCGGACAACAAAAATGTCGTAAATCATAAAAGCATGCTCTTCAACTCCAAACGAAAAGACTGATAGTAATGAGTCTACGTCTCAACCCATGATCCGGACTTATAATTCAGTCTCCTTACAAGGGAAAGATTTATACAAAGGAAGATTTCAACTCTACAGCTTCATACAGCGAAACTTTCTTCATGAATACAAGATCATCAGTAATCAGCCCACTGAAGATGCAAGCAACAGCAGCAGAAAAGCGACTCAAAAAGACGTTCAGCAACGTAACAAATTCACTGGAACAGAGGGGGTTGATGGTATAGGTAGGGCCGGGGGCCCAGATGCCTACATCAAAACCTGGATTGGTAAAGTCACGGGGATCTCTTTACTTACCAATGCTCCTCAAGGTTTAGGTAGGGCCGGGGGCCCAGGTAGTCTTGTCAGCACCGGGGGTGTAGGTGAAAATGCGAATTCAGTTTCTACTGCCAATTCCTTAGGTACAGGTAGGGCCGGGGGCCCAGGTAGTCATGTCAGCGCCGGGGGCGCAGGTGAAAATGCGAGCTCAGTTTCTATTAAGAATTCCTTGGGTATAGGTAGGGCCGGGGGCCCAGGATGTCTTGTCAGTGTAGATGGTGTCGGGGTCTCAAATGGTGATGTCAGCCATGGTATAGGTTGGGCCGGGGGCCCTGGGATCAGCTGTATATCGTGTCTACCGGGAATACAGACAATTCTAGCGAAACAGTCCATCAATTCAACAAAGATGAAACCAGAGAAAAAAAAATGTTTTATTAACGCCTATGGAGCAGCCACTAAGGGCAGACACAGAAGACGAAAATTTCCTAGAAGCAGCAGTCTCAACAGCCTTTCGCCATTTTTTGATGAAGAAAATAAGGTGATTCGAGTTGGAGGACGCCTAGCCAATTCACCTTACACAATAGACCAAAAATTTCCAGTTCTTATTCCAAGAAAATCATCAATCACTGAAATGCTTCTTCGAGAAGTACACAAGAAAAATCTTCACGGAGGACCTCGACTAACGTTATACACGCTTCGACGAACTATTTGGATACCTGGAGGACTTTCTGTAGTGAAGGGTGTCTTATACAGATGAAAGCCATGTATCCGATTTGATTGCAAATTTTTACAGCCTCAGATGGGAGATCTACCTTGAGAACCAGTAGTGCCGTCATTTGCGTTCAGTCACTGCGGACTCGACTATTGTGGACTGTTCTACACAAAAAATGGAACTCGAACAGTTTTGAAAACATACTTTGCAATTTCCATTTGCTTCAGTACGAAGGCAGCTCACATAGAGCCAGATATTGTCTCTGACCAGGGACGACTGTCTTGCAGCCATTAAAATATTTGCATCTCGTCGAGGTATTCCTGACGAAACATACAGCGGCAACTCAACAACTTTCATTGGGACCAAGGGAGAGTTAGAGTTTCGACAAGCCTTAGCTACTCACGAGTTTGAAGATTTGATAGCTACATTCGGCAAGAAGAACAATATTACTAGGCTTACTATTCCGCTGAGAGGACCACATTTTGTAGGAGTAAAAAAGTCAAATCCTTGAAACGCCACATATACCGCAGCATAAGAAAAACAAAACTGTTTTCTGAAGACTTTACCACACTGTTGGCACAAATTGAAGCAATCTTAAATTCAAGGCCTATTACCTCCGTTTCAAAAGATACCAAGGATGCCTTAGCACTTACACCAGGACACTTTTTAATAGGACGACCAATCATAGCAATGCCTGGCCAAAAATAACAGAAAAAGAAACAATTTCCTTGACACGACAGAGAAAGAGGATGGACCATCTTATCAGGGACTTTTGGAAGAAGTGGTCAACAGAAAAATTGTCATATTTACAACAACGGAAAAAATGGCAAAAGGGACAAACAAATAGTGACATCAATGATGTAGTAATAATCAAGGAAGAGAACACACCCCCCACTCTGTGGCCAAATGGACGAATAACAAAGGTCTTTGATGGAGATGATAAAATAGTTCGAGTTGTTGAATTGAAGACATCATCTGGACTATTTATACGACCAGTCAACAAGCTTGTCTTGTTAATGAAAAACGATATTGACATGCCGACATTAAGATCTGATATGGAAGATGACACAGATGAAGAATGAACAACAGAGGATACAGACAAGGAATTACAGCAAGGAAATATAAATTACAGCTGTAGAAAACTGGCAACGGGAAATGATTGATTTTAAAGAGTATTAATAAACTTTTGATGGGTTGCTGGGAAATACTATTTAACGCAATTGACCACAAAACCAAAAAGCCAGTTTCATTGATACATTAGTAATGTTGAACCATTTCAAGGAGGCCGGTATGTTACGATTTACAATGACCTTTGATACAATGACCTTCAATGAAATGCGAGCAAGATGAGGACAAAAATGATAATTAACCACGTGCTGAAACCAAATAATAATAATTTCAAACGATATTGTCACATTCACTTGGTCTTTTCGAGCTTGAGATTCTTAAGCATAAAGCGTTATAATAAAGCATTTTTAAGCAAGTTATTCAATTAATGTTGCACCGCAACAATCAATTTTGTTCATAAGTTGCCGAATTGTACTGTTTGAGTTGCTCTATCTAATCACATAGCAGTCAGACCAGTTTTTGGGTTCGCCTCAGAAGAACATGAGGTCCAAGTTTGGAAAAATTATGCTCAGATGTCAAAAATGAGACTTTCCTCTCGGTTCTTTTTCTCTTAATAATTTTTCCCTAGTTTAGTTTGCTTCAAGGAATTTTTTTACCAACCATCTGAAGATGAACTAAGATTTTACATTAGTCGAGAAGGGAACAATAAATATCGAAACTAGTGCAAAAGCGTCTGTAGTCCGCAATTGAGTGAATTTTAATTGCGAAGAGCTGAATTAAATGATCATCAACAAATGGTCATCTCTCAAAAACCCAGCATTGAGGAAGTCAGTATCAATTGATCCATTGAAAATATGGCTTAGGGTCGAGACTACCAATTGTTTGAAAAAAGTTGCGACATTTTTTGGCATTTGGCCAGTCAATTCTAGCCTTTTACTAAAATTTTTGCTTGAGTTACAGGTTACAGTTTTCTAAATTCAAAATAAATTGTTTTTTTTTCTTTTGGGGTGAAGAAAGGCGAATATTGGTATGTAATTCGACATAAAAAAGCTAGTAGACCGCAAGGTTCGAGATGAAGTTCAAAAATTGTGAACATTTTCCGACTTAATGTTCAATATTCCCAGAAACCCATTATTTTCATTTTGATGAAGTATGAACAAAGACTTTTGAAAAAGCTTAATTGAAGCGCAGATCTTTCAAAAACTTGGAACAACTACTCCTGTATTTTTTTAGCGATAGAATTTCTAAGAATCTGTTGGAACGGTTTAAGTTGAACAAATACGGCAATTTTGCTTTGAAAACATCAAAATCATTTTTGGGCATGACTATCTGATCAACCATCTGAACGTCAACCATTCTCTGTATTGCCTCAAATAAAGCTGAAAATGAGTTTTCGTTCCTCAAAAAATGTTGCAGAAATTTTCAGTTTGATTTTTGCGAGAACTGAGGAATTTTTGACAAAATATTTGAAATCAACGGCAAAGAGCATTAAACAAAAAAACACTTCAAATTTGAATAAAAACTTGCAGCAAAAGCGGCGTGGAAAAACTGATTTTTATGGAAGGTCAGTGCAACAAAACGATGCTAATGTTAATGTAAATGGTAGAAAATGTTGAACTTATTTATGATAATTATTTAAGAGTATTGAAGATCAACCCTGCAAATGCCACAATTATATAATATCTTTAAAAGAAAACGCTAAACTAAAACTTTGTGTAACGAGTAGCGATGTTTTATTGTTAACGAATTTGTCGTTGAACTTACATAATTTTAAAACATTCGGCCTCAAACTTACAATTTTTTGAATGCTGACACCGAGTGGCTTCCTTGTTTTGACGTTGTGCGAGTAGTTATTCTGTTATTAGTTATCGTTATAGAACAAACACATGAGGCAAAAAAACGAGTTAAAGTTTCTCAAAAGTATATCTAAGTTTTGTTTGCCAGTGAAAACTCAATGCATCTACCAGTTTAATGGGTCATATTATGAACCCTAAGCGCACGTGCCCAAATTCCAAAATGACTTAGGTCTGTTACGGGACGGGGGTTCTGCATCAACCCTAAGCTTGAAAAATTTGTGACTAATTTGAATCGAACAGATAAAACTCCTTTGGAAACTATTTTTGTTACCCATGTTGGATAATAGCCAATTTGTGAGCTTAAGGCGAAGATTTTAGTTTTGTTCTGTCGACGATGTTTCAGAGGTATTGGTAAGCGGAGAATCCTATGGTGTAATAAGTACCTATTAGAAATGCCCGCCGCTAATGTGATCATCAGTACTATTGTAGAAATTTATCACAACAACGTTTCGTGCTAACTAGACCTTTTAGTTCTTAGCATACTCTATTAAAAGTGCGTTTATAATACTTTATTGAGTAATATTCAGGCAATATCTGGCCGATGGCATGGACTATTAGTGTTGCGTATTATAGAATTCTCATTGATTAAGAGGATTATAAATTTGACTGATTGCAGTTTTAATCCGAATCCTGCAAAATTCTTGCAAGAATATTGTAAGTTTAACTTTGTCGTGCAAAATCTTACAACACTTAAATTTTTACCAGATCTTACAAGGGTTACTTTTTTCAATCGGGTTAATTGACTAGGGATTAACCACCTCTATTCCCTCATTCGCTTTGTTTTCAAGTAATTAGATGTCAAATACAGGTCATTTTCATCAACAGCAAAATTGACGATGCTTAATTTGTTGTCAAATTCTGGCCAACTGACGATGCTTAATTTTGGGTAACACATGATTACACCTCACAATCAAATAAGATGTCAGAAATGAACTATTACTTAAAGATCGAAACTAAAATTAGTGGCGCCTTCTATATAAAAATCGAATTATCGTGTCTTTCAAAGTAAAGCGAGGCGTCAAAGAATTAGTAACATGTTTTAGACACTGCCACCGATGCTGTTTGAAAGTACACTCAAAAGCAAACGCTGTTTCAGATGTATTTGAGACTGAAGTTGAGATTAAAAAGATTTGAAAGATGTAAGAGCAAATGAGATAACCAGATAACCGGCGGGGTATTAACATGTCAAACTGATATTAGTCTGGTGTAGCATCTGCTTTCAATTTAGAATATTTACTAATTTTCGAGTTATAACAATGATCTTCTCATCAAGCATTTTGAAAGCAAGTTTTAGCGCAATATTCTGCGCTGTTTTCGCATATGCGTGGAATTATGATGAGCGTAAGTATTTCAGTAACCACCAATAACTGATGGAAGAGAGAATTTTAATTTTGTAACTTTGCAGTTTTCATTAGCCAATTTCGAGTAACTTTCTAATATTTCTGCGGGAATTTAATTATCATGTGTTAAGATTTTTTAAAACTAAGAACGCAGTCCGAAGATATACTACTATGTTTTTCGCGTCCAAAAAGTATTCACTTGAGAAATTTTTGCTTTGTAATGGTAAAAAAAAATAAAATTAATTTAATTTTTTTTGGCGAATATTTGTAATTTTTGAATATTTGTAATCTTATACTGTTAGAATGGCTGCAATTGACCGAAATCAGCTATTTTTATGTAGTGCCTTGGGAAAGAGGATTTTAATACAATTCAAAGTTTTTTGAAGATTCAAAAAAGGGAAAAGAAACTTTGCGATTGAAGTTGAGACGAAAAAATATAAAAGAGATCTGAAGTAGAAATGATAACAGAGTCAATAGGGGCGTTTTAATGTCAAATGAGATTGTCTGGGCTAGCAGCTGCTACAAAAGTTTCAAAGCAGTTTTATCTAGTCTAGCAGCTGCTTCAAACAACTTTCAAGTCATAATTATGAGAAATTCAACTCCAATTTTAATTGCGCTATATTGCACTATACTATGCGCGGTTTTTGCATATTCTTGGGATTACGACGAGCGTAAGTAGTTAACGCTCTTGAATCATTTTTTAAAGAAAGGTTTATTTTGCTTAGAAGAGCTGTCAAAGAGGATCATTATGGTTTTAAGGGGAAACGGACCTAATTTGAGTGACATCATTCGCTGCATATCGATTTGATTTGGTTTTTGTTTAGAAAAAATTTCTGAAAACTTGAGCCATTTGGAAGCCAGGAAATAACTGATTTTGATCGAATTTTTTTTAACATGCAGGTTGCGCGAATTTCGAAAACTTGCAAAAGGCCATACTATCGCACTGAAGAGATATTAGAAGGAAACCGAACTAAATTCTAATTAAAAAATACTACCGCCCTGCTTTAACGTGCCAAGTTTAGGCGATAATGTTATCTCTAAGGTACCAACTTACAGCCGTATCAAAATAATAAAGATCCGTACTAAGAACTTACCAATGTTAATAGGATGCTGTACTAAGGCCTCACGAAGCATAAAAGCGTGCAATATGTAATAAATTAACTAAAAACTCTTAGAAAACTCTCTAGTCAGATTTAATGAACTAACGTCTTCTAAAATTTTTCCAGTGTAATTCTTCGAATTTCCCCTCTATGTTCTCTTTCAATGCTTGGGACAGACACTGGTGGAGTAACTGAAATAGTAATAGGAGAATTGAGCCTGAACAGACAGTAAAACGGCGTCTTTAAACTCTCTCAAAACAAAACAAAACAGCTGAGCCAAAATAAAACAAATTTTATAATATGGCTAATTTCTTGACGGAAAATTTACTCAAATCGAGATAAAAACCAAATTTCTTTTTTTTCTGGTATACTATATGTGTGGTTTTACCCCGCTCCTTTATTTCGTCCGGGCTGGGCGCGGTGAAACGGTATCCACAACAAACATAAAAATATATAATAAAAAAATTGATTTTATTTCGAGAACGCATTTTTGCAGCTTTTTTATTCCAATTGAATTGAGAAAGGCATTGCTGTGAATATTAGTAATATTTTCTAGTTGAAAAAAAAGCACTCATGAGGTTTTTTTGACAAAAATTTAAACATTTATGTTAATACTACAGCTTTCGGAATTTTAGAATCTTGCTCATCAATAGTTGACAACAATAAAAAATTTCGATTTGGTAGCGGAATTATTTCAATGAATTCAGAGAAAATAATCATATAACTGTGAGGCAATAAACTAAAAATTTAAAATATTCAACTCTTTTTTCCGGGCGATAAATGAAGATTCTAGTTCAATACATTGGATTTGGTCCAAATGGAGTGAGAAGGAACTCACATGAATATCTGTACTGGCAAAAATTTAACTGTCAAAGATGAATATATGGAAAACTTTGATATAAATGTTGATTCGAAGATATGTCCTCTTTAGTTTTTATCTCGATACGTCCCTATGGAGTGCTGTACTTAGTTTTGCAATTTCGTGCATCACGAGATATTTTTTATGAGCATTTGGGTACAAAAAGAACAAAATCTCGTAAAAACAATATACTTGAAAACATGCAATACTTGATACGATCCTAAATATATATATATATATATATATATATATATATATATATATATATATATATACATACATATATAAATATATATATATATATATATATATATATACTTATATATATATATATATATATATATATATACATATATACATATATACATATATATATATATATATATATATATATATATGTATATATATACATATATATATATAAATATATATATATATATACATATATATATATATATATATATATATATATGTATAATTTTTCCATCGATAGCATACTTTCATTGAAGTCTACCGATTGGAAGCTTTTCCTAATTTTTTTGCCTATAATATTATATTGCTTATTGAACTTCTCTACCGTCAAACTTATTTTCAAATTATGATTTTCCGGCTCTTTCTTTTTATTAATAAGTTGCTCTACTTCTATCAAAAACTTTGTTCTAATCTCTTTGAGTTTCATTTGAAAAAAAAGAGATAAGCTCCAGACCATTGTCCAGACTAACTTAGCCTTTTAAGCGTTCCTGATCAGATTGTCGTGCGTTCAAAGTTTCATAAGTCCAGGTTATAGTGAGATAAAATAAACCCTGGCCGGGGAGTTTTGCCAAAGACAAGCGGTAACTAGAGTTGACATATCTGAAAATTCACGGCAAATTCTTTTGTATAATTTTGCGGTGAATGCGATGAACTCTGCGTTTCTAAGCGTACATTTTATATTAAATTGCGCTGAATTTAGCATAGAACTTGGAAAAGTTCAACGCTTAGAGCTGTGTTTGTGAGAATCAAAGTTTTGGCCTCCTGTGTAGAATGTGCAAGATCAGCGCTAATTAAAAGCTAAATTATGCAAAGACTATGCTACATGCAAAGCAGATTTATATAAGATCTACGATAAATTTAACGGAAAATTAGGTTAAATCTAAGCTAAACGCAAAGCGAATGTATGTAAGATCTACGCTAAACTTAGCGCAAAAATATGAAAGATCTATCTATTTTCAACGCAAAGTTATGTTAGATCTAGGCTAAACGTAACGCGAAAGTATGCAAGATCTACGCTAAATTCAGTGCAAAATTATGAAGGATCTACGCAAATATCAATGCAATTTTTTGTAAGATCTATCTAATTTCAACGCAAAGTTATGTTAGATCTACGGTAAAAGCAACGCAAAATTATGTAAGATCTACGCTAAATTTAAGGCAAAGTTATATGAGATCTACTCTAATTTCAATAGCAAAAAGTTTGAGATCTACGCTAAATGCAAAACAAAATTATGTAAGATCTACGCTAAACGCAAAGCAGAATTATGTAAGATCTACGCTAAATACAAAGAAAAATTAAATAACATCTACTCTAATATCAACGCAAAATTATTTAAGATCTACTTTAAATTCAACACAAAATTAGGTAATGTTTACTTTTAAAACCGCAAAATGATGTAAGATCAACACAAAAATCGACAAAAATTGGTGCAAAATCTACGCTATAAAACGCAAAAATATGTAAGATCTACACTAACTTCAAAGCAATATTATGTAAGATCTACACTAAACTCAAGACAAAATTAGGTATGAGCAACGGTATATCTAAATCAAATGTATGATCTATGCTCGGGTGAACGCAAAATTATGTAAGATATACGCTAAACCCTAAAAAAATTAATAAGGTTTACGCCAAATTCAACGCAAAATTAGGTAGGATGTACGCTAAATTTAAAGCAAAACATGCAAGATCTTCGCTCTTAGAACTCAAAATTTCTTAAAATCTACGCTAAACTCAACGCAAAATTAGACAAGATCAATGCTAAATTCAACGCAAAAGTATGTAAGATCTACTTTTAGAAACGCAAAATGTTGTAAGATCAACTCTAAATTGAAAGCAATTTTATGTGAGGCCTAGGCTAAGTTCAACGCAATATTATGTAAGAGCAACGCTAAATTCAACGCAAAATTAAGCAAGATCTAGTCTCAAGCGTAGATCGTACATAAATTCGTCCCGACCGTGTACCTATGGCCAGACATTCATTTCTTAACTAATGTTTCCAGGCCGCGTAATTTTTCAATCCCGGGTCGAGATGGCAGCGCCGTTTCAGCGCGTTATTTTGCAAGCAATGTACTGAATGTGCTAAAAGTAAAAAATGAGTTGAATGCGCTGAAAGGCGCAGAAATTAGCTGAATGGGGCTGAAAGTTTTCAAATTTTCAGCTCAAATTTCGTACATAATTTTACGCTGAAATGCGCTGAATCTTTGTAAGAAATGCAATCCAATTTCAGCGTATTTCTTAAAATTATTTAGTGGATTTAAACGCTTTGTGACGCCGATTTCTCAATTTCGAACCGTTTAAATTGCTCTTATAATAACGACTAGCTTTTTCTGAAAAAAATACGCTGAAAAGCGCTGAAATGCGATGAAAAATGTGTAAGAAATGCGCAGAATTTTCTGTGCTTTAGTTACATATTTTTAGCGCCTTTCTTCCTAAACTGTTTTATTAATATAGAAAAAAAAAATTAAATGGGAAGAATTTCGGAAATCAATGTCAATAACGCAATTGATTGAGTGATGACTACGGCACTGGAGAGCAGGTTTCGAGTCCCATTCTGCGCTATTTTTGAAATTTCAATGGTTTTTAGCGCGTTTCTTGCGACGTTTCAGCGATTTTCAGCGCAATTTTATGTAAGGTTTTTTGCAGTGACTGAAGTTTTTGAAAAATCAGCGCATTTCACCGCATTTTTTACATAATTTTTAGAACATTTTTCGACCCGGGACGCACTACGTCTCCTCGTGCGTTTTTGTCTGTAAATATTAAATTTCCGTCTGGACAGTGTCAATCTATCATGACACCATTAGAGGTAGATTCTCTGCTCAGATGGAAGAGATTGGGGTTCTGAATATCCAGAATGCAGTGGCACATCACAGAGCCCAATTGATATCCGGGACTGGTGACGTCACCCAATCATGGCAGTTGGGTTCTTTCCGTTTCTCCAACAACTTTGACCGGGAAATAAGAAACGCAGAGCTGAGCAACACGGGACACAGTTTCCAGGTAAGACAAAAATTCTAATATTTTTTCCAGTGTTAATGAAATCACTTATATAACTAAAAGCGGTTTTCGTGAACAAACGTTCGACTGTTTGTTAATGAACACTCTTACCTCATGGTATAGGGGAAAATGGTATTTATTACGGTGCAGGCCACATCCCGCGTTGTGAATTTCGTCGGAATCAAACATAAGAAAATCGTCGGTATTACATCGCCAAAACCAATCAAAGCCCTTACGTTTTTTTTGTCGTTTTGATCGGTTTTCGTCAGTATTTAAACGTAAGAAGGGTCAGTTTTTGTCGGTTTCAAAACGCAAGAAGCGTCGGTTTTCGACGGTTTCAAAACGCAAGAAGCGTCGGTTTTGGACGGTTTCAAAACGCAAGAAGCGTCGGTTTTCGACGGTTTCAAAACGCAAGAAGCGTCGGTTTTCGACGGTTTCAAAACGTAAGAAGCGTCGGTTTTCGTCGGTCTCAAAACGTAAGAAGCTTCGGTTTTCGACGGTTTCAAAACGTAAGAAGCGTCGGTTTTCGAGTGTTTCAAAACGTAAGAAGCGTCGGTTTTCAACGGTTTCAAAACGTAAGAAGCGTCGGTTTTCGTCGGTTTCAAAACGTAAAAAGCGTCGGTTTTCGACGGTTTCAAAACGTAAGAAGCGTCGGTTTTCAACGGTTTCAAAACGTAAGAAGCGTCGGTTTTCGACGGTTTCAAAACGTAAGAAGCGTCGGTTTTCGTCGGTTTCAAGACGTAAGAAGCGTCGGTTTTCGACGGTTTCAAAACGTAAGAAGCGTCGGTTTTCAACGGTTTCAAAACGCAAGAAGCGTCGGTTTTCGACGGTTTCAAAACGCAAGAAGCGTCGGTTTTCGACGGTTTCAAAACGTAAGAAGCGTCGGTTTTCAACGGTTTCAAAACGTAAGAAGCGTCGGTTTTCGTCGGTTTCAAAACGTAAGAAGCGTCGGTTTTCGACGGTTTCAAAACGTAAGAAGCGTCAATTTTCGACGGTTTCAAAACGTAAGAAGCGTCGGTTTTCGACGGTTTCAAAACGTCAGAAGCGTCGGTTTTCAACGGTTTCAAAACGTAAGAAGCGTCGGTTTTCGACGGTTTCAAAACGTAAGAAGCGTCGGTTTTCGACATTTTCAAAACGTAAGAAGCGTCGGTTTCGTCGGTTTCAAAACGTAAGAAGCGTCGGTTTTCGACGGTTTCAAAACGTAAGAAGCGTCGGTTTCGTCGGTTTCAAAACGTAAGAAGCATCGGTTTTCGACGGTTTCAAAACGCTAGAAGCGTCGGTTTTCGACGGTTTCAAAACGTAAGAAGCGTCGGTTTTCGTCGGTTTCAAAACGTAAGAAGCGTCGGTTTTCGACATTTTCAAAACGTAAGAAGCGTCGGTTTCGTCGGTTTCAAAACGTAAGAAGCGTCGGTTTTGTCGGATTTAAAACGTATGAAGCGTCGGTTTTCGTCGGTTTGAAACGTACGAAGCGTCGGTTTTCGACATTTTCAAAACGTAAGAAGCGTCGGTTTCGTCGGTTTCAAAACGTAAGACGCGTCAATTTTGTCGGATTTAAAACGTATGAAGCGTCGGTTTTCGTCGGTTTGAAACGTACGAAGCGTCGGTTTTCGACGGTTTCAAAACGTATGAAGCGTCGGTTTTCGACGGTTTCAAAACGTAAGAAGCGCCGGTTTCGTCGGTTTCAAAACGTAAGAAACGTCGGTTTTTGACGGTTTCAAAACGTAAGAAGCGTCGGTTTTCAACGGTTTCAAAACGCAAGAAGCGTCGGTTTTCGACGGTTTCAAAACGCAAGAAGCGTCGGTTTTCGACGGTTTCAAAACGTAAGAAGCGTCGGTTTTCAACGGTTTCAAAACGTAAGAAGCGTCGGTTTTCGTCGGTTTCAAAACGTAAGAAGCGTCGGTTTTCGACGGTTTCAAAACGTAAGAAGCGTCAATTTTCGACGGTTTCAAAACGTAAGAAGCGTCGGTTTTCGACGGTTTCAAAACGTCAGAAGCGTCGGTTTTCAACGGTTTCAAAACGTAAGAAGCGTCGGTTTTCGACGGTTTCAAAACGTAAGAAGCGTCGGTTTTCGACATTTTCAAAACGTAAGAAGCGTCGGTTTCGTCGGTTTCAAAACGTAAGAAGCGTCGGTTTTCGACGGTTTCAAAACGTAAGAAGCGTCGGTTTCGTCGGTTTCAAAACGTAAGAAGCATCGGTTTTCGACGGTTTCAAAACGCTAGAAGCGTCGGTTTTCGACGGTTTCAAAACGTAAGAAGCGTCGGTTTTCGTCGGTTTCAAAACGTAAGAAGCGTCGGTTTTCGACATTTTCAAAACGTAAGAAGCGTCGGTTTCGTCGGTTTCAAAACGTAAGAAGCGTCGGTTTTGTCGGATTTAAAACGTATGAAGCGTCGGTTTTCGTCGGTTTGAAACGTACGAAGCGTCGGTTTTCGACATTTTCAAAACGTAAGAAGCGTCGGTTTCGTCGGTTTCAAAACGTAAGACGCGTCAATTTTGTCGGATTTAAAACGTATGAAGCGTCGGTTTTCGTCGGTTTGAAACGTACGAAGCGTCGGTTTTCGACGGTTTCAAAACGTATGAAGCGTCGGTTTTCGACGGTTTCAAAACGTAAGAAGCGCCGGTTTCGTCGGTTTCAAAACGTAAGAAACGTCGGTTTTCGACGGTTTCAAAACGTAAGAAGCGTCGGTTTCGTCGGTTTCAAAACGTCAGAAGCGTCGGTTTTTGTCGGTTTCAAAACGTAAGAAGCGTCGGTTTTCGACATTTTCAAAACGTAAGAAGCGTCGGTTTCGTCGGTTTCCAAACGTAAGAAGCGTCGGTTTTGTCGGATTTAAAACGTATGAAGCGTCGGTTTTCGTCGGTTTGAAACGAACGAAGCGTCAGTTTTTGTCGATTCCCAACGTACGAGAAATCGGATTTTGACATACTTCAGCTGCTATATTGTCGGAAGTATCTCAAGTCAAGCTGAAAAGCCGACTTTCACGATTTTCCAGTATGACATGCTTTTTTACCCTCCTCCATTTTTCTTCCGGTTCTTGACACCCATGCAAAGATCATGCAACCCGTGTTGAGGACAACGACGAAAAAACGAGAATATATTGTGAGAAATTGGAGTTTTCGTCGTTTCGTGGTCGTTTTCGTATATTTGTCGTCGTTTTCTTCGTTTTCATTAGTTCCGTCGTTTAAGTCGTCTTTCAAGTGTAAGAAATGATTGTTTCCTCATCATTTCTTTGTCGTTTCTTACGTCGTATTTTTTGAAATGAAATCGTTGGTTTTTGATCGTTTTTTCGTCGTTTTTTTTTGTGATTTCTTACTTCGTTTTTTTTTCAGAAGAAATCCTTGTTTTTTGATCGTTTTTTTTGTTGTTCAATTGCTCTTGAACTGGTTTTCCTCTATTAGATCGTTTTGGCATATCTGTATAATGGCCTGAAAGCGTAGTGGTCAGTGCATCAAGTGATGTATCGGAAGTTCAATGGTTCTAATCCCCGTGGTGATCTCGTTTTTTCGTCGTTTTGTTTTTTAAAACGATCTTTTCCTACATAAAAGAAACGACGAAATAACGAGCAAAACGACGATTACCACGTAGGGGCTTTGATCGTTTTTGTGTCATGAAAACGAACAAAAAACGACGATCTCTTGCAAGTGAAAAGCAAAATTCCTCAACACAGAAGTTCGTACATATCTTGATACTATCTTGCCATGTAACATGGCAAGATCTTGGCAAGATTTTCTATGATTAAGTATGTTTCTTATCAAGGCTATCAGGTTTCATGTCACTGGTTAGGCTGATCAGAACTCAAAAGATGCTTTCAATAATCTTTATGGTGGATTTCCAGTAATCATTTGAATGTAAATTCTAACATCCGGAAGCATTTTTTCAAACTTTACTTCCTCAGACGCTAGAAATAACAGCTCTAAAAGAAAAAAAAATCTTGCAGAGTTTCAAAATCTTTCAAGGAATTTGCAAGAAAAGTGCATCAAATTGAACATTTGATCCTTGATGAAAAATCTTGCAGGATTTTTGCGAGATTCGAATCATCGTGCAAGAACCTTGCAGAATTTAACTCCGTTTCTCACTAGGGCTGGCAAGATTCTTGAAAAATTTATAGTTCTGCGGTTGATTGGGTTGAAACTGATTGTATTAGCTCGATTATATTAGCTGTGTCACTGCAATTTACAGCCGCGTTTTAGAGCTATTATATTCATGATCTATAATTAAATCATGTTAATGCATGGATGCAGCAGTGAAAATATAAAAGATAACCCGAGTCCAGGTACTGCTGGTGCAAGTGCCATTGTCTGAGAGGTCTCAAATGTCTTCAAACGTCTTGACAAGAGTCTTGACGAGGTCGCATCTGAGGTCATTAAAGACGTGTTCATGAGGTGTATTTTTTGGTCGGTGACCTCTCAACCTGGAAGCTGTAAACACAAAACGAATCGCATTTTACCAGTGGTCTTACATTAAATCGCCGATTATTTTACCAGTGATGTTAACTATAAATTTCCGACTCTAAAACACCCGGGTTGACCACCACACACCGATCTTAGATACCATATCAAAGTCATATATGGAGTGTATGGCTTCTTAGATACCTTATCCAAGACCCTGCAAAAGTTTAAAAGTACTCTAAAACGAAGTATTTTGGCTTGCTATATAAAGCTCTAGAGGCATTATTGCATTTGGATGCGGCATTAATTTTTTTCAGTGGTTTTTTATATTCCATATCCAAGACCGTAGACTTTTACTGACATCCAAGGTCATAAACGATTTTTCGTGGATCCTCAAATTTTTACTCAAAGACGCTTTTCGTAACATCCTAGAGAGCTTCCAACGAAAAAAAATGGCGATCTAAAATTACTCATGAAAAAAAAACTTTTTTTGCTGTCATGGATATCATATACATGACCATAGACTTTTATTTTCCATACAAGACCATCAAACTTGTTTGTACAACTTCATTTTTGCCTCCTAAAAACATTTTACAACATGTTACGGAGAAAAAAGTTTCAAAAAAATTAAGCTCTGAATGAACTGATTATTGTTTTCTTTTTGTCAGTTTGTGTGTTTGTGGTGTAAAACGTAATCGATCGATTGTAAATTGTTTATCTGGTTGCAATGTCAACATTTGTCCTCAATCTTAGAAACCATATCCAAGATCATATATGGCGTCTTAGATATCATATCAAAGACCATAATGATTTCTTAGATACCGTATCCACGATCATATAATTTAACATTTGTGATAATGCATTGAAAAGCCGTCATTTGGTTGCAATGTTTAACATTTGCCCTGAATCTTAGAAACCATATCCAAGATCATATATGGCGTCTTAGATATCATATCAAAGACCATAATGATTTCTTATATACCATATCCACGATCATATAATTAAACATTTGTGATAATGCATTGAAAAGCCTTCATTTGGTTGCAGTGTTTAACGTTTTTGCTGAATCTTAGAAACCATATCCAAGATCATATATGGCGTCTTAGATATCATGTCAAAGACCATAATGATTTCTTAGATACCATATCCAAGATCATATATGGCGTCTTAGATATCATATCAAAGACCATAATGATTTCTTAGATACAATATCCAAGATCATACAATTTAACAATTGTGATAATGGATTGAAAAGCCTTCATTCGGTTGCAGTCTTTAACGTTCTTGCTGAATCTTAGAAACCATATCCAATATCATATATGGCGTCCTTTGTTCCATATCTAAGACCATAATATGGCTTACTGGATACCATATCCAAGACCCTAAACTGTTCCATTGGTGAGAAAACCGTCAAAAACGTGCTGCACTGCCTAAACTACCAATTTCATGTAAAATCTTGAAATTCATGCCAAAGATTATTTATGGCTTATTAGAAACCTTAGCAAGATCATGCAAGAAATTTTTGCTTAGACTTGGATGGAAACATATATGGTCTTAGATATGGTATCTAGGAAGGGTCATCCCGAACAGTTATAAGTTTTGATAGAATTAATAAAACCAATATAAAGCAAATAATGTTCTTTTTAGCTGACAGTCGAGGGCTCTAACTTGTTCATGCGAGGAGGGGGACTGAGAGGGCACAAATACGAATTAGCCCAATTTCACATGCACTTTGGGAGCGATTTCTCACGAGGGTCGGAACATACCATAAATGGAAGACACTACCCCGCAGAGGTTTGCCAACATTGAAAAATACTAAATTTCAGTATCCTTGTTGCTTTTCGGTTAAATTAAGAAAAAACCTAATTTAACAAAAGGCGGGTTCTTGTCCATAATAGCTAACAGCCGCTCCCCAAAGATTAATGGTCATTTAAAGATTGTATTAAAAACAATATTGAGATCTCTGGACAATTCGGTAATGATAGTTGGCATGTTTCCAGGTTCATTTTGTGTTCAAAGACACGAACACTGGATCACTGGCTGTCTTGGGATTCTTCGTTCAGGTCAGTTTTCAAAACTTTTCAAAAACCCGAGAAACAACCATATCTCATAAAAACTCTAAACCACTCTTATTGGGTAGATTTTAAACCGGGCTACCAGTGATTGTTGTTTTGTCATTTCGAGTTTGTATTGACTTTTAGTGCAATTTTATTCGATGTATATGTCTGCTCTTTTTTGATTTGTTTTAATTTCCGAAAAAAAATTAATTGGTTCTGTTTAGATTGGCCCATATTCTTCGTCCGATAGTTGGGACTACTTGATTGGACTTCTAGATGCCATCAAGGAAGAAGGTCAGTTTTTTCACAAAGGATTTTAGCGATTGAAGAGTTTGAAGCCTTGAAAGAGCCTGCAAGATAATAATTAATAATTTTGGTTACTGCGTAATGGCAGCGGAACAGCATTAGACCACTGTGGCCCGCTCTCAGCTGCCTTTTTTTCTTATTATTCCCCACATTTCAGACTGATATTTTTATGAGCAGTACTGCTCTTTTTTGGTGCCTATGGCCACTTTTTTAAGCGTCTGAAACTTTCACGTGATCTATTTCAAAAGCATTCATGCTTCTTAAAATTTCTGTAAGCGCTGAAATACTCGTATGAGTTGCATCTTGTATCAGTTCAATTAGTACAACGTTCTTGTTTTGGCAGTTTCCGCGTTTCCTCAAATTTGCATGTTTTGATTCTGAAGCTAAAGACATTATATATAATTCATTTGATGAAAGGTTTTAAGTATTATTGACTAAAAGGTTTTAACTAAAAGAAGACAGGCAATAAAATTGATTGGTCCTATTTTCTATTGCTCCTCATATTTGCCATTTTTGGTCACATACTATTTTTCTGTTGAGTTTTGATATTTTTTTCGAAACTTTTCAAGACCTCATAAACATGTTTTCTCTCAAAACTGTTCCTCACTGTTCGTTTATTTGTTGATAACTTCTTAAAAAAAATTTTTAAATTTTTGACGTCCATTAAAATGCTTTAAAATTTAAAAACGTTTAAAAAAATAATGCCGTAATTGTCAATCAGCTCTACCCCGCCCCCTACATAACCCTCCACCAAAACAATCCATCCCCTCCTCAACAACCCCAATCTATCCACCTCCTCCCCTCATACCCATAAGCTAATAAATTAAATCTGGATATTTCAAAAAGTATCTATCGTTTTATTATGCAAATAATTTTTGTTTTTATCTTCTTTATATATTCGTTGATCGTTCTGGTTTTTTGGAAAATTTAATTGATTGTTTTAATTGCAGATAAATTTTCAAGTCTCTTCCGGTAATCTGCCGGCGATATTTCATTTTGAAAAAGCTCCCCACCGGAGGTTGGTGGCAGAGCAAATCAGTGCTGAGTCAGTCTAGAAACATTCTGTTCATTTTAGGATGGCAGTACTCTGTTCATGTCACAATTCGCAATGACTAGTCTGATTTTTGAGTAAATTTTACTTGATGGAAAAAACAAGTTCAGCTTATACTCCCGCCAACAAGGTTTGCTTTGGATGCGATTCGAACTTCCGAATGAGTACTTGTAATATTTAATTTGGTAGCAAGCCGTATTCACTGAGCTAAGTGAGTTTTGTGTTTATTGTCTGCAAACTAGCTTATGTATAAAAAGTTTGTATAATGCTATAGTAATTACCGGCCATAAACTACAAAAATATGACGTTATTTTTACTAAGACTTCAGTTTGGGGTATGAGTATTTTGCAAACTATACAAGATAAGCTTAGGCTGGGCGAACTCTAAGACCTCAATACAATAATAATGAAGGAAAACTTAACATAAAGAATATAAAATTTTCTGGAGATGCAATGGTTCAGAACTGAATTAAGTTTTTACTCTTTATATGTGCTGGTTCAGCGCTGAAAAGCTCTGGGACTCAAGCCCGGACCACTCATTATCTGTTTTTACACTAGACATAGTTTCTCCATATTATAGATGCATAATTTGAAAAATTTGACAAATTTATTTTATAGGTTTTAATAACCTTCAAATGAAAAATTAAGAAAACCCAGGCGTTTGGGAACTCATGCTTCAATTTTTGGAAAATGAAAGTTTAAATAACTTACCTACAAATTTCTGGTCAGCCTGGTTTCGAAGGTTCTCAGAAGTTTGAACAAAAATAACCTTAGGTAAAATTGAAATTGTGGATAAGATAAATATGACCTAGCTACACAAGAAGCTCCACTTAATAGGAGTGTACTTGGCTAGAAAGATGAAGCGTCCAGTAACACGAAAAAATAGAACCTTGCAGTTGATTTAATGATTATTGCACACTATGCTTGCAAGTAAAATATGATGGGTCGAAGCCAGTACTGGGTGATTTTCTGGCAGTACTGGTGCTTAGACTCTCAAAAAAATTAACTGTATTGCAAAGAAACCGATGAGCCCATTATTCATTCCATTAGAATGAATATGCTTGAAGTCTGTACAAAATTCACGTTTTTCACATCTTTGAAGCACAAATTTTTGAACAACCAAAAAAATTTAATAATTTCAATCTGATCCTTTCAATTCATTTTTATTGTTCAAAATGTACTGGACAAGACTCATTTCTCTTCGATTTTTGGGAGCTTTCAGAATCTACCTCCCCCCCCCCCCCCCCCAAGCTGAAACAGTTAAGGTGATAATCCCCCGGGCTCGAGCATTTTTTAAATAGTAGCATAGCAAGTTGCTATGTAAAACATATAACATCGCAGTCATAAGAAAACACAAGGAATGTCTTCGGAAGACAATTTTATTTCAGGGAGTCAGATTGAGATTCGTGATAAGATAGTGATGGGTGAGTTTCTACCAATCCACGATAAAGACATGATGGGCGGATTCTACAGGTACATGGGATCCCTCACAACTCCACCCTGCAGTGAGGATGTTGAGTGGACTGTATTCCACCTTCCACTTTACATCACGTGGACACAGGTGAGCTGAAACATGACCTCAATAAAATACGCAAAACCATTCCACTTTTCATAACCATCAATTTCCTTGTGAAACAATATAGTTAAAATACTTGAAAAGACTCTGAAAAACAATATAGTTAAAATACTTGAAAATACCCTGACACGTTTCTTTTTTAGAAAAAGTGATGACATTTAGATGACAATTTTTTTCAAGGTCTGACATAATGACATAATGAGGTTCATAAAATTTCGATCACTCACGTACTCAAAACACTTCCCCTGTCTTCATGTTCACGACCTACATGCTTCAATATAGTAAATTAGGTTTTATTTTTATGAAAGTTTCAAGTTGAGAAACCAGACCGAAGTGATCTCTGATCTGACCGTTTCCAGATTTTCCCTCTGATCAGATCATACCAGACCAAGAAAATCTCTGATCAAAACTACAAGCGATCATTTTCCACATTATTCTCCGATCCAACTCTTTTCCAGACACTGTTGGTCGAGTTGCAAACAGCACTTTGTACCTCCCAAATGGCGTGATCAAAATTGACTAGGTCTGGTGTCTCAAATTTTGCTCCGGTTGAATTCAAGATCATGGTGAATTAACAGGAATTAACAGCTCTGAAACTCAACTTGACATATGATTAATTTTATTGATAATTGAAAATTCTTAAAAGTAAATAAAAATCAATTATCCTTATTTCGGTGGTCATCAAAAATCTTTCTTCAATTTTTTAGGTACAGTTTAGTTAAAGATTTGTTCCGGCAGTTGTTCCGGCAGTTGTTGTTTCCTCCTCAACTGAGCAGAAATTTCCCTTTTTTTCACATTTAGTGGGTGATTATAGTTGCCGAAAAGCGGTCATTATATTGAAAAGTTCTGTTTGCTGCAAAAGACACGCTAATACAAATTGAATAATGGCAAGACTCGCTAGTAATTTAAGAATGAATCAGGCTTGGAAAAAACCGAAAGAAAAAATTAATAGATATTTTGCTAGTTGATTGTTCTGTTGAATTTTTGACCTAAGATAGAAAACCAGAAACCCTATTCTAACTAGTGGAATGTCTCCTTTTGTTCACTATACTGTACTATTTTTTTTCTTAAGTATTACAATATTCAATTTCAAAAACAAAAAAAAACACAAAAAAATGCCAATCCTTGATGACATAAAAAACGTGAAGAAACTTCCAAAAAAAAAATTATGGCAACAAGCATACTCAATCCCGGTTTGCTCTTCGGAGTTCTCGGTACTCACTATTTTATTGATCGAACCCTTCCACAACAAGATATTACCAAATAGATTTTCATCTCGTGAAAATTGGTAGTAGTTCTAGTAACTTTTTGGGATCTTTTAACTTCTTTGAAATGTTTTCTATTTTTTTTTTTGGATTTTTTAACTCCTTGAAAATCATTTACCTGCTGCCAACAAAATTATTGTCTGTCAGAATTTGCTCAAATCTGATCTTCTCTTTCCGAATTCGGTAATTTTTGAGGAGTTCAATTGATGAAAAAGAAATGGGTAAGGAAGAAAAAAGAACTTAATTCGTTTCAGATCATTACTAAAGACGGCAAAAATTAGCGTATTAGAAAAACGATATACAGCAACGGCAGAGAAATCAACGTATTAAGCTTAGGATCATCTGTTAAAATGACATTGGTCAAAGCAACAAGTGTCTTGCCGGATAAGTGTGTCATTATACGTCAGTACTGAATCATAAATTTTTTATTATGATTTTTACTATTAACAGATTTCTGATCATGGCACTAATAAGACATTGCTTGGAAGAATTCGCAGTAAAATTTCAAATTTCTGGTCAAAATAATACTTTTTCTCTGCATTCACCAGAACAAAATGACCTTTTTCTCTTTATTTGTTTTCAGCGTAATGATTTTTGCGCCGAACTCGCTCTGATCACTCTGAAAAAATGAGCCTCATGGAAAATAAAAGTGAAAGGAAACTTTTTTTATCAAACACCAAAAAGGGATAAGCGTCATAAAATTATACGTCTGCATTAAATTTTTGCTATCCTATTGGTACAATCAAACTTAAGATCAAAGCTCACCTTTTTCTGATCGAAACCGTTGAGAATATCAAACTTCATTAAGCATAAACACGTCTTGATCGACAGTTTTAATGATTTGTTTTACGGAATTTATGTTCTGTTTATGTATAAAAGTTAATTGTAAGCAAAATATAACGCCTACATATATTTACTTTTTAACCTTTAATTAACGTTTATTCAAAAGTTATATGTTTGCACGCTCAAGCTTTAACATGGAGACACTGAGGCTCGTACAATATCAATTATTAGCATGTACCTCAATATTATTGCCCCGTTTTTTGTTTTTTTTTAATGCTGAACCGTACCCCCGTGAGTTGTTGATAGTCTGATCATGCGCATTCGCTTCAATTTCGAGCTCACTTTATACTGGAAAACGCGCTTGACAAAGGTTTGACCAGTGTCACTTTTTCAGTCTGGCAATTGGTCAGTTGGTCTGATCAGAGACCCTGTCCGCGGTCACATCAATCTTGTTTTTTATGTTTCAGTACCGAACGATAGTAAACTGTTGTGACGATAGCCACGGGGGACAAATCGAAAACAACTATCGTCTGACTCAACCTCTAAATGGACGGATAGTGCTCACAACATTCAAGTGATATCTGGATACTGACTAAGAAAACCGAAGTCTTGACACGAATTATAATCAAGGATGTTTTCTGCGACATATTGTAATAAAAAATATTATATTTTTATGTAATTGGTGTAGGCATAATCAATGAATCAATTTAATCTAGTTCTGAAAACTAATTTGTACAGACGGACACAAGTCTGTTTCCCAAAACATGTGAGGATTTTCAGCGAAGAAATGTGACATCATTCAAAAGTCAATGCGGTCAGTGCCGCATATGCAATAATTTCAAATAATTTTTCCACCAAATTGGCTGCAAAATTGGACAAATTAGTCTTTCCAATAAAAAGCCCCGCCTCATCAGCTTGCGTGGGGCTGAGACCCAAAAGATCTATAGAGTATTATGCATAAAACATTCAATGTAGTGATGAATGTGATGGTAAAAGGACTAGGAGGTAAGAGGAGACAAAAAAATTATAATCTCGCAAAATTATTTACAGTCCAATAAACCTTTCCATCTATTTATAGTCTTCCTGGATCCCTCCCATTATAGCCCCCTCACAGTTTCTAAGCCCTCAAATTGATATAATTACCGTAGTTGGTGGATTATAAGTTATATGACCACTATGCGGGGTGCTATGATTGAAAAAAAGCGATTTTCATCAGAGGGACACCTACATGTTCAACTAATGTGTTTTTCAAAACAATGAGTTCTTAACGCAAAGTGGCACAAAGGGATTAAAGAGATAAAGTACAAATGTATCTCTTGGACTCTGAAACAGCGCTGAAAAACCAATTTTAATTGCCGCTGAAAAACAATTTTTTAATTGCAAAGCCTGGATACATATCTAAAACATTAGAAAAGAAAGCTATTTTTAATTTCTTTATGCACGATGAGTGTTCAATGGGAATATGAGTTCATTGAGTTTTCTGAGGTAAACTAAATCCTGTTCTTTTTGATGAAATACTGATGTTGCGGAAAATAAGTATGAGCAGCGTAATGTCGTACTTTTGTAGCGAAAATGTTTACAGTAAGGTAACCGCTCTTCATACAAAAGCAAAAGAAATTACCACAACAGTCACAAAACTTAGTGGCTAAGAATTTCTACGCAACTTAACAGCAACGAATTTCTAAAGCAACTCAACAGTTTAAAGCAGGTGGCAGTTTGAATTGCGTAGAAAGCAGGTATAATGGTAGGGAGTTAATTTGAAGTCACTGCTTTCATGCAAAAAATTTAACTCAAAAAATAAGACTAGACAGTGTAAGTTTCGACATGAATTAGACTTACCCAGCGCAGACACACTCTGTCAACAACCACTAGGAACCTAAAGAGAACTCTGCGGTCCTTTCACATTTTTCTTCATATTCTTTCGTTTAAAAAATCTTTTATCCGTTAAAGGACAAGTTAATTCATTGTGCTAGCGATTTGAACGTCGACGTATTAAGTCAAAAAGGAAATATTTTTTTTTCTTCTTTTCCCCGCTTCTGTTTTTCCTGATCTTTTTCAGTGTCAGCCTTAAATTGATCAAATCGAATTAAAAAATTACAATTCGTTCAAAGATGCAACCGGGAAATTAAATTATAATTTCTTAAAATAAGACTCCATAAATGAAGCAGATGACATGAGATAATCTAATCATTGTACAGCAAGCTTTTGTCAAAATCCATTTGGCTGCTGAGTGCAATTAAAAGAGAAAATTCAAGACAAGGGTCTTCACAAAACAAATGAAGGTGCATCTTGAGGAATCAGATTATTTGTCGGAGAAAAAAACAGCAACTTTTAAATCAGGAAATAAAAAGCGATGTTTATTTATTTGCTTCAAGGATCGAGAGACACAACAATTTGAAAAATTTCCGCACGCACCAGCCTACCACCTCATCATTCCAACCTTAATATATATAATTACAATATATATATATATATATATATATATATATATATATATATATATGTGTGTGTGTGTGTGTGTGTGTGTGTGATTGTGTGTGTGTGTTTGTGTGTGTGAGTGTGTGTGTGTGTATAAGAACTCTAATTCAGCTACTTTTCTTTTCAAAACCTTTTCAATTTTTTTGAGGGCATCGCCGACTAAAGCGTCCACACCTTCAATATCACCAAAAAGCGTGTTTTAAATTTTTGTTACTTCCCTGAAATTTTTTGGCACATAAAACTTCGGCACTTTTCCTGGAGTGCTAGCCGAATGGTTTCCTGCTTTGAACAATTTATGGATATTATTTCACGTCTTTCTGTTTCTTACATTTTAGTTGGTTGATTTTCTTCTCGAGCAGACGATTAAGTTTTTTATAAGAAAAAAAAACAATTTATTTTTTTTATTATTTTCTTGTTGGTCAATTATTCTGATTAATCATTAGTTTGGTTTGGGCAACAGATATTCTAAAAAACGATTTCCACTTAATACCCAAATGCTAGTGATATTTTCACGTAGCTCAATTTAGCGACTAATTGAGTTGTTTAGACTTTGCTTGTTTGGATAACTCCAAATTATGATTGTGCTTTAATTGGTTTCAGCCATTTTCTCAAAAGCAGAATCCTCTGTGCTGACCTATGGTGCTTAGTTTAATCAGAATTTAGTGGTAAATTGTGATACCACAGGAGCAGTTAGATAAATAGCCTAGGTCCACTTTTCTAGATAAAAATCAAATCTCTCCTAATCAAGTTAGCTATTCAAATTCAAGTACTCAGTTTTTCCAATGTACCTCACGGGACTTATACAGTTACATGTTTCTTTTTATTCAAAGTTTTAAAATATACAAATCATTTGTTTAGCCCACTCTTGCCGTTTTTTGAATATTTGACAAGATATCACTCCCACGTATGGAAGCTAAATTTATTCCTTCACTCTCCTTAAAATGTTTTTGAAGAGAAATTGTTCAATTATAACTTTCGAATGCCAGTATGTTTGTTTTCGCCGTAAATAGGGTGAATAGCAGGAAACTAACCGCTTCTGTGTACCGTTAATGAAGACTAATTGGTACGAAAAATACAATTGAGGAAACAGTTCTTATGTGGTTCAGCTCACCAATTATAAAAGGAAATGAAAAAATCCCCGTCGCGTTCTTCCCTCTCAAGCTTTTTTGGCCTCCTTCAACTTCATCAAGAGAAGGTGTGAATCCATTATTTTTTAAAAATTATTTAAAATCCCGCATTTTTTCTCATTCAAAAGCCTAATTCTTGTGGAAAACTCTGAATTTTGCAGTTAGTTAGATCTCATTCGCAAATCACTTATTTAAAATAATTTTCAACGCAGAATTTTTCAAATTAGACACAAAACTTGATTTATTTCTATTCTAATTTTAATCATAATTGTCGCTTTGCTTTTTTCGCAATCTGATAATTTTCTCGGTTTTACAATCACTAAAATTTGTTTTATACAAAGTTGCTGACTTTTGCCGTCTGTTCATTTCCCCATAGCTTGTTTGCCGTTACTAGCTTCATTAGTGTACAAAGGTTTCAACTTTTAATTAAATATTTTGTCACAAAAATTCACATCACTTAAGATAAACTTTACAACATCTTTTTTTAACCTACTTATCGTAATGTTACCGCTTTTTGGCTTTATTGAAAACAAAAAAAATCGCTTGCTTTAACATAAATTACTTAGCGAACTTTCTTTTGAATTTTTTGAATCCATCTTTTCGGCTTGTCGCGCTCTCTTTCTGTCGGGACGTTTTTTAGCTGATTTTCATTATCTCACATAGAATTGCCTTCAAATTGATGGGCTTGCTTTTGAACTTAGCTTCATTCCGAGCCATTGGGAGTAATCATGCACAAATTTTATAATTTTGCTGTACAGTCACGCTGCATTCGTGTAACAAATCCTAATGGAAACAAATATGTCGTTCTTAAAAAATTCCTTGAGTGCAGTGCGGGGAAAAATATGCCTCTATGCTTCTTTCATATTTTTGGGCTGGTTTTGATTATCAAGATAAGTTGTAATTTTATATTGATTGAAAAGATATTTCTGTGAAAACTACGAAAAATGTGAAAACATTTTTTATTGGGGGATAAATATTACTGATGTCATCACTATTCTCTAATGCTGTTCACAAATAAAAGCATTTTATAAAATAAAATATATTATAAAATATCATATATATATATATATATATATATATATATATATATTATAAAATGAAATATATTATAAAATATTTAAAATATATTGTGCTCAAAATTTACTTCTTCGGAAACAGTTGTCAGATCCCAAAGTGTCTGCCAAAGCTCAAAGTTTTTTGTTAAGGAAAACGTTTCTTTAATTCTGTTATAGGAAATGTTCCAATGGCAAAGTAGGAACACACTCTGCAGACAAGCCTTTTTGTTGGATTAAATGCTTATTGTAAGAAAAAATTATCTAATCATGCTTAATCTACGAAAATGGTGCTTATCTAGTTCAAAACTGTCTTGTAATTATGTCTCCATCTATATGAGGACTTCATCTTCGTGTGCAATTTTTGAGTTCTGTTGGAGCTTTCTTCTAATCTGTTTTAATCTCATCTTACGCAGAGTCATTTTTATTCTCTGATATTATATCTCAGTTTTTTCAGAATAAATAATAGTGTCCTTCGAAAGCCAACAACCTCGTAGAATGCTAGAGACAATGGAACCTTTACAAAAAGCGTTTATGGGTGACAAATTGAAATTATTAACATAAGATTAAAAAGAATCAAATTTGTAAAATGATAAAATGTTAAAATTGCGTCGCCTCCTGTATTTTCTCGGTCCACAAATTCACGTGAGAGTTTTTGAAAAAAAAAGAGTTTGGTACAGTGAGCGCGAACCTCTCATTCAACTTCCGAGGAGCTCATTGAGGAACAGATACTTGTCGAGTGCTCGAATTATCCAAAGTCAATAAAATTGACGTGAGCTTAATTTTCCTTACATAACTAAAACATTTGAGCACGGTATCAAAGTCGACCAATACAGTTTTCATAATTTTACCTACAGCCTCTTTATTTCCAACATTTTGTCATTATATTCATTTGTTTTTTAATTTGGTGGTACATAACCGTTTGTCAAGAAAATCAGATTTGAAAATCGTTAGTAGTAACAGAGTGAGCTACAGTGCACGGGAGAAGGTGACCCCATGTATGAAGATAGGGTATAGCGTACAGTTTGCAAATGGGTTTCCCCTAATGTGTTAAGATAGGCTATATAATCTAGTGGTGCCCTGATGTGTTAAGATTAGGTATAGCTCCCGTGTATAAAAAGGTATTAGCGCCACCATGCATTAGGATTAGGTATAGTTTCCATGTATTAAGATTACGTATAGATTCCACGTAAAAAGAATAGGTATAGCTTCCATGTATTAAGATAAGGTATAGCATCCATGTTTCAAGATTTTTTTTAAGATCCAGGATTTTTCCGCAGCTTTTCCATACTTTTTCTGATTTTGAGTAATCTCTAGATACATGCGCTATAAGTCATTATAAGAAGCAATTTCTTTAGCATTTTATGTCATTGCGTTGGTCAAATTGTTACTATTTTGTAATTCAATTTTAACCAAGCATTCCGATTTGTTAAAAATGCAGATTCTTAATTGAATGAAAACAGTAAGAAAATATTGACATAATATAAAATATAGGCATGAAACTACAAAATCATTCGAACATTTACTATAAATAGGTATAAAAAGTATCAAAATAACTGGAAACTGGAAAAGAACACATTTAGCCGAATGGGTTAATAAAGTTGCTAAAAATGGAAACATGTGGCGCTGGCTGAGTAATTGGTACAATTGTTAAAATTTAATATCGACTTCATTAGCTATCAGCTTAAATTAAGTCTTTGCTATCAAATTTACCTATTGTTATTAATAAAAGTTAACACATGCGCATCATAATTTTTGTACAAGATCGTTTGTAAAATGTTAAATACTTTAAGTGCAGCATAAATCGTTAAAAACCCCAACGACTTTTTCATTTTCCCTCAAAACAGGAACTATAGGAAGTCCAAGCAGAATTGTAGGACAAACAGAAACATATAAATTTGAAGTTAGTCTACCCCAGTTATAATCCATTACACAACTATTTGATCCGGAGAACTACAGTTGGGTGAAAAGACAAAAAAACCTACAAAAAAGACCCAATGCAAAAAGCAACATATAGAAACCGATATAACAGAACTCCCTGTGTAAGGAGAACGCATTTCAACCAAGTTAACCAGTTTGGGACAGATGCCAAAAAAGTTGTAGAATTTGTGGTTAACAAAGATTTTGTACTGTTTCTCCACTTTTCACTTTGAGAAACAGAAAAAAGTCTTTGCTAGCCCAAAAGGTCTGCGACATTTTTGGCATCTGTTGCAAACTGGATAACTTTCACTAATGAAATGCGTTTCCAGAAGATTTGTCATAATCTTCTGGTTCTTTTCAAACACATAACCATGACAAGCTAGAATGCCTTCCACGCATATTGTCGCAGCAATTCGTTTATTGTTAATCAGAGCATTGTGTCCTTACCGCCCAATAGAGCTGCAAACTTGTTGAGAAAAAGGAATGCATTGAATTATTAACGTGAGTCAGATAGTGCAAATCTTCTTCAATTAACGATAATGGTCTTCCAGGCTTCGCTATTCTGTCTTTTTCGCAAAAATCTTCAAATTGTCTCTCTTTTTGTAGTGCTACTTTACTGCTAGGTGGATGTTACCGATGTAGGTGGATGTTTCAAAGAACGCTTTTATCCAATGAAGTACCCGGGTAATTTCTTGCACATCTGATGACTCAATTGGGACCAAAATTGGAAGTTTGCCTAAAATCTCCAAGCACACATTTGTAAAATGTCCGTATCGGAAATGAGAACCGTTCGTTTATTCAGAATATATTTGAGGGCCGCAATATATTTTGTCTCGTTCAACAGCGACGACTGATTTTTGGGGATGATCTACGAATAAGGCGACTTTTTTGTTTTTCCTGCTCTGAATCTTCTTCGAAAAGGTCCTAAAGCTGTATCAATATTGGTCTGTTTCGAGTAATTGCGAGCAAGTTTTCAGTGTTCGGAGATGGAACTGTTTAAGGTATGGAGTAATTCAATTTGTTGACTGTTGAGTTTGAGTAATATAAATTTAGTCTCATTTGTTTAGAACTAAGTTAAAGTCTGTTTGTTCGAAATGAATTGATTGAAACAGAGAGCGACTGTTTTAAATAGCGAGAAAGGCAAAAAAGCGTGCGCTTGTGTTTGTTTGATCTGAATTGTTTTTTGTAGCCTAACCAAGGTATTGTAATTTTAGCAAATTCGCATTTCTGTGCGTTTATTGGTAAGTTCTCTATTTTTTTTATAGATTTGGTGCTTTGTTCAATTCCTGTTCATGTTCTGATGATAAGCCTTTTTGCATATTAGTATGCTCTCTTGAAAAAAATTTGCATGATAACAAGAATAAAGTTCTGTCGATAGTCTTTTGGAGTGTTGCTGGCATATCTGTTGGTCCATAAAATCCGTAGAGAAATCTGTTTGCACCCGTTGCAGTTACTCCTAGTATATTGAAATTAAAATGATTTCGGATTGCGACGTTCAGTGGGGTTTGGCTGTATGCTAATTTTGAGTTCATTTTCAAAAAAGAGAAGTTTCCTGACATTTGTTTCCTTTCGGAAATGTACATTGCGACCAAATCGATTAGGTGGTCTCTACTTTGCATTTGATATTTGTTTTTTTGGTAATGCATCTTCGAATTTTTTTGAATCGAGAGCAATTTTCATGCTTTTGTCTTTCTTGACAGTTATTACTACAGACTTATGAAATGTTCATCGGAGCATTATTTCATTCACAATTCGTTTGCGTCTATCAGTAGTTGGAATTCTTGTTCTACTTTTTCCAACAAATGGAGGGGTACTCTTCTGCGTTTGTGTTGGAACGGTGTGAAGTTTTCTTTCATTTTGTATTTTGCCACATGGTTCTTTGATCCGCCTAAGCGTTTGCAAGTGTGTATATTTTTCTGCAAAATCATTTTTATGATATTCTTTTTGTTTCCCTGCTTGTTATTGAGTGTACTTTTAGCTTTTCGTTAGGTGTATTCCTTATTTTTGAAGTATGTCTTGTCCCATTATGTTGTTTGTTTTTGAAAATACTAGAAGAATGTTACAGCTTGGAGCTTACCATGAACCTGAATATAGTTCCAATTGTTTAACTCCATCAATCTTAATTTCGTTAATATTGAACCCTTGTATTTGTTCGCTTCATCTTGAATTTCGATTATTGTTTTCCGTAGTTGGTTACAGGGTTTTCCTGCTGTTTCGATGTTCATGGACAATTTCGGGGATCCTGTGTCTGCTAGCCAATGAAGAGTTCTGTTTTTCGTTTGTGTTTTTACCCAGAAATCATCAACCCACTCTTGTTTAATATCTGAGTTCTTTGAGTGTTTGAATGATTTCGGTTTGATTACATTTACGTTATTCTATTCATCTGCTAATTCTTTTATGTACAGAGTTACTTCAGCGTCAATTTTTTCATCATCTGGTTTCTGTGTTTGGGTCTCTTGTTCTTTAACATGTCGGATTCTGCCTTGCAGGTTATTTTTAAATACACCAATTGGTTGGTTGTCGGACCGAGTGTTTGTGTTATCTGAATACCTTTTTGCACATCTGCAAACTACGGCAAAAAGTCCTGGTTTCTTACAGTAACTGCAAGTTTGTCGGTTATGTACGTAAATGATTGTCTTCAAGTTTGTTTCCGAATTTCCAGCATTGTGAGTTATTTTAATGATTTTTTGGATTTTGTGTTTGGAAAATTTCGTTATTATTGTTCTGTAATTTTTTGTTCTTTATGTAGTTTACTGGGGACCAGTTGGCTGTAAGATTGTTTGTTCTTTGTACTTTTTGTCATTAGCTTGTCCCCTCTCTCTTGTTATCGCATAGTTCAGGAATGTACGTGATTGCGCACCTCCGATATCAATTTGGATGTTTGAATTTTTCATGTTTGCAATGAACAGGCCTTTGAAAATATCTTTCTCTAGGTCCTTGAAACCACTTTGTGAGCCCAGTTCACGCTTTCTGCTGTAGAATGCTTCGAGGGACTCCTTCTTTGATTGTTGGGTTGTGTTGAAGAATTGGAATCGACTATTTTGTTAAATTCGTGTACCAATTCGTTTGTTGTGCATCTAACGATCCTTATGTGTGGATGTCGTTCGTGGAATATTCTGATACCTTTCGCTTCCAACGATAAATAAATTCAGCTTTTTACCTTTACGTCTGCTTCATCCCAGGGTAATCTGTCGATCATTGCTCCCTTTCTTTCAATTGATAAAAACTCATTTTCCCAACCCACATTTCTCTTTTCGTTTCTTTGTTCTCTAGCTTCGAGTTCGTTTCTGCTTCCAGTTCTAATGATTTTCATAGGAAGGTAGGGGAGGATAAAATAGGTCCGTTCTTCCGTGTTTTAATTTTAAGAGTTTTCCTACATGTATACTTTTTTCGGCATTTACTGCCAATTTTAACATTTCCATCCACTTTGTCCACTCTACATTTGAGTTAGCTCAGTTCTCCCAAAATGGTGGTTAACCTAATGGTTTTCGTGAAGCTGGCTGCGCCATGTTATACCCCATTCCGTGTCTTTGATCAAGTTGTATCACATATGGAATTCTCTGCAGTAGTGTTATAAACCGGCAGTCCAATTGAACTATAACAGTGACTACGCAAGCCAAATGATGTATTATAAGGAACCAGAGCAACAGACTCCAAACGGTAAGTAATTGGTAAGTAAATCGATGTGAATAAAAACGAAACAAAACTTAACACTTGAATTGAAGTCTCATGTATAGAGTCAATAAGCGACTTGAATCTAACGCAGCAATTTAATATTCTGATTCTTTAGGCCTGTTTAGTCAACACTTGAGTGCTCCAGATGGCCTTAACATAACGTGCCAACAGTGCAAGCGTGGCGATAGATTGATAATTTCGTATATACGCTTTGAATATTTATACACCATCTAGTCTACTAATAGCAAGTTTAAAGCTTGGTTCTTGAATGGGTAACTCCAGAGGAGACTTCCGTATCTCAATAATGAAATTGATAGTGAAAATAATAATATCAACAATAAAAATAGTAATAATAAAAATAATAATAATAATAATAATAATAATAATTATTATTATTATTATTATTATTATTTTTATTATTATAAAATTATAAAACTAATAATAATAATAACAACAATAAAAATAGTAAAAATAATAATAATAATAATAATAATAATAATAATAATAATAATAGTAATAATAACAACAATAATAGTAATAATACTAATAATAATAATAAATAATAATAATAAATGTACTAATAATAATGATGATAAAACCAATAAAAATAATAATGATAATAATGACAATGATAATAAGTGTTATTAATAATAATAATAATAATAATAATAATAATAATAATAATAATAATAATAATAATAATAATAATAAAAATAATAATAATAATAATAATAATAATAATAATAATAATAAAAATAATAATAATAATAAGAATAATAATAATGATAAGGTTAATAATAAAAATAATAATAATAGTAATAATAATAATAATAATAATAATAATAATAATAATAATAATACTAATAAAAATAATAATAGTAATAATAATAATAATAATAATAATAATAATAATAATAATAATAATAATAATAATAATAATAATAATAATAATAATAATAATAATAATAAGAATAAACAATAGAATGATAATAAAAATAATAATATTAATAATAATAATAATAATACTAATAATAATAATAATAATAATAATAATAATAATAATAATAATAATAATAATAAAAATATTTATAATATTAATTATAAAAAAACTAATAAAAATAAACAAAAAATAATAAGAATAATAATAATGTTTTTAACAGAGAAACGAATAATAATAATAGGGAAAAGACAACGTTAACCAATTTCATCATAATTGTGAAAGAAAAGTGAAACAATGAGAACCTCAACGTTCTAAACTTTAAAATTTATGTCGAAATCATCACAAATTGCTTTAAAAAAAAGAAGCGAAAATGCAGATAAAGGAGTTGTCAAACCCAAGGCGGCTCATTTCAGAAAAATTTTTAATGGTCACAAAAGTTCACATTGTCTCTACACTACTGTTGCAATAAAATGAAGAGCTATTTGAATGGTAAAATAAAATTTCCTATTTGCAAAAAGAATTATTGAAACACATCAAACAAAATTTAATACCAGTCTTTCAAATAACAGTAAAAGAACCCTAAGCATTGCAAGTAACCATTAATTGAGTTTTTCAGGTTGGCCATCGTCACTAAAATAATGTTGTATAGAGCTTTATCCTTGACCTTGAAAACCCACAATCGGTTTTTGAACAGACAAAAAAGCAACAAAAAGAAAAGGGAAAATCGAAAAGATTTTTGTTTAAATTGTGTCTTAAAATTTTCGTTTACTCTGTGCATGTCTAAGTCTAAATTTTTGTCTAACTCAATGCCTCAGAGTTCCCTCTGGAGAAAAAATTTTATTTGAAGAAACTCTTCCAATTTTGGAACTCTCTGGTGGCAACTGCCAAAAAATATGCTGTATAACTGTGTTTAGTAATGTCAAAAACCATTCAAATCATGGTTGAGGGCGACGTCGATGGTGACGATGTTTATCCAATCATTTTGTGTGAGCAATTGTTGTGCACTTTTTTTCATAACGCGAAAATTACCCATCTGTACAAAAGTCATCCATGATCTAACCTTTTCAGATGAAGTAAACCTTGTTCAAGCATTAGCTCATTTTTGTACCTGATCACACCTTGTTTCTTATCCTTTTACATATCTGTTCCCTTATATATAGCTAATAGAAAGAAACAGTCAAACAATGTTTCATTCTGCCGTAATCAGATTTAGCCTCGTTTGTCGTATTTGCACGTTTTTGCCTATTATTTCTGGGCTGTACAAAAAAAACATTAGAAAAAAACTTCACGTTTAGGTTAATCCGTACCCGGGTCGAGGTTTGGTGGTAAATTTTTGTAAGAAATGCGGTGAAATGCGGTGAAAAAAAATAATATTCACTGCATACTTCTTACATCTTTTTGCGGTGAATGCGGTGAATCGCGATGAAGTATTTTTCTTCACCACGTTCTCGGTGGCGGTGAATTATTCTTTTTCACCGCTTCAGGCGATCAATCTTTTTTTCAGCGCATCTAGCGGTGAAAAAAAATAATTCACCGCTTGACAGAAAGCGGTGAAAAAAAAATAATTCATCGCATTAAGCGGTGAAAAAAATAATTAATCGCCACCGAGAACGCGGTGAAAAAAAATTCACCGCGATTCACGGCACTCACCGCAACAACATGTAAGAAATACACGGTGAAAAGTATTTTTTTCACCGCATTTCACCGCATTTCTGACGAAAATTCACCGTGTCTTCTATGAATTCCCCCTGCTGAACTTTTCTTGCCTGAATCAGCGCTTCAGCTGATTTTTTGTCAAACCAGGCATCATCAGACAGCTCACTGCAGACAATCTCCATTAGCAACAATTTTTCACTGTTCAGCAACTTTTACTCATTTTTTTCAATTATTCAAGAGTTTCAAACAAAACCGCTAGTTTTGATTAATTTCCCATTTGAGCCTCTACGCAACAACGTTAGCGCTGTTTTCCTTTTTTTAAAAAAAACCGGAAGAATCAATAAATCAATCAATTATCAAATCGAACAAAATTCAAGTCGGCAATATTAATAAGCACAATTTGTTCGGAAAACAAACTTCAAAATAAGAAAATCAAAAAGAGACAACGTACAGCTAAAAGGCAAACATCAAATGAAAATGCGAAAGTTTAACGCAGTAAAGAATTGGAATGATTCAAACAACTTTGGAATTTCTGCAGTTCAGTGTCCAGTGTTTGTAATTTTTTGCGCTTTTTTCTGCTTTTTTGAACTTCTCCATTACAAGACGTACTTGGCTTCTGTTCAACTGCTTTTTTACATAAACCTTCTTTATCTCGAATAGGGGCTGTCGTTCAAACCCAATGATTTCAATTTTAATAAATTCCATATAGCACTTTTTGCTCCGTTATCTTCATCATAAATTCCATATATTTGCTCCATCATATAGAAAAAATGGTTTAAAGATATTTTTTTGTTATTTTCACTACTTTTGTTTGCTTTCAACACCATCCAGTTTCACTTGCATGCAACTGATTTTTTTTGACAAATTGCAAAAGTAATTTGAAAGTAGATTACAGCGAGAGTTTAAAAACTTAGGTTGGGGGGGGGGGGTCGATAATTTGCTCCATCATATAGAAAAAATTGGTTTAAAAAAATTTTGATATTCTCACTATTTTTGTCTGCTATCAACACTTTCCAGTTTCATCTACTTCCAACTGATTTTTTTTGAAAACAATATGGATACTTCAACCCACAACAAAATCTCACATCATTTAACGCTTTTTAGCGTTGACACCTAGGCCTGGGGTCAAATAGCGGCGAATTATTTTTTTTCACCGTATTCACCGCATTTCTAACATTAATTTGCCATAATGGTCTATGCGTTGAATTTTTGTAAGAAATGCGGTGAATTTGGTGGTGAATTTTTGTAAGAAATGCGGTGAAAAGCGGTGAATTATTTATTTTCGCCGCAATCACCGCATTTCTTACGAAAATTCACCGCATTCACCGCATTTCTTACGAAAATTCAACAAAAAACTCGACCCGGGTATTGAAAAACATCACAAAGATCGCGTGTAACATATCAAGTTGAACATCCACTTCAAAAATTTGCAACTGGTATTAAAACCTTGAGCGTGACCGGTTTCCCAATAAATATTAAATTTCTGCTTGAGGTGCTCTGCTAATTAGCCATCTCAACCAATTAGAAGGCTGATATGTGAGATTACATGCGATCTGAAAGCAACCTCAAAAGACCTACTATCTGGATTCCACTGACTAACAGAAACAATGGTTCTTCGCACATGTTATGACTTCTTTATCTTTTAAGAAATATGCAAAAAAGACAAATCCTGAAAACTTGTAAAAAAGACATTTCAAAAAACAAATCCTTTTTAAAATTGTTGAACAGCAGCATACGGGAAGGCCGTTCTGATAAGTTTAATTAGGTTACAATTCCGATGCAGTTAAATGCAATGAGGTTGGTGCTTTCTTCCTAATTCGTCTATTACTACGTTTCATCCATTCTTATGTATAATACACTTCCATTCCAACTGTTGCTAAGTATCCGTTGGAGTGGAATTAAAGTTTTTTTAAAAAAGACCTCTATGTAAGTGACAAGTAAACACGCAAACATATTACACACGTTTTGCAACATTCAACGAAAAACAGGAAGTATCAGAACAGGTTTCCGATGTTTTAGGCTAATGATTTGTGATGTGTCTCTTATTTTTCCAAAGTTTTTAGGTGGTGCGTGTTTTTGAACAAAATCGGACAATGTAAGGATCAGATTATCCGAAGACGTCACCTTTGAAGCTTGATAATGTGTTAAGGCTAATTGAATATGACTCGAAAGGTCTTTGAGTTATGATCCGAAGCAACGCGTTGTAGTCGAACGTAAAAATGTGCTCATCACATTAAATAAATTTGAGTTAAATGTAAATGAATAAAATTAACTTAACAGAAGAATATATATGCCGATAGGGTGATAATCGGCACCCAATCAGCACATGCATTCTTCCTCGGTTTCCGGAGCCTACCCGACAATGAAATTGTTCTAATTTTAGAAACACCTCATTTTAGAAAAAAACAAATTAAAATATTAATAACCTCACTTTGCCTTCCTAATAAGAATACCAACATTGAAGCACACTGTTTGACGGCTGTGGTGAACATTCAGGTTTGACTCCTTCCGTCCCGTCTCCTCGTCAATAATTCGTGTGAATTTAGCGCTGGTTCGAATTTTAACGTCAATAATGCAACTTGTTCTATGGATAATGTTATTAAAATAACTAATTTCTTCATTTTGAGCCAACTGGAGACTTTTTCTCCACTGCGCGTGCATCACCACGAATTTGATGTCAGTATACTTTTTCGCTTGCGCCTCTATTATCTTTGCGCAACTTTTTCCATCCAGCGCTTCTTGACCGTTATGGTACTCCAGCGAATTTCCAACAATATCACAATATATTAAAATAGCTTTTGGTGCGTGCGTAATTGCCTCCATTACAAGATTACTAAACAAATACAAAACAAAAACAGACATTTCAAAATTTAAACATTTTCCATATTAAAACAAAGAAAAAATTACTGGAGGTTTTTTGTTTCATGATTCACACGAGCACCAGGACGCTCACAAATTTGACTTCTTCCACCCACTCAGGCAAATGAATGTCCTTTATACATTTATGGTCCACATTTTGACACCAGCACAACTCATAACCTTTTTCAATATTTGACGCACCAACGACAACAATTTCAGACATCTTAGTTCAAATATCGAATTGGCTGCGTGTTTAATTAAAAATTACTTGCTCGCCAAGGGTCCATGGTTCAAAACTGGCAGTTTGTTCGATATTTTATTTACTCTAAACAATTTTTAAGAGTAAAAATCAATTAAACTACAAAACTAAAGAAACTTAACATAAAAAGAGATGTGTTTTGCAAAGTCTACAAGCCAGAATGTCTGCTCTCGCTAGACAGAGCTTGTACGACTAAGACTCGAGTTTATTTTTAGTCAGCTCAACTAATGATAGTCAGCAAACCAGTTTGCCCGCACTCGCTGGACAGGGTTTGCATGACTATCAACTAGTAGCCGCCTTTAACTCCCCCACTCTTCATGGCAGGCTTTCTGCAATTTCTTGTATCCCGTCAAAAGACTTGAAGAGTTTTGAAAGCCTGTCACGCTCAACAATCTTGGGTACATCTCACATGTAGCCCGAATTGAGAGATACTGCCGCACACGAAGTTCTTTAAAATTTAGATTCCCCTCCCGCAGCATCTGATGAAAAGTAGCTGGGCCACCGACACGGAGCTGCAACCTCCTCATAATTCCGCTTATATGGTGCACGTGTTTTATGAGGCTGTTGTTGTTTAGGGTTTCAGCCCGTTCAAGGCGACGCAGCAATTGTGACGGGGCTTCGTCGTCACCAATTTCTTCAGCCTGCTCAACTTCAAGGCCGGAGAGATCATCTGCCTGCCTCAAGATGCTGCGGAACTGATCAACCGTTTGCTGTAAAAAACAAAAAACAAATTAAACAAAGAATCCTTTACTAGAACTGCCCGCATCAGCTTTTCCCAAGACATCAACAACATTAGTCAAGATCAAAATGCATTGAAAACTATTTAAGCTCATCCTGTCTCTCTCTTCCCTGTTTCTTCTCCTCGTGTTGGGTGAAGCATTTCTGTTGGGAGCATGTGGAGAAACGAACCGTATTTCAGCGGCCTCACTTTCTTCATACGAGGGAGGTGGATCATCGGATACCCCGGTATTTTCGAGTGCCTGATTCGACATCTCACCAGTAATTGGTGACTCAGGCGACGAGAGAAAAACTGTTTCTTCCAACACTCTGGCGGCTTCATTCAGCAAGCCGTCATTGCTGTCATCATACCCTCCTGCATGACGTTCAAGGAAAACCAAGGCTTGAGTTAAAGCCTGTCTTTCTCTGTCTCTTGGACATCCATACATTCGGAGCAGATGGCAAAACTGCAACAGATGTGAACTTAAAGGCCTCGTATTCGCCGTCTCTTCTTCTTCCAAGGCCATCCGACTACCATTATCATCGTCCGAGGAAGAGGAGGAGGACGAGGAGTCTAGAATAGACTGCGCTCCTTGGCGTCGAGGTCTCAATCTGAGCCTCCGGTTGATTGAAGTGACCTCCTCATCGCCATCTTCCACATCTTCCAGGGAATTTTGCGCAATTCCGTCTTCAAACATTAGTGCTAACTCATCTCCAATCTCCATTTCCAACTGAGGCGACGGAGGGATAAACACATCACTCGCGTTATCGTCCGAGTTAGGATAGTCGACTAACATGGCAGAAGCAGAAGTAAAACTTGAGTTGGTGCTCGACATACTAAATAAATTTTGGAAGTTTTTAGGTTTGCTTGTTTGTTTATTTTACTGATTCATTTGTTTTTTTTAGTTTTCTTTCAGTCTGTCGGATCAACCCCATCCTATTATTGCAAAAAAAATAAACCTTATTTTGATAGCTTGCACACGTTTTGCAAAAAAAAACAACTTTTCAAAGAATTTATTTTCATTGTAGAAATACTAAATTTTTCAGCAGCAAATTGTAGCAACTCTTCTTCAGTTAGATAAAAGGAAAAAGTTCGGGTCGGTAAATAAATACAGTGAGCAACGTATAAACAGTACAATGCACAAAGTTTACTTGTCGCTAGCTGTTTGAACAATGGACGAATTTCGACAAATTTAATAGATGTATTTTTTTGTAGAGTTTCTGCAGTCTTTTAAAAATACTCCGGGAAACTTCGTGAAGATCTCTTTTGAAGGAGTCGTAGAAATGTAGTTGTCCATTACTGTCTGCGATCAAAAGCCAGTGTTCCCCAAAAAAGCAAGATGGTTTATTGTTAACAATAACAAATTTGTTTCGCTGAATGAAAGGGAAGTTGTCAGCAGAATAACAGCCAAGGTAACGCAGGCTAAGCTCAGAGTGTATACTGACAAAACGATCAATGTCACTGTTGTCAACCATTGTAAATAGATGAGTTTTTGATAACTTCTCTATTGCAATTAACCACAGCAACAGATCGACGTTCAGTCATAAGTATGACTCTAATGGGTTGCTTGGTTGGTGTTTTGAATTTAAATTCGATCCCCAACCGTGCACCAGTAGGTTCCGGAGGGATTGTGCTGTCCCGTAAATTGGAATCGGCTGTAAGATTGAAGACCAACGCAAATTGATTGGCAAAGTTTTCTAGAGTAATTCCGTTAACGCCAACAGAGTGACCCAAGGCCGTCATTGTTGTGTGGTAGAGACGGACGTGGCTTTTAGAGATATCAATGGGTGTGCCATCTACTCTCGATCCTTCTCGTGTGACCCTCACTGAACTCAAATCAAATTCCTCGAAATTGAAAGGATTAGATTTGTACGTTCCCGTGAAAGAGTTCTCTGGTACCAAGACCACAACCAATTTGCAAGCTGGAGCTCTATTGGACAAATCATCCTGGTAATAAACGCTGGTGCCTGTAAGGATTAGAAAAGATGTAATGGGAGACTCTTGCCAATCATATTGAGCTGCTTTTTTCTTTAAAGCTCTCTCCAGTGAAATAAATGTCTCCGTTCGAAGTTCCAACAAGTGTACAAATAGAGAAGCATTTAGGACCTTGATTGTGAAACTACTCGCATCCTGACAACCTCCGGGCTGAAGCATAATGAGCTTGTCCAAGGAACGTGTCATTCTGATCCGAACTTCAACTCCAGGTATCAAATACTTGTCAACACCGTTGAAAAAATTGTCAGAAATGGTGGAATAAGTGTGAAAGCTACGCCCTGAGTGTACAATTTCATGCCGTCTGGAAAAAGCATCGTCTTTCAAATTGTTGAAATCCGAGGATCTGGTTCAAAACTATAACCTTGAGTTGCCATTATACTCTGCTTGGTTGTCAGGTCGTAACTGAGGTCAGCCTCTAAGATGGACTTGTAGGGGTACAAATTGCTGGACGAGGAGACCATGGTGCCATTCAAAAAAACTTCCACATTTTGCCACAAACTATTAGCAATGCTATTTACAAAAATTGGTAGGGGCTCGCCGTCTGTGCCATAACTTTTTTTCTTCCTAACAGCTGCTTCGATTTTTTAATCAACAATAATTCCATTTTGAGTAAAATGTTTTTTAGATTGGCTACAGTTCCACATATTTCCGTACGTGGCGACTGAAATTCAAACTCCAACACTGGGCCATCAGAGATTGTTGGCGGGAAAATTTGTTCGTCGTAAGCGCGGACATAATCAATCAAAACTTCACTTGTACCAAAGAGGTCCAACATTGAGCTGGTTGCTGAAACTGGGGGATCGGCTTAGGTGAAACAATGAGACATTGCAATCAATCAGTTAAGTCGCAGAGTCGACGATGGAGGAAAAGAAATCTTGCTTGTTATAGTTCTTCTTTTTTTCGCTGTACGCCCACGGTCTGTTCTCAAGACACGCTTTTTCCTTGTGGAACGCTTTCTGATCGTTTTTCGTGCGGAGCCTTTTGATTTTCTTCTCTGGAAGCGGGAGCGGTTTTTCCTTGATTTTGTCCTTCTTTTTGTTTTGGTTCTCCGTCTAGGTTTCAATGACAGACGTCGTCGCCCCTTTTTTGTTGAACTTCTCTTTCTTTTTCTTCTCGAGCGACCACTTCCAATTTGTTTTTTACCGTTTCGCGTAAAGTTTTTTTCAGGGCAGCTTTTGGTTTTGTACGTCGCTCTATTAACCCTAGCACTTCAGGAGCGGCACTTTGTACCAAGTTTTTGGCTAAGGGTAGACCGTATCGCTTTGCAAGTGGTATCACAAAACTTTTCAAACCGAGACGCAGCGCAGAACCCAGCCCACTGCCGTATTGACGATTTGTTGAACCAGAATAAAAACTAGGATTTGCTCGTGAAGAAAGTTTGCGATTATAATGGTAATTGACGTCCATTCAAGAACTGTCTACAAACAAAAAAGTTTCTGCCTTTCCCGCGCTGACGGTGAAGCAAGGCGTTGACAACTGAATCGCTTGACAATCAATATGAGTACTGAACTGCAGGTTGCCCATCAACCCGATCACAAACGATTTCTTAAGATGACCAATTAACCAGGCCTTCAGCTGCAAAGCCTACTTGCTGGCGGCCAAGATGTCTATCTTCGTCATACTTAAAAGCAACTAGTTCAGAAGCATAGAAACGTCCCAGAATTTCTTCGCCTTTGTTATCATGCAGTACATAGGTTATAGTTTCACTACGATTACGCGGAATGGACACTCTTGCAACATTAAAGACTTCATCTGTAAATCGCTGCTTATAGCCTTTCTGGAAGGGCTTTCGCTGAAAAGACAAGCGAACAGTTTGTTTTTTCCTGAACATTTTTTTCGCCCAAACAGTTTTGGTGGCGTACGATAACTCTTCATACCTGAATTTGGTCTTTTATCATAAGCATTGGGACTGTTTTGCAGAACAAGACTCCTAACATGTTCCTTAGAGACGTCTGCGGGAGCTAAACCGATGCTTGGGTTGACTCGAGCGTTTATCAGCCTCACAAATTGTTGAAGATGACCCAAATATCTACATGAACCACTTTCTTCAAAAATTTTGTATAAAATATTCTTCAACGTCCGCACAAACCGCTCGGCAATAGCACTTTTCGAATCACCATAAGTGCTATAAACTTCAACTCCTAGCTCCTCACAATGTTTTCTAAAGTATCCCTTGAATTCTTTCCCTTGATCTGTCCAAAGTTTTGTGGGCACTGATGTTGGTTTTTTGATATTAATCATCTTTGAAAAAGCATCAAAAGCTGCCTGAGCAGATTTTGATTTCATTGTGTGAACTCGTAGAAAACGTGTTAACACATCAACTGCAATCAGGAGATACTGTACGCCGTCATTTTCCTTTGAAAATTTATTCATAAAAGCGACATCAACGGACCAAATATGGTTCACTCCAAGACTTCTGACTTTAAGCCTTTTGAACTTTTGTCTTGCAGCTTTAAACTTTGTATACACTTTACTAATCTCCAAAAGCTCTCGCACTTTGGACAAGGGTAACCCGCTGGCTTTTCTCAGACTAGAAATTCCACCATAAGCCGCAGGGTTGTTCAGCGATGTATAGATTCCTTTCAAGTAACGATACTCAGCTTCTGAGAGTCTTTCAGCTTTTTTACCGGCCTTTTTGTAGTTTTAACAGAAACCATGCTTTACAGATTTCAATTCAGTATATAGAAATTATGAGTAGAACAAAACAATAACTATCACTCAAGACTTAGCTTGGATGAGCTAACTTTATGGTCAATGACTTGCATCGCCGACCTGTTTAGGACCAAGGACTTTCGATGATCAACTTTTTCTTTTGTTATCGGCACCATCAATAATGTTTCAACAATTTGACGTTCCATCCCAATCAACTTCTTATTATGAATCTGCAAATTCTTAAGAAACTCTATCAGGTTAACAGAATTTGTAATGTCAACTTGATCGCCCGACTGAAATGAATTAGATCCGAGGAGTAAGCGTTTACTAGATTGGCTGAAAGAAAGACTGGGATTGGAGTCAATCAGAGACAAAAGAGCTCGCATGCGATAACGTTTCAGCGTAGCACCATCTTTTTTTCTGACTGTTGACTTCTGGGAGCGTGGACCTCCTTTCTTTTTTCTATCCAACTGTTTCAAAGAAGAACTGACAACCGATTCTTCCCTAACAGGGTCGAAAGAAGAGTTTCCTTCAATATTTATTGACAGGTTGTCTTGTCTGTTGTTGTGAGCAGCTGACTCGTTGTCGTGATCTTCTTTATTGATATCCGCTGTATTGAAGCTTTCTTTTTTTGGGACAGAGGAAAATGACCTTTTGGACAGTGGCTGCATTGCCAGCAAATTTGTATGAATAGAATTTTTTGGCTCTTTTAGTTCTTTCAGCAATGGAACTAGTGCAAACTCAATAAACTTTGACGCTGTATTCGACGAGGCCTGCTTTGCTCGATATGACATAGCAATAAGCACAAAAAAATGTTAAAATAGGGGAAAATTTTTTTCGGATTTTGTTCAGCTCCAGTGCATGCAATGTTTAACTCACATTTTGCAGATCACTTTTGCCACCACTCGCTAGTGTGATTGCACAGTTTTGGTAAAGTTCACGGATCGAACCATGTAATTCGTCCACTAGAATAGAGCCGTTTTAATGTAGGGTAAAATTGTTCGAACAGACTTGTTGAAAGCAGAGAAAGAAATGGGTGCACTCCCCGCGCCGAGGTACCGGTTGTTTTTGACTAGAGTCTAACGACAACTGGCACTGATTATCTGTTTCAATTGCAAAGGAACCACTGACTGCTCTCTTTTGCTTTGATTGCGTGTCAGATGATAATAAAATATCTTTTTTGCTACATACGGTAGTATTGCAGATGTATGTGTAAAATCTCAGACTATCGGGACATGTGGGTGACAAGTCAATCAGGAAATGACCGAATGGAACTCTCATGCAATGCTTATAGCACCTGTTGAGAAACGCAGGCGTTGCAGTATCCAGCTCAGAGCCTAAGATTTTCAATTGCTTACCTATGCATGGTGATTTTGTGAGAACGATATGTGTTGTGCCCGTATCAATGGTAACCGAATAACGGCCCTGTTGATAGAGATTGTGTTTAATGAAAATTGTAGAGATGTTTTTATGCCTACCGGTTGTCGCCAATGTAGCGAAAGCCTTGCTCTCCATAACTTCCTCACCGCAGTCATCAAAAATTAGCAGCCTTTTCTTTGTGGGTAGCCGATGTTGCTGTGCTTCTCGGAAATAGCATGAAGATCACTCAAAATAAGATCGTCAACACAATTTTCTTCGTTGCTAGCACCGCTGCTGTTGTTAAGGGTATTTATAATTAATTTTTTTGACTGAATGCAGCACTTGAATTCTACTTTGACATTTTTTCCCAGAGTCTTCAAAAAATCGTAATAAACAGGTTGCCAGTAGCGATAAATGTAAACAATGTGTTCAAAGGGTGGTTGGAAAACTCCCTGTAGGACAGTAGGAGTTGATAGCATTGAAAGGCTCAGCTGAGTTTTTCCAGTTCCGAGCTTCCGCAAACACACATAAAAACACGCTCTTTCGTTGATATTAATTTATTCATTACTGCTCATACATGTGGTTGACTTGTGCTGCGGAGTGAACGGGGGGTAACAAAAAAGTCAGACAATATGTAATGACCATAAAATATTCAGTTTTTAGCTCACAACTGAGATTGTCAGAAGCAAACGCAAGCTGGCTACACGCAATTGAAACCATCACAATTACAGAAAAATTTGAGTATAGAAGGTAGCACGGGTTTTTTCTATTGCACAGCACACAAACTCCCAAACAATATGCTGCTGTGGGGTTTTTGCTGCTTTAGCATTTTGAATCCTGTCGGCTCCATCTATTTGGTCAACAGCATCATCAATGTCAGAATCGCCAGCTTTACTACCTCTCTGCAACTTTCTAACAACGTGAACTTCAGTAGGTGGCTTCACAGCATGCACGAGATAGCCGATACAAGTGCTCAACAGAGTTAGATACGTCGTATTCTCTTCGAAGGCGAGGAATGGTGCGTTTCATCAATCGTAGAACCCGCGGTTGCTTTCTTTCGACCAGAGAACCCACTCTTAGATAACTTGTAGAGACACAAAAAGGTAACAAACACAATCACAATGCATTGTGTGAAAAATAGAATCTGTTGATTGGGCCAAAAATAACGACGAGTGCCGAGTCTTGGTTTGGTAAAGACTGAATTTTCTTGAACCTTGCAATCTTCAGTTACATTATCTCCGCCAATGTTGTAAGACGTTCTTCCAAAGCTCAAATCTGTTGTTTGTTCTTGTACATTAGACGACCGCTGCTGATGATTAGTATCTTTCATATTTAAAATGAGAGAGCACGCGCTTCATTTCGTCTCTTACCTCTATTGGAGCGACAAATTGTTGTATTATTTATTAAGACTAAAGAAAAACAGAGAAAAAAACTTCAATTGACATTGATTGACAGATAGATAGATAGATAGATGGATAGATAGATAGATAGATAGATGGATAGATAGATAGATAGATAGATAGATAGATAGATAGATAGATAGATAGATAGATAGATAGATAGATAGATAGATAGATAGATAGATAGATAGATAGATAGATAGATAGATAGATAGATAGATAGAGAGATAGATAGATAGATAGATAGATAGATAGATAGATAGATAGATAGATAGATAGATAGATAGATAGATAGATAGATAGATAGATAGATAGATAGATAGATAGATAGATATATAGATAGATAGATAGATAGATAGATAGATAGATAGATAGATATAGATTAGTATCAAAATGAAAAAAAGTAGCCTCAAAAATCCAAAATTTTGACAGTCAGAATTTTTGTCTAATTGCATTATCCAATTGATTGCAGTATCATCAATCAGCAGCGTAGTATAATAATTCTATTGAGTTTTTTCTTTAGTTAGTTGAGTTGAGTTGAGTTGAGTTGAGTTGAGTTGAGTTGATTAGTTGAGTTAGTTAGTTCGATTCATGCGTGTTTGTTTGTGTGTTGAGTTCAACAAAATGGATGAGGGAAAACTAGACCAAATGTCAGAGGTAGGCCTCCAAAAGACAAAAACGCTTTGATGTTGCTGCAACTTGGGTCTTTTTTGCAGCGGATGATTTGTTGTTGTTGTTTGATCAAAAAGTTGAAGACTCTTTGGACGCAGTGCAGTGGACTGACTGGAGGATGCACTCTCGTTGTCTTTGACAGTAGAGCTGACACGCCACAAAAGGGGAGCGAACTTGCAATTGGACGCATTGAGTTCAATCCTTTTTCGTCTACATCGTGCTCGGATAAAGTCATCCTCCTGCTCCTCTTCCCATTTAAATCAAAGTGGCTGCTTTTCATTGATGTCGTTGTTGCGTTAATTCCTAACAATTTCATATAATTTCCGCATTCATATAATGGACTGACTGGAGGGATGCACTCTCGTTGTCTTTGACAGTAGAGCTGACACGCCACAAAAGGGGAGCGAACTTGCAATTGGACGCATTGAGTTCAATCCTTTTTCGTCTACATCGTGCTCGGATAAAGTCATCCTCCTGCTCCTCTTCCCATTTAAATCAAAGTGGCTGCTTTTCATTGATGTCGTTGTTGCGTTAGTTCCTAACAATTTCATATAATTTCCGCATGGCGTCGCACCGCCCGAAGGTTGCGCGCCATCCGAAGTCCGGGCAGCGCGTCCGCCGCCGTAGCCCCGCTCGGCGTCGTCCGCGGGCGGCCCGTCGTTCGTTCGGGCAGCGCGTCCGCCATCGGCGCCGTCCGGAAAGCGCGCGCCCACGTCGTCCGCGGGCGGTCCGTCGTTCTTCAACTCAGAGTTAAAACAACTGCTTTTTTCTTCCGCCACCTGTTGTTGTTGTTGTTGTCTAATCATCCCGTTGTTCTCGCTGTTGTGAATAATGTTTTTTCGCTGCAGTTGCAATTGATGGGGAGCCACCACTTTAGAAATTAGGTGACAAGTCGGGCAAAATACTTGTTTGACACGCTCACACGCAGCCACTCAGTCAATTGAAACCAGGCAGAAAATTTGTTTGTAACGATTTTCTTTTGTCTTCAAAGCATCTGAAAAACAAAATACTTTTTTTTTCTATTGAGAAATACAGGTCCTTTATTGTGAAAATATACCAAAAAAATTAGTTCATGAAAAAATGATGTATATCTCGTCTATCCATCCATTCATCCATCTCATTGTTGACAAACTCCTCATTGCTGTTTTCTTTGCTTTTCCTTTGCCATACAAACAAATATCTATCGAAAAAATTATGGTTATGAATAAATCAATCAATCGATCAATCAATCAATCAACCAACCAACTAAACAACCATTACAAAAAGGAACTTGATAATGAAAAACTGCATAGCTAGGCTATGATCTAGGTCTTTGACATATATTTTTCTTTTATTAATTAATCTATCATCATCAACAACAACAACAACAGTAAATTTTGATTACTTTCCCTTGCACAACGAAAATTTAAGAAAAATAGATAAAAACAGGAAGAGAAGCGCCATTTGTAGTAACAAAAGAAGACGCAGTATAAAAACAAAAAGAAGCGAGCAGCTTTTTTTTCTGGCAGTAAAGAAGCGAGCAGCTATAAAAAAAAATGTAAAGTAAAATGTAAAGGAGTAGCAAGAAATAAAAAAAAGTGTTTTCCGAAACAGCAGCTTAATAGATAGCATCAGCTTCTAATTAACGTCAGTAGTATTGATATTGTCTTCATCATCTTCTTCTTCAGCGTCATCATAGTAACCATCAGGAACACCAGCTATTACAACAGCTTCTGCCGACGACGAAGTAAGATTTCTGTCTTCCCTCCCGGCAACTTGTTGTTTGGTATCATTGCATGATCCATCTCCCACGTGTTGAGACACACAGGCTACTCCCGCTAAGGAATTGTTGTTTTCTTCACTTTCTTCTCCAATTGTGTATTTGGAAAGATTTAAAAGATCAGCCGAGGAATAATGTCGAACGTTTAGATTGTTTTTGGCAGCTCTACTAAATTGATTTTGTTGAAAACGGTTTCGCTGCTGCAACAACTTAGCAGATGGTGCAGCAATATATGTCACTGGTGATGGTTGCTGATTTTGCACTGGAAGCGAATGAGAGTCCATTCGAGCGGCAGCCGCAAACGGTATCTGCTGTTTGGAAAGACTTGACCTAGCTGCAACGTGCGACTGATTATCTTCAAGTAAATATGCGTTGTTGTTGTTTTGATTGAAACAATGCAGATTGGAATCCAAAGTTGCGTCCGATGCACTATCATACTGTGGACAAAAGAACTGAGATGAATTCATTTGGCTGTTGCTTTGCTGTTGTTGTTGAGCGAACCGATTATAAGCATTCTGGAGCTGGTTTTGAGGCAAATATCATGTTGCCGCTTGTCGGTAATTGTAGACTGAATTGTAGTAAAAAAGCAGGCTGTCAATGGCTGGTTTCAAACCCCAAATACGATTCATTTCTGTAACGGAGAAAGTAGCAATGCTCTTGAAGATTCCTACACGAGAAGCGTCTAACTGTATTGTCAGAAACAGGTGCCTGCTGCTCATTGGAATTTGTGTTTCCCAGCTCAAATTGCTGATACGCTCAAACACCTCAATATTGGGTTCGTTATGCTGCTGCAAAAGCGGGTTCTGATGCAAAGATGCATTGAGGACCGAATCTTTTGACCAAATGCGAACAAAATATTGACTAGAAATTGGTAGGAGAGCCATTAAATCTCTCTCTGAAAAAACCAAACCTTGTGTTATGAGAAAGGCTACCAAACAGGATAATGTTGCGTAGAGCGCGTGAAAGTTGAGTCAAAGATACATACTACTTGCCTGCCTTCAATCTTACATTTATGTATTAAGTTGTATTAAGAAAAACCATAATCTAAATTGCTGTCCATATGCACAACACTATTTTACCGAGAATTTTATGTGCAGTTCAAACAGGCACTTGGAACGGAGAATTGGTGCTCTCTTTGGAAAATATTTGTTCAAGTCAGCATTTGCGTCATATGTAGAACTGAACAAGTTGAATTGTTCCCCGCGCGCAAGAGCATAAGGTTGTTTATTTTTTATTTGTCCAGCGAAAGCAGCATGCACAGAGAAGGGACACCACACTTGTATCTGAACGAACTTGAAGCCTGATCTCATCTCTGACCTCGGTAGTTGAAAATTGAAATAGTGCCTTACGCGTGCTACGGCTTCTTCAAGTCTCCAGTTTGTTGTGGTCGCTGGTTGGGCATTACTTGTAGATGATTGGGAGTCATCTCTACAGTATATCAACAAATGAAGATGGTTCTCGCAAAATTCCGGTGCTTCCTTATTAGTGGACGACATAAGATTGCACCTTTGAGCTGAATTTGGAACACGATGTTGATTCTGTGAAGTTTTTCGTGTCACACACACTGCATTTGGAAAACCGCATTGTTTTAGCCATTTAAAGCCATGGGCACCAATCACAAACTCAATGTGCTCACGCTGTAGCATTACACAGAGCTCCTCCAAAATGTGATCACATTGCTCTATTGCTCCTTTCTCACAATCATTGGTGGGGTAGAACACAAAATGCGCATAATTCCTGGTGGCACCTTGACGAAACTCCATACCAAAACTCTGAAGAATCAGTGCCCCCTGCATCACAATTAATAATAGGTACACAAATGAAACAACAAATGAAAACGAAAAGAAAAACGTATAAGTGCGGTAGTTAGTAATTAAACAACTAGATCTACCTACAACTATCAAAAATCTAAAAATTTCAAAAAATTGCCTCAAATTGGCAGTTCTCTTTTCATTCACTTCAATCTTTTGTGCAGTAAAAAGCAACAAGTACTGTCATCAATACAGACTAAATCATCACAAATGTTTGCTGAAATACAATACAAAACTTTGAGATATGGTATACAAACATAGAGAGACAGACAGACAGTCATGAGTCTCTGCTTTAAAAATGATCATCAAGTGCTCCTCTTCTTTTGCAAGATATGATCAATCCATCAATCAAACTAGCGTTTCAAGGTCTCCATAACTATACAATTACTTACGAGAAAAATTCGAAGTTGTTGTTGTTGTTGTAGAAGTGTTATCATATACACTTGATTTAGATGGCAAACTCTTTTTTCGGGCGGGCACGTCTTCGACCAGGTTTCCAAAGTGAGAAGTAGAGGGGTTATTATCTTTGCAATGACTTACATTTACTGGCTTGTCTTTTGAAATTGTCGTGAAAGAATTGTTTCTCTGAACGGAAATTGGTGTATAATAAATGTTTCGAGAGCTTGTTGGTAAAGAGTGTTTTCTTTCATACAAACCGGATACTGCATATACTTTGTGGTCCAATCAGTGGTAAAACTGCAGTCATGTTTTCCCTACTTGCATTGGAAACCAGGAGATCGGGAGGAACGGTGTGATTTTGCGCAGTAGTCTGGAGAGCTTGGACAGAATTTGAATCGTGTTGCCACCATGAAGCCGCGTACATTTCGCCTTGCGTTGTAGCAGAGCAACCCCGGCAAATCAAGTCAGATGAATTTTTGACTTCTTGCAAGCGTGTTTGCCCGTTCACCGCAATCCCTTTCCCAAGAACCTCGGTCGCCGGCCGGTTTTTCGATTTCCTTTTAACGGCTGACTGAATTTCCTGTTTTCGGGACCATCGGAAATGGCTAGCATCAATAATACAGCACACAACGACAGACAGCAAAATTATCGAAAGGATGAACAGGAACAATGAAACATAGTTTGCGCGCACAATAGAGCTGACAATAGTGTCATTAATTAGGTCTAAGTCAGCTCTTAGTTGGCCCCTTGGCCCGCAACAATAAAACCCATCAACGCTCATGCAACAGCCCATACTCTTCATTTGACAGGAGTCGACCGCAATGTAGTGACAAGTCAGTTTTTCTAGATAGCTGTTACTTGGCCTGGCCAGTCTGTTATCGTCTCTGAGCTCCAATGTTGAGTGCTGTCTGACTTGGTTTGAAACATAACGTTCAATAATCTGAAAACAAGACAAAGTTTGTGCATGGTTTGAAATTTCTGTTCAAAAAATAAACAATTGCAGAAAAAAAGTGTGAAAAGAAATTAATACTTCAAACTGAAAAAAGAAACAAAAATTAAATTACTGTTACCAAATACAAACTGGCTACATTAATGTTTGAAGTTGGATAAGAAACCATAGGGGACAGATAAGCCAGTATCAGTATCGAAGCAGCGTTTAGTACAAGTTATCTTAGTCATTTTTTTGCAAAACTGTGTTTGAATTTTACCAGTTTTAACGCAACGACGCATTGAGCTAAATGGGGTGCGCAGCTCGTGCACCTCCTGAAGAACCAGTTTTTTGAACGCTTCGATATCGAACAATTTCTCCACTGCTCTGGTAATAGTGAGACCTTTGACTTTAAAAACATTGTACTCAGCAGCTGTTTCATTATTGCGTCCATTGGTACAGTAAAATTTTGGCCCACCACTAAAAATATTATCAACCGTGACCGTTTTTGGAAGCTCATCCGTCATATCACCGAGATAGGAACCGATAGGTATATCCCTATGAGCATCCAAACCACTAACTTGCTCATCAATGTACATTATACTGTCTGTATCACAGTATAAAACGTTTTGAGGATTTTTCACTTTCGAAATATGCTGTTATAGTATGTATTCGGGCGTGGGCGGTTGTCAAGGCAGCCAAAACAACATTAGATTTTCTCGGAATATCAGTCTCATCGTCAATCATTTGGTACTGAAGAAGCATCAAATCTTCTCCCACTAGAGTTGCGTCAATAACGCGAGAAAAATTAGACGTGAAGTATTTTACGACATCAGGGTAATTGTTGACATACCTCGTCTTTGGCAGGTTCTCACGCATACCAAGATAACCCCAAAAAGAATTGAGAAGAATTTTTGAGATGAAACGTAAGCCTTCGTTCCGCTCCATATTCTCCTCATTCAGTTTAACCCCCTCTTTGAGTTCAAAGTCGCGCAGAAACTCTCTTCTGTGGCTACAAGTTTCAGTCTGATCACAGGTACACTCTACTGGACACCCACTCGCTGCTGTTTTTATCTTCAAAAAAGTGTTTATGTACTCCCGAAATAAGTTTGATGAGCGTCTTGCAGTGCTCCATGACCAAATTTCTGACACATCAATAACTCTGTAGCCCCAACGAATCCCTAATCGTAGTTCAACAGTCACAAATGTGCCCCAGAAAGCCCTATCAAGGTAATTACTGTGCGAGCAATTTGACCCATCGATTGGGATATTTGCCTGCTGGGATTTGTTAGAACTAGTGGTTTACACGCACTTCCTGCAGAGCGGGAAAAAAAGTTTCGCAATATACTTGAAAGGGATAATTGGTATCCAGAGATTCCTCGGCGACAGAACAAGACATTTGATTAATCCAAAATATTCTTCATCCAAAATTTTTTGTGCAACTTCCGAAAAGGGCTGACAATAAATGCATTCATTCGAGCGTGATGCTAGCACTTTTTGTCGCTGAAGACTTAACGGATTTTCCGACACATTTTCATCAAAAACTGGAGCCACAAGCACAAAGTCCGGATGACCAACAGGATAAGGGCACGACGCGTTAACATACGGGTACAAGGAACAAATATCAACATACCGAAACTTTTGGTTACAATTCTTTTTGTGCCAACGTGTGCAGAAATTTTCTGTCCGACCGCCAACAAAAGCGTCTCTGGCTTTGAGTGGTGAAAAGAACTCGCTACTGCTCACCAGTTGTTTCAATTTTGAGGTATGATAGTGGCCGTTAGAAAAAGGAGCAATTTTTGCCGCTTCCTCAAAAGAATGATTTTAATTAAATCGTTAAATTGACATTCCCGGATATTTTCAACTGACTCAATAACATAGTTTAAACCATCCGTCGTTTTGTGGCGAACTTTGTTTTCAATTTGAGATTGGAGAAACTGAAATCTTTCTTGAAAAGTGGTGAAATGAAGCTCTTCCATAGTCATTCCCATTTTCTTATTAAACTCTTTGCGATTTGGATAACATTTGTTGCAGCCGTGATAATAACATCCAAAAAATTCATAAATAATTGCTCTCTACACAACTTTAGAATCGCTGATCCAATCTTGTTCATCGGAGCGCTCTTTTTTTATCATGAGGCCATCTACACGGCACGGGCCAATTTTTTGCTCTCGAACTTCTTTATCGTTTTTTGAAGCAGAACCACCCAACGAGTTTGATTTGTAGAACTTGATTTCAAAATTCCTGTTTTTTCCCTTCTCGGTACGTTCGATCCAGCAGAGCCATTGATTAGCCGGGAACGAAGTTTTCTCCATCGACCGATATCCGTTTGATGGTAAAATCGCTATAGAGGCTGGAGGCATGAACAGTTGTCGGTATATATAGTTACAGGCTGATGCAGCAGTACATGCTATTTGAAAGGGGTCAAAGTTGTTGCATGTTTTCTTAATCAGTCGTCGAAAAGTGGTAACACCTTGTTTCAATAATTCATAGTCTGACTGGCAGTAATTTGTTAACTCTAGCTGAAAGTCGTAAACTAGCAAGTTTTCCTTGTAAATTACCTCTTGTTGTTGATGCCACTGAATGAAGTGATTAAAATCCTCAGTATCTTTTTGGGAATTAGCGCCAAACAGACACCGCGGCGGGAACTGTCCGGGTAGGAAGGCAAAATCTGGTTCTTGGCATTCTCTTGAATTCTCATCGCACTCTCTCGGTAGCGTCCGTGCTGTGCAATTTAATCCTTGGAGTTTTGAAAGTCTGTCATCTCTCCTACTAATGCAGTGAGGGCAATCAGTGGAAACTATGTTCACTAAGCCGCATTCCTGACCATTGGGGCACGAAGAAATTGTATGAAAAGGTGTTTTACCTTCAAAAGCTGCAGATGAAGTAAGAAAGTGGGGGAAATATCCCTTCTCCGTTTCTTCAATATTAAATGTCTTTGAAAATTTCCGAAGAGGGATAGGTATGAACAGGTATGAATCAATAAACCGTTTATCTCCCACTTTGAGTGACACAACTTTATTGCCTCTCAGAACAATTTTTGGGAATGAAACTTTGTTTCTGATATAGCCACTCCAAGATTGGCAGAAAGTCGTACCCACTTCCAAAATGAGCAAAGAACCATTCGCACTTTCTGACACGCCCTTTGTTGTCGAACAACCAAAGACAAAAATCGTTAACTGAATTGTAACCAACAAAAGGTTTTTCAACTCCGGAAAATGACTTTGCAATCAGAAGAACCGGTTTGTGTACATTCTCTTATTCGCAGCTCTGATCAGTTCCAATGTCAAATGCCCAAGTTTGTTCGTCTATTACTGCTTGCTCTGCTTCTTCTTCCTGTCGCGAGAAGGAAGCGTCAGAACTGGACACTGAATTTTAGAGGTTACTCCTCTTTGATTTCTTGCTTGCAAAATTTCCGTTATCACCATCAACAGTCGTTCTTTCACCAACATCAGTCTCCAGGGCAGCACGTGCCCGTTTTTTGGAGCTCTGTACAAAACACTCGTGTTTCTTTCCTTGTGAGAAATCGTAAAATTGAGAACAAGTAACGCATCGTTTTTTGCTGCATTGATGAGTGGACGCCGAGTGCCGGGAAACAGTAAGATTGCACCCAGGACAATTGTAGAAATAAGAGCAAATACGTTGTGTTATATGCGCATCCAAGCACAGCTGACTCTTCAAAATTAGTCCACAAGTTTGGCAACGATAAGTAGAACACGTCTGTTGTCCAAAAAAATCAGTATTGAACGCAGTAGAAAGCTTGTTTCTGCACTTTGGCATACGACACTCTGTGCACGAACTAGCTGCACACAAGTGTTTAACAGTAGAAAATCCTTTATGACAAGCATAGCAGTAAAACCGAACGCTGAACAGGCCCTTCATTGAAGTGATTACATCAACGTGCTCTGCGTCTGAGTTGTACAACAAATCAATGTGCTTCTCCTGGCCGTCGTTGAAACTTTTCAAATAAACACCCATGAACTTTGCATCGTACAAAGTTATGTTGTATGGTATTACAGTTGCGGTTTTGGCCAACATAGAGAGATCGTCAAGAATCCATTTTTTATTCGCCCTGTTTTCGAAATCAAAATCCGAATTTGAAAACCGTTTCAGTTTGAATATCAACTGCTTTTTTTCCAAATCCTGTTTGTATTTTTTTGAAAATTTCTTCTTTGCCTGCTGTAATCCGTTATCTGCCAGAGCCATGCCTACGCCTAGTGCTGCTAATAAGCAATTATTTGATTCATCAGTATGAATAGATATAACTGATCGCTTCTGTGATATGAAAGTTAGTACGTCGGGGATAGTTCGATTATGAATTCCGCCTATTTTATAGCCACCCATTGCAGGTAAAGACACCGATAACACATTCACTTCCATATCGCTACTGATGTCGAACCCTTCGTTTGAATTTAAAACACGCTCAATTTCATTTAACACAAAATCGATGTTAAAATCAGCCGCTTCCTGAAAATATATATGAACTGGGTAACTCAGACTCGGAGCATTTAGAACCAAGCGTATACGGTGGTAATTATTTTCATTTTCACGGTTTAATTTTTCAATGAGGACATTTATCAAGTGATTAAAAATGTCTTTGACTTTGTCAATTTGGGTTTCAATACCTCGGAAACTGACCTCGAAGTTGCGACTGACCGCTTGTAAGGAGCTCCTTCTTTTCGGTCTTCGTGTTATTTGATAAAAGGTTGAGGGATCAAAACCACTAGCTGAGCTCAGATCTGGTACTTCTGCTACAGTAGCGTTGCTGCTGCTGCCATTGCTGCTACAGTGTTTTCACTTGACATGATCAGTGTCTGAAAACAGGTATCAAATTTAGAACCTGATTCTTCAATTATTAGTTTTGGACGACGGTCTGTTTGTGTGGTTTATAGAGAGAGAACAATCATCAATTTCGAACAGCAAAAAAAAAATGTTAAACAGAATTTGTGTTATTTTTTAAGTTGAGACAAGAACAAAGTATTGTGTCATCATAAAATAATTAGAAAACTTGAGTACAAAAAGTGAGCGCATCAGAAATGACAAAAGAAAATGTTTTGTTTGGAAAATGATTAGCGGCTTTAAATACAGCAGCATGCGTGGTAAAAGGTTGGAGCAAGTTTTACTTATTATTTGAAAGCAACAGTTAAAGGCACAATTTAATCATTTGTTGGCTGCTTTCTGAATATATTTGCAGGCAAAAACCGCTGCCATATAAAGACATTCTTTGGCTTCAGATTTACAGGAACCACCAAGACGTAGAAGAATTTCTCCAAGTTTTTGATAGGTTCGTTCCATCAGATATGTCATGCTGAACCACTGAAAACCAGTCAAAAACTCTTTGATATTTGGCAGCGAATGAAGTCGTAAACCTTCGTCTCTGAGGCCTTTTAAAAACTGCACCACCTTCACATCGTTCATCTCTTTTAATCGAATACGTTCACTTGCTTCCATTAGTGAATCGTTCCAGGCCGCAATACATTTGTCAAGAAAGACAACCCTTTCATCTGCACTGGCGTGTACATTCATTTCACTGAAACGCATGAAATACGTTAGAAACCGCAGCAACAAAATCAGTTTGATCAAGTTTGACTAACGGTTGGTTGGAAAGATATCATTCAAATCTTTTGAAAAAAATTCTGTTCAATAGTTGACACGTTTTTATTCCTCTCAAAAAAGCTGAAGGTTAAACCCGGATAAAAATTAAAGTACTTTAATAGCAGTAAAAACACTCTGAACTATACATAATATTTGAAGGTGAAAGATAGGCAGCTTACAAAAATTATAAACGTTCGAAAAAACGTTATAATCTAGTTTAGGAACAATCACTCTGGGATCGTCGCTGGTTTCTGTGCCTCATTACGCTGTCTATATTCTTGCGATAAATTGAACGCTCTTAAGCTGAGTGCTTTTGCGTCATCGTGCATGTCAATTTTTCTGTAACAATCCGCCAGCCTCAGATATATTTGTTCGAGAGTCTTGTTCAGTCGATTCCATTGGAATAAGGAAGCGAAACGTCTGATGATTCCCATATGGTAGAGCACATTTCCAAAAGCCTTTGTGCTTTCCAGGTTTCTCAGAGCTTCTATCCATGTACAGGATCCGTTATCTATCAAAGTGGTAATTGACTGATGTGACAGCTCCAGTTGACGAACAGCTATCTCAAATTTTTCGTAAACTTCAACGTCTTTGGAGCATAACGGGTTGTCGGACATTGCACACGGTTGATTTCCACCCTGCATTTTGTGGTCTGAAAAACAGAAGTGGCTGAATTGGTGATCTTGTGAGAACATTTTTTTTCTAATGAATTTAACAATCATTCCTCATAATATTATTGAAGACAAGGTGGTTTTGAATAAACTTGCTTCTGGCAGTTGGTCGTTGAAATTAAAACTAAGATAAAAAAGTTGGTAGTAAAACAACTAAATAGTCATTAAATGACTGACTGTCTTAGCATAAGATGAAAAGTAATACATATATGAAAAAAGAAAAAAGTGTACAATAAATTTTTAGACATAACAAAATCCGCGCAAGAAAAATGAATTATGGTAGGTTGAACATTTTGCTATGCTATGGTTTGGCAGCGAAGAATCAAGTCTTCAAGAGTCACATTCGAGCATGACCGCATTTTCATACAAAGTTTCTTATACAGTTTTGATCGCCTCTCGTCTTCATTGTCATTGAACAGATCGTTTTTTGCCTTGTACAAAAAATCAAGCATCCAACAATAACGCTTGATGTTATTTGTCTCCGAGGAATCTATGTTTATTTGGAGAAGTAAAGTCTTTAAATTAGCTATCATGAAGTCAAAAGCCGTATTCAATTCTTCTCGCGTTGCAACATATTTGAACTTCGCATAAAGATCATTACATTGACCCTCTGCGATAGCCTTGAGTATCATATTGCCCAGCGATATTTGATTTGATTGTTTACTGACAACTTCCTTCACTACGTCAATCCCAAACATTTGCGCTATCTGGGTTATTTGAACATTTCCACTATCCTAAACAAAACTCAATAAAATTATTGAGGCTCAGCAAATTATCGAAAAGATTTGTTTTTTGTATCTTTTAGGGTTCGATACTGCCCATCTCAATACAGTACAGTATATGTCATCCTCGAAAAAAAAGAAGGTGCTTTTGAAGCAAAAAGGTTCTTATTACCTCGTCATTAACGCCCTCATTGTCCAAGTCAACAACTTCAGTGGTAGAGCTCGCTTGTTGAGAGTTGTCGCCGGCAGACTCTTCGATTTCAATCCGGGTAGAATTGCCTTCATCATCCTCCAGTGTAACATGAAAACCGTCCGGTTGCCTTGTCAAACGTGCCTGCTTCACAGCAAGGTTATGGCCGCGACTAAGGTCAATTGCTTCGCAACTCACTGCTTCAGAAGAACTGACAGAAGTCATTGATACTTGTCTGAAAAACACAGCACTATAAGTTTGTTCAAGGTTTGAAAAAAGGCCCAACAATGGCTGGAATGAGATGACAAGTAAAAGCTGCAAAAAACTTTTTTATTTAAAAAATATTAGCAAGACAATACAAAAGTATTGTATATAGGTTGATCAAGGAGAGGAGAATAATAATCTGATAGCCAATCAATCAGTTGAACCAAAGCTGTGTGATATCATTCAGACGATTTAAAAATTTTTCATATTGGAAGAGTTGCTCTTTTTCACTTTTAGACTGGCTTTGAATTTGATTGGGGATCGCCAAATATCTGCATCTTGTTCATTTCTAAATGATACATCCTCTGTAACAGGGATAGCAAAGTCCTCGGGAAAGTCGTCCCCAACTTGAGACTGGGTGTAAACTTCAGCTTCGTCGCCGATCGTTTCGCCATTTAATTTGTGTTCAACTTCCACAACTTTCGTCTTTGTTTTCTTCCCTTCAACAGGAGCGCTATTGCATCTTATCGCTTCAAGGGATGAAGTCATTGCCAACTCAAAAGACTCCCGCAGTGCCAAGTCTGTCTCGGTCAAGGTTCCACTGGATTCACTACCAATAATTTTTGTGACATTGATCAATTCGTGCATTGTAAGCGATAAACTTGATTGTCTGGTCCCTTTATCAGATATTGTATTGATTTTTGAATCAACCGTAGTTGTTAGTTTGAAGACCTTAATGTAGGCGTATACGCTCGTTTCAAATTTTCTGAGCCCGACTCTGACAAATCGGTTGTTTTTTGAATCCAGGTCCCACAAGTTATCCAGTTTTGATACCTCAAGATCTTCTTCAGGCGTTACTCCGGTGAAAGGCTGTGCATTTTGTCGCTCGAGGTCACTTTGTTCTTTTCGTTTTCTGATCCACTACGCCATTCTAAATTATTGGAAGCAATGAAACTATGAACTATTTTTTTGTTGCGAATAAAAGTGTTGCGTAGGTACAACCAACTCCCGTGAAAGGTATCAGTTTCCCAGTATCACTTCGAATTTCAATCAAAATATCGTGAATATAGTTTTTATTGACAAGCTTAGATTGAGTTTTGTCACAAGAGTGACGATATACAGCTGGATATCCGAAACGGCCTGCGATGGAGGACTCCACCTTTTCAGGACCAATTTGAGTTGCGTCATATAGGGGGAAAGATTTTAATAAGGGTGCCTTGGTATTGCCAACAAACTGTGGCTCAATAATGTCACAATAAACAAAAGCAAGATGATACAAATTGATATCCGTTGGAAAAACTGGCTTATCTTCAAACTGGTTGTTTCCAGAGGAAAGTTTATTATGCGTCTCATACGGAGATTTCTCTAGTCCTAATATGTATCTGAGATCATCGGAAACATTTGTCAGATGAACACAATCCTTTCCTTCGCATAGAACAACCACACCTTTGGACGTAAGTTCTTTTCTCGGGAAAAACTGAAAATCTTTTTTACTTTTAATGAAAATAGATTCTTGTCCTCTAGATTCATAGATTCCTTTTTCCATGCCATCAATCAATTCGAACACGCTATTGTACAAACCTTTAGGAACACGACAATTTGATAAGTAGATGCCAAGTTTTCCATTGATATAGTCAAATTTACCTTCATCGATATTGAAGAACTTTTTTGGGCAAGTTATGCTAGAGAGGGAAACGGTCCACTGATTATCGTCAAGTTCTAGAGGTGCGCTGAGTGATGTACGGAAGAACGCAAATGTTTAGTCGGGATAGCAATCAAGCGACGCATTGGATGATAAATCGATCGTAAAGAAACTGTTTTCTAATTTTGTCATCAAAACGTTGCAATCACTACTGCCTAAAGTTGGCAAGCACTTCCTCCTTTAAAAAAAAATAAAAAAACCGCTCATGGCTCAAACTGTGTTTCAACCAAAATTTTAACTTTTTAACAATGTTGTCGGAATGAAACAAAATAGAAGCTGAGTTTTTTACAATTTGTAAAAAGTAGAAGTTGAGTTTTTACAAATTGTAAAATGAGATACCTAAAAATTTGACAATTTGTAAGAGAAACGTAGTTGAAATTTTACAATTTGTATAAAAGTAGAAGCTGAATTTTTTTTAGAATTTGTAAAAAGTAGAAGCCGAGTTTTTTACAATTTGTAAAAAGTGGAG
>NC_134479.1:51077727-51118039 GCF_964194025.1 Convolutriloba macropyga
ATCAGACGCAAGTCGCTCATGCGCTCGAAAATGCTTTGTGATTTTGAGCGGAAAATAGTCAGGTATGCACTCGATACGATCTAATCAGGACAATTTAAAGCGCACACAGCAGCCGGCGTAGTTATGTAGTGATTCCCAACACGGAATACAACAAAGAAAAGAACAACTCAAAGCGTTTCTTCTCTGTGTTCAAGTCTAGGATCATATATCCTTAAGGAAAAAAGCGATCGAAAAAAATACTGCTACAGGATATAATACAAAACCCTCCAAACCGCAACAACTGGAGAGCTGGAGTTCTGAAAGCGCATTCATTCCAAATTATTCTGATTGTATGAATGTGAGCTAATGCATTACATCCACTTATGGCTTGACGAAGGCTTGTAGACACAGCACCCCTCTTTTCAAAACTTTTGGATATTAAAATTGCGCAAAACGCAAGTTTTTCTTTTTTCATTATTGATTTGGTTCAAAAAGTAGATAAATGAACAAGACTTAACAAAGCTTCCATTTAATTGAGATAAATGTCTCAAGATTTTTGCCATCCACATGTTTTGCTCAATATTTAAAGGATAGATAAAGTTCGAAAGTTTAGATAAATTTATCAACTATAGAACAAAGAACTGAACCATTGTTTCCAGGTGTTTCTACTTCAACACTTTGCAAATTTTTTCAGCTTTGAAAAATAAACCTCTTAGTGACAGGAAAATCGGTACAAAAGTGCCTCTTGAAATTAAGATGAGGTTATAACAATTATAAGCAATAAACGGCAAGACTAAGCCTTCACGACAACAGATAAACATAAAAAATGGTGCTAGTGAAAAATGCTGTAACGTTAATCTTATTTGCAGTAAATCTTGTTTGATGTATAAATTTAGTTCTTAATTTATACTTTAATCCTTGAGATTTAGTTCATGCAGGTTTTCTATATCTTTTCATTTACTTATTTTGTAAACAACAACCCGTTCATGAACAACTGCCGTTCTTTCCCAATTGTCAACTTAGCTAATCATTCTCTTTTGTGTTGCACTTCGTGATAAACAAAATTTATTTCAGTCTTGAAAGTCAAAAATCAAAATAATTTTTTTTTTGACTGGCGAAGTCGACTATCAAATCTTAGGTCTGGCACCCACTCTGCGATACCTCAACTCATTTAGTACATTATTCTTTTTGAGCAAAAGATGACACAGTCGGCAAGCTCTAAATGAACGCTATTTGGAATAGATTCTATTGGAGAAAACCCAACAATGGATCACCAACTCAGAGGAAAAACGTGGAGGTTGCAAATCAAACTTGCACTCTAGGCCAAAGAGAATATCATTCTTGATACATTGCTTGCAGCCACACCTCAAGTCGTTCAGTTGCCTTTGGAATGCTTCTATGAAGAAACAATACAAGGATCCTCCGCTTAATCAGAACACGGACGCAACCCCTGCAATAAACAGCCTAAAAAGAATTGGCAGAGCAGATGTCAACGGATCGTCGCAGTGGGAATTCTAACACAAAATGTAGTCACTGGTGGACAAAAGTGTAGTTTTGTTGCTAACCATCAGTATTGTGATTGAAAGAAGATGGGATTTCAATAGCTACAATCCACACAACTCAGTAGACAACCTCACAACGAAAGATTTTGAAAATAAATATGGGAGAAAAGTTTATTGGCTAATAAGTAAAGTCCTAGTCTTCTTGATTACCAAATATCTGAGAGAAAAAAGTCTAAAGTTTCTATGCTTAAATCGAGGACTTTACCGAGAACTGCGATTTTGAATATAGAGAATCAAATTTCATAAGAGACGTCTCTTTTTTATTTTTATTTTACAAATAACGTGAAAGAGCTATGGAAGATGCGGAATCTACTAAAAAAGACGGTGGAAGTCGCAGAGCATTCGAGGTTGCTGTATGCAAAAAAATTGGACTGATACATCAGAATAAAATCCAGATACAAAACAACACACTGATTGAAGCGATGAGTTTATAAGAAAGTTTCTGCCACTCGGGTGTCAAACCCGGTCTCCAATTGTCCAAATTGTGTTCTTGCATAGTCAAACGGAAACAATGAAAATTGTACATGGACATAAAAAAAATGCAAAAAAGCTGCATCTTTGATCAAAAACTCCAGAGTGAAAAACGCACAAAATTTTGTTCGAGATGAAACAAAAAATAAGCACTTAAATTTTGAACACAGCAGCTCACCTAGAATATGGTAGCAGTACTTGACAATAGTGCAAAAAAAGTTAAACCAGAAAATATGCCAACTGAAAAAAATATCAGTCTCATTTCTCGTTGCCTCTGGTAGTGCCTGCCGCATGCTCAAAAAGTCGTTCACTGTGTCTATCACAAAAGTTCTCAAAAACTTCTCTCCAAGCTTGAAACTTCTCTCCAAGCTTGAAATTCAGCCAGCTTCCAACTGCATTACTTCTCACTTACTTGTTAGTTCAAATATATGGGCAATAAAACCCATAAAATAAGTACCACTTATGCGGTCTCAGACTCAAAAAACTATAAAAATTTCTCGCATTGGAACAAGAATTTATCAATTTAAACCAATTTTTTATTCCTTTACCTCAGTACTCCAACAGGTTTGCTTACCAGTCCTTCATGAGTTCCACTCACCGCACCAACTTTTCACCAAAATTTTATGAGCTCCACCGTTCTCACAACACCAAATTCACAAAAAATTACCAGTCTTTGCCAAACACGAAGTACAAAAATTCTCGAACAATTTTACATGAGCACCTAATATAGCCTTGCCTGCTTTGTAAATCGAGAAAAGTTTTTGTCCTCACAGCATAATTTAGAGACAAAATTTTTCGAATCCCAATAAATGTGCTTCACTAATTCTAACGGGTGGGACGTCCCCCGTGACAAAGCGTGTGCACGGATCGTCACGGGGGATGTCATCCACCCTCCCCACATTGCAGAGCGTGAACATTGCCTTATTACTTGCTTGTAGCATGTGATGCATTATCTTTAGTAACATTTGAGCTTGAGGCACAAGCGATATTACTGATTGCCAGAATTGAGTACATTTACACATTTTGTTTTTTTTCTATTTGAAGGCTGAGAAACATGATTTGTAAAGTTTTGAACAGTTATTGAAAAACAACAGTGTTGAAATGGTATTTATGGCATTTTGTGCCAAAACTGCAAAAACGGTATTATGCAAATGTTTCCAATACTACCCGGGCTGACCGTCCAGAGCATTGCAGTACTGAACCAGTGTAAATCCATAGACTGTATATAGACATTTTTACCCTTGTGCAGATTCTGTTCATGTCAAAATATAGACTGATCAGTCTATTTTTCAGAGTAAAATTGGTATTCTGTTTTTAACCTGATTTTGATCTGTCCATTACAATTTTTATACAATTATCATTGACCCGGGACATCGAGAATACACCTCTAAAGTGACCCGGGACATCGTGAGCACAACTGTTAAGTGACCCGGAAGGTCGAGAATATACCTGCTCTATTTATACAATTATGCGAACGCACCCCGAACGCTCCCCGAACGCACCCCGAACGCACCCCGAACGCACCCTGAACGCTCCCCAGACGGACTCCAAAATATCCAGTATCAGTGAAAGTAGCAGTAGGCACACAGTATATAGTATGTATGTAGCTGTTTTAACTGGCAACGTGTCGTTACAGCAAAATGCATGCATTTTGCGTGCTTTTCTGACATTCTCAGCATGTTTCAACATTTTCGAAATTTTTACACTTAAATTATTCTCAACAGTCTGAATAGCTGTTCTGTTTTTTTTTCTGGGCATAATGACCAACTTTTTTAATGTAAATAAGCATTACTGGTTTTACAAGATAATATTGAGATACTCAGGTTCAGTACTGAAATACTCTGGGTGGTAAGTCCGGGTAGTGTCAGCAAAGTAGTTTGAACACCTGAGTTCTCAGACACCCAATTACGGCCCCAGAATCACACATAGTTGGAAGGAGTTTAAAACGAAACAACTCATAGTACATGATATTTTTTTAAAAAAGACTGAACCAGCAAATCTGAAAAAAGTTCGAAAAAATGGAAAAAAAACTTAAGGTCTCTTATGATTATCTTTACCAATGAAAAACTAAAATTTTTTCCAGCTGTCAGAGGAGCGATTGAGGTGTCAAGGATGTTCAATCAGGAGTTTGTATTAATGCATAGCGGCGGACATGTTCTGCTGCAGACGTCGGAAATCATAGCCAAGATTGCGTGCTCTTTTGACGTACGAAAGTTTCCATTTGATGACCAAATATGCAACTTTGATTTGGAGCCAGCGGAAGTCTATTTTTCATTTGCACTAAGTAAGTATGATATACATATTATGTACAACACTTTTTTTGGTATTTTTAATCGTTTAAGATTTCAACAAACCGTGACCAAGAAGATTGATTTCATCGAATTAATGCGTATCAAATACGATTTACATTATTGCAAAGCAGATTTTGCAACGTGGAAAACCATGTCTAGCAGATTGTGCATGGTGTAAAATGTGATAAGTTCGATTGTTCTTTGTAAAATATATGACAAAAAAATTCTTTATCGAAACAACTGAGAACTATCTCAGATCAGAAAATCAAACAACAAAGTGACTTTCCAATTACGCCAGATAAAAGTGACCTCAGGTCAGAATATAGTTATTTTGAAAGTGGCTGATAGACCGAGCGTGTCCAAAAACATCTCTGATCCAAAAATTCCACATGAAATTTCATATCGTTCCTTATCATACCTGGTTCGATTTTCTGTGCGATCCGGTTCGATACTCTTTCCAGCCATATCTGTGCTTGAAATAAGTTTTCAACAGCACAAGAAAGCAAAGATGATATTTTGAAATTATCAGCGCACTGAAAGGAATGATTTTAAGCATCAAATTTTTAAGCATCAAATCATTTAAAAGACTTATTTATTTGATGGTTTACTGCGTGTACACTAAGAATAATAGTTCGTAATAGATTTTTTAAAGTTACATTTCTCCATCATACTTTTTGCCTTTTCTGCGTTCCTTTAACAATGCAGTCGTATTAAGCCAGCATATACAGAAGCAGCAACGTTGTTATAGTTTCATATTATTCCCAGGTTGAGGTGCCATCCGGAAGTGACATCTGATCAGACCACGTCCAACGCATACGGTGTGTTCCCAGACCAAAATTACAGGGTCTGGGATTTGGCTCCAGCGCACAATAGTGTGATCAGAGGTCACTTCGGTCTGGGGATGGTATGATCAGAGGTCACTTCGGTCTGGGGATGGTATGATCAGAGGTCACTTGGGTCTGGGGATGGTATGATCAGAGGTCACTTGGGTCTGGGGATGGTATGATCAGAGGTCACTTTGGTCTGGGGATGGTATGATCAGAAGTCACTTCAGGATGAGAATGGTCTGATCAGAGGTCACTTGGGTCTGGGGATGGTATGATCAGAAGTCACTTCAGGATGGGAATGGTCTGATCAAAGGCGGATTCAAGCGCACATTAGTGTGATCAGAGACCATTTCGAGCGGAATTTTTTTTGATTTTTTGTTTTTTTTACAGAGAGATGTCGGCTCTGTCAAGAGGCAACAAAAAGCAGCATTCTGATCACAGACAGATCTAGAGTCTGATGTCTTTGATCAGAACCAAAGGGGTCCAACCGATTGAACATGTCAGTCCCCTTACGAGGAAACTTTGTTTAACTGTAGAATACGATGTTTTATTTGAAAGACTGTCCAAATTTATCCATTGAGTTGGAAATATGCACTAATGTATACTAAAAAATTTTTTTCTTAGCAGTTGGGTTATCTTTTCTTTAGCAATAATACTTTTAGAATGGTCTTTTTTTAGATGAATATAATAATGCAAACATCATTTTGTATGAAATGAATATATTATAACAAAGTTCGTGCGGTGAAGTGATTTTGAGCGCACAATAGTCTGATCAGGAGTAACTTTTGAGCGCACAATAGTCTGATCAGAGGTGATTTTGAGCGCACAATCGTCTGGACAATGGTCTGGGTTTGAACTGGGCTATGGTCGCACAATCGTCTGGACAATGGTCTGATTATGGTCTGATCAGAGGTCCTTTCCGTCTGGGAAGGTCTGATCAGAGAAAGTTTTGAGCGCACTTAGAGCGCACACGGTGTTTCGAGCGCACTATATTCTGATCAGAGGATACTTTGGTCTGGGAGGGTCTGATCAGAGGTAACTTTTGTCTGGCACGGTCTGATCAGGGGTCTCTTCCGGATGGCACCTCAACCTGGGTTATCTTTGTTTAATTGTTGACACTGCTTATTGTGATATATCGGAAGTTGAGAACTTAGGATTTTAAATTGAAACTTCCATATTTAAAGAAAGCTTTCATACCTGATGCTGATGAAGTGATTTTATTGAACAATGGTTACTAGTTGGAACCGAATTGCTCTATCCTTCTTTCACTTTTTAGAGAAGGCTTTTAGAGAAGAATTTTTTGTACTGACAGAGAGAAGTAGCAAGTTTTCTTTCAAGTTTACCGCTTTGACAAAAATCTAGGCACCGATCAGACTATAAACAGACAAGGGAAAGGTAAAAATGTTTAAAAAAAATCGGATATGTCATGTCACCAACATCTCGAGAAATAGAAGTCTTTTGAGAAGAGTTTTTTTTACTAACAGTCTTTCAAAATTTCTGACAATTCGACCATTTTGACCGACTCAAGGCTCAAATAACACTGCATTCGGATGGTAAAAACTAGGTAAGTACGCAAAACTCAGAAAAAGCAGGAGTATATTTATCACCTACATCTCGAGAAATAGAAGTTTTTTAGAGAAGCCTTTTTTTACAAACAAAGTTTCGATTCTGACAAGTTTACGGTTTTGACCGTCTAAAGGCTCAAATCAGACTGAAATAAGATGATAGAAACTAGGTAAGTGCGCAAAACTCAAAAAAGAAATAGGCGTGTTTTAGAGAAGTGTCTATTTTTCTGTCAAGTTTACACTTATGACCAAACCTAAGCTCAAATCAGACTTCAAACAGACCTAGACTAGGGAACGATTAAAAGCTCAAAAAAACGGACGTCACCTATATCAACAACATCGAGAATAACAAGCCTTTTAGAGAAGATCTTTTTTCACTAAAAGAGACAAGTTTCAGTTCTTTGAGCAAGTTTTCCGTTTTGACCAAATATCGGCTAAATACTTATATTGTGACCAATTCTTTTGCAGATTCACAATTGATCGGTCTAGTATGTTTGCGTTTTTGAACAAAAATTAGTAAGAAAGCAATTTTTGCATAACCAAAATCTCGAGAAATAGAGGGCTTTCAGAGAAGATTTTTTCCTACTAACAGAAGTTTCAATTTTTCTGGCCAGTCTACAATTTTTACCAAATTTTGACCATATCTAGGCTTATAGGCATAGAACACTTTTAGAGAAAATTTTTTTACTAACAAGAAGAAATTTATTTTTTTTCTGTTAATTATTTTGGCAAATTCTATGCTAAAATCAGATTGGATAAATGTGATACAAACTACGGTATTGCCAAAAACTTAACAGACATATGTTATATCTCTAATATCTCGAAGAAAAAGACTTTCAGAGAAGACTTGTTTACTAACAAATTGAAAACTCAATTTTTTTGGCAAGTTTACAGTTTTGACCGGAAAATATATGCAGATATCTCACTGGTAAGATGGTACAAACTAGTGATCTACTAAAAACTTACAATTTACAGACATATATTATCACCTATAACTCGAAAAAAAAAAGAAAACATTAAGAGAAGTTTTTCTGTACTAAGAACGTAAACTTTTTTAAAAGTTCACTGTTTTGTCCAAAACTGGGCTCAAATGGGGCTGCATACAGTTGGTACAAAACAGAGGTAACTACTAAAAACCCAAAATAAACAAAAATATAATATATCACCTGTGTCTCAAAAAATAGAAGAACTTTTACTAACAGGGAGAAATTTATCCGTTTTATCGTATTGGCCGAAAAAGAAACAACGCAACGCTTACAACCCAAAAAGCATGAGGTACACGCAAAGCCCACGGTAGGACTATCCGGCGTTGCATGGGTCAGGTAGGGGAGAGCACCTCATGTGGCCAGAAGCCCTCGCCTTAAAGTCATATTATAAAATAGTAATGATAATTATAAATAATAACTTCGAATCAGCTCAGTAGTAGCGAAGAAAACTGACTCAGACTCTAAACACAATGGGCATCTGGCATACAAAGTTTGGTTGGATTGAAATAAATATTGGACGCGATGAGAGACAACTAATTTTAAAATACGACATTCGAAAAAATTACTAAAATTGCGTATGAAAAACTCTTTGACAGCTTGCCTAGAAAATTTTATTAGGCAAGCTGTACTGAAAAAGCTTGGCGTTTTAGATTCCCATAGGGAGTCTCTGTCTATGAGCTTGGCTTGATTTGAGTAACCGATTGTTCCGATTGAAAACCACTTTTTCAAAAAAGGACAGTGGCGAAATTGTCCTAAAAACCGTATGAACTTCTAACTTATTTCCTAGGCTAGCTAAAAAAAAATCTTGGATTTTGATAATATCTATGCATAGGTAGTCTCCGAATAAGAACTTGGTCCGATTGAAAATTACTTAGGACAATAGCGCCTCGTACGGCAAATGGTAACTTCCCCCACAAACCAAAAATACTACTAAAAGTCAGATTCTGACCAATTCTGTTGCAGATTCACAAATGCGTGGCCTGGCAAAATTTTCCTTGGCTCCAAAAAGCGACGAAAAGCAAAAATTAGCGATTACATTGAGGTTTTAAATTTTAGCGTCTTATACGGGAAAAAGTGATAGAACTCATAATCTGACTTTTCTGATAGAATCCAACTTTTCTGATAGAACTCATAATCTTTTCTTAATCCAACTTTTCTGATAGAACTCATAATCTGACTAAATATTTTGCAGATTCACAACTCATTTGCGTTCTGCTCAAAATTTTATATGCTTGCGTTCTGCTTAAAAAAGTTACAAAAAATTAATCTTTTAGAAAACCGCTGAGTTTTTTCATTTTAACATCCTGTATAGAAATATGTAATTTCCGCCGGAAATTCAACGTTTCTTATAAAACTCGTATTCTGATCAACAAAATATCAGATTCACAATTGATTGGACTGATATATTTGCGTTTTGCACCGAAAAGTAGCACAAAAAGAAGTTTTTTACGAAACCACTGATTCCTTACATTTTAGCGTCTCATACCGAAATATGTAATTTCCACCATAAATTCCACTTTTACTTTCAAATACATATTCTCGCCAATCCTTTTGCAGAATCACAATTGACACAGGGACTTTCCATACAAAGTTTGCTTTAATTTGGACAACTTAATGACCCAATCAAAAATCCTATATTTAAAAATTAGTTATTCGAAACAATCGCAAAATTCCGTATGAAAACCGAACTTTTCACAGGCAAGCTATGGCAAAAGTTCTGTTTATGCCACACTCTATTTACACAGGGGATAGCCAAAGCCAAGTTTGGTTTAAAATGAAAAGATCTATAACCCAATCAAAAGTAGTATAATTCAAAAATATTTATTTGAAGTAATCGCAAGTTTCCGTATGAAACCGCTACTTTTTTCATAAGAAATCTATAGCAAAAGTCTTTTACTCTACAATTTAAGTACACAGATTCGCTAAAAAATTGGGACGCTTCCATGCTCGTTTACAAATTTACAAAATATATACGTTTTTTCCCAGATGTCATTAGGTCGTTAGAAAGCACGTATAATGATCTCTTCTAATGTGCAACTCAATGGGCAAAACAATTCCTCTGCGCCGAGATATTAACGAACAATTTTATTTTTGGTTCAAAATGTTCAAAAAAGCACTAGGCGACATGGCATGGTACCCAAATTGCCAACTATAACTAAACCAATAACCAAACCTGCATGGCATCATTAGTGGCATACACACACTGCACTGCTACTACGGGACCAAAACTACTGTCCCAGTTGGTTAATTTTAAACACTTTCTCAATTGAGTTATCACAACAAATTCCAGTAAAAACAGGGTTTGGGGTCATTTGCAGAGTGAAAATCCCACCGAATCTCGGAAAAACTTTAACAAAATATACATAGAGAGCTTCCCCATTAGAAATGGAATATAACGCATCTAAACTGCAGTAAAAATTGACAAAAACCAAGAATTCACAAAATGACCGTATGTGTTGTGGCCAATTTCTCGAACACGACTGAAAGAAAAAAACTCCTACTACAGAAAATAATGCAACAAACAGGTCGAGTTGGAGAAATTTCACCGTTTTTTTTGTTTTGGCCGAAAAAATAACCGCGCAACTTTTGCATCCCCAAGCAAGAAGTGCATGCAAAGCCATCGAGGGGACTATCCGGCGTCTCATGGGACAGGAAGGGGAAAGCACCCCATGGTCAAGACCTTACCTCAGAGTTATATTATATAATACTAATGATAAAAATAAAAAATATCTTGAATAAGCTCAGGAGTAGTGAAAAAGTCTAATACAGACTCTATACACACTCCCATACAACGTTTAGTTGGATTGGAATAACTCCTTGACCTACTTTTAGAAAAAGATATTCACAAAATGTCTAAAATTGCGTATAAAAGAGTCTTTGATAGCCTGCCTAGAAAGTTTTTTCATAAACGAGCTGTATTAAAAAGTCTCGGCGTTTTGGAATCCCGTAGGAAATCTCTGACTATGAGTTTGGCCTCATTTGAAGAACTGCATAGTCCGATTGAAAACCACTTTTTCAATAAAAGGACAATAGCGAAATTGTTCTAAATACCGTATGAGCTCCTACTTTTTTTTCCTAGGCTAGCTACACTAAAAAAATCTTGGCGTTTGAGAAAAACTATACATTGGTAATCTCTGATTTTGAGTTTCGGTTGATTTGAATAACACCGTGGTCCGACTGAAAACCACTTAGGACAATAGCGTCTCGTGCGGAAAATGGTAATTTCTACCGCAAAACCTATATTTTTTTCTAAAAGTCAAATTCTGACAAATTGTTTTGCAGATTCACAATTGCGTGACCTACCAAAACTTTCTTGGGCACTAAAAAACGACAAAAAATAAACGTTAACAATTATTCTGAGGTTTTAATTTAGCGTCTTATACGGAAAATAAGTATTTTCCACCACAAATCCAACTTTTCTTCTAAACCTCACAATCTGTCCATGCTTTTTGCAGACTAACAAATCATTTGATTAAAATATTTGGGTTTTGCGCAAAAAAAGTTACAATAAATCAAACTTTTATGAAACAACTGAGACTTTTCATATTAACATGCTGTACGGAAATATGTAATTTCCAAAGGAAATTGAACTATTCGTCTAAATTTCATAATCTGAAAAAAAATTGCAGATTCACAATTGATTGGACTGAAATGTTTGCGTTTTGCACAAAAAAATTGCACAAAAGCAGTCTTTTACGAGACCAATGAGACTTTGCCTTTTAGCATCCCGTACGGAAATATGCTTTTTCTACCATAAATTCAACTTTTCTTTTCAAACACATATTCTCGCCAATCCCTTTGCAGAATTACAACTGACACAGGGATACCCCAAACCAAGTTTGCTTTAAATTGGGCAACTTAATGACCTAATCAAAAATTAGTTTAAAAATTAGTTACTCAAAATAATCGCAAAGTTCCGTAAGAAACCTAATTTTTTCACAAGCAAGCTTTAGATAAAACTCTGTTTTTTCTACACTCCATGTACACAGGGGAGAATCCATACGAAATTTGGTTTAATTTGGACTACTCTACTAACCAATCAAAGGCAGTGTATTACAAAGTTTTTTATTCGAAATAATCGCAAATTTCCGTAAAAAAACCTAACCTTTTTCATAGACAATCTCTAGGCAAAAAAGTTTGTAGTTCTACAAATTATGTACTCAGGGGATACTCCATATAAATTTTCGTTTAATTTGAACAGATCTATGAACCAATCGAAAATATTATATTTCAAAATTCCTTATTCGAAAAATTGCCAAAAATGCGTACGAAAAACTAACTTTTTTCCTAGGCAAGCTATAGCAAAAAAACCTTTTTTGTGCACTCTACAATCAAGTTGGGCATCTCTCATGCCAAGCTTGGATAGATTTGGTTGGATTTCAGAATGGTTCAAGAGGTATATGAGGTTAGGAACGCTAAAAATGAACAAATTAAGGTTTGCTCGAAGGCTAATTTTCTAAACTTCGTGATGACAAGACTATTTGATATGTATATCATCAAAATGATCTTGAAATGAGCTGTAAGGATCATTGAACCAAATGAATTTATTCCCTTTCTACACAGAGTTATAAGCAAAAACCAAACAGATGTGCTAAAAAATGGGACGCTTCCGCTGGTCGTAGACAACTTACAAATAGTATCCGTTTTTCCAAGATTTCATTATGTCGTTTGAAAGCACGTATAAGTAGCACTCTTAATTTGCAACTCAATGGGCAAAACAATTCCTATAAGTCGAGATATTAACGAACAATTTTTGGTTCAAAATGTTCAAAAAAGGCACTTGGCGACATGGCATGGGACCCAAATTGCCAACTATAACTAAACCAATAACCAAACTTGCATGGCATCATTAGTGGCATACACAAACTACATTGCTACTATGGGACCCTAACTACTGTCTCAATTCGTTAATTTTAACCGCTTTCCCAAGTGAGTTATCACATCACACTCCTGCAAAAAAGGTGTTGGGGGTTCATTTGCAGAGTGAAAAAACATAAACAAACTGTATATAAAGAACTTTCCCGTTAAAAATGGAGTTTAACGCAATTAATCTGCACTCAAAATCGACAATTTTTAACAATTCACAAATAAACGCGAAAATTAACAATCACTAAAATGTCAAAATGGCCGTATGTGTCGTGGCCGATTTCTCAAACTCGGCTGAAAGAAAAAAATGCCACCTAGAAAAAAATATTTTACGGCTCAAATTGAGTTCAATGCAACATGAAATGGGCAATCTAACACGCTATAACCTACGGGCTGGACAAAAAAATGACTTAAATCTGTCACCCCCGAATTAGGCATAAATGGGTCAAATTCGATTTTCGACGCACACGAACCCAGATATGTACAGTAAATTACGTATTTTGGGGTATCGATTCTTGTGTGACCCAACATTACAAAAAATAAATGAAAACTGTCCCTGAATAACTTTTTTACCTGCAAGGTTTAGAAGAGTACTCAAGAGGGCAAAAAAATGAAATTTTTTATTAACAAAATGAGACAAAATCCGCCAAATCATCAAAACTGGGTATAAACCGCAACACGAACGTGATTCTGGACACAAATCAAGTCCTCATCTTAGCTGGAGTGTCAGAATTTTATACCGTGATGCGGGAAAACTTCCCTCCTCACCATAGAGGACGAAAGTTTTGTGCGTTTTCATAAAAATAAAAAAAAGATTTTCATGACATCAGGAAAGAATGTTGAATTACATAAAATATTATTTCAAGCACTTTCTTGAAGCCAAACTTAGCCCAAATAACACAATGTGCAGATAAAAATAACGCCCAGTACAAGAGACTAACATATCAACTTTATAACGCTTAACAGATGAATTTTTTGGTCAAACTTGCTTCTATAAAAAATTTTGACGGAGCCGATTTGATAAATGAATCATCTCCTTGAGGCAGGATGGCTTCACTGTCATCTAAAGGCCGTTAGAGCCGTTGAAACTTGGAAATTAGTTTTGGAGAAATCATCAAACTCATGAGTCTTTCCAAAAAATATGCTCTGAATAACCACAACCAAATTCTCAAAAAGCGAATCTAATCAAGATGGCCACCTTTTTAAAGTTATGCGTCACTGGATTCAATCAAAGGTTGTATTAAGCTACGTTCAGACAAATTTAGGAGACAGGCAAATGTGGTCCACTTAAGTTCAATGCATTTTTCTTACAAAAGCTTCTAAAATTTCTCTTCCGGAAAATAAAAAGAAAAAGCCCTCCAAACTGTAAAAATATAGAACTAGACAAAACAAAAAGACCGAAGAAGTGTGAGATAAACAGGTTCAGCACACTAAAATCCTACTTCGTCTGTTATCTGTCACAGAAGTATTAGAGAAGCAAACAATTTTTAAGACTCTGAAATGATTGTACAAAAAAATACCAACGTAAAATCTCGAGAAACAAAACGTAAAGCATCGTAATTCATAGTTGTTCTCCCTAAATGTTTGAGGCCAGTAGAGGCTGTAGGAAACGGTATGTTTTCTGGAATAAGGTGGGAAACATTCAACAGCTTTTGAAGTAAGGTCGAAACATTTATCATTGCTGAGTAATTTATACTAAAAGAGAGGTGTCGGGGTGAACAAAAATAATCACAAAAGTAATGCAAAAAAAGGAAAAATCGAGTGCTTGGATAACTTGTAAAAAGTCTGTAACTGAGATAAATGGCAAAGAACAATCGAGCCGAACTTATGTTGTGCTGAGTTAAAAGTTTTTTTGTAATGTATGTCCTACAATACAGCACATGTAAATAACAAGATCTCAATAAACTCTGATTTAGGGTTTTGTTAGGCAACCTGCTGGCTAATCAGAGTTGTCAACTTGAAATTGTTTTAATTTAAGCGCTAATTAATGTTTTTTAGACTGGAGACCATTCCAATTTCAGGAATTTCATAAACTGCATGATTTCTCACAAGAGCAAACGAGGAACATATCCATAAAAAGAGAAAATGAGCGTATTTTGGAAACATTTTGATCAATGAAAGCTTGTTTTTAAAAAGTTTCAAAAGAAAAGAACTGGATTTTTCTTTGGCGTGAAAAAAAATTACAAGTGATAGTCTCAAACAACAATCCTTCTACTGAATGTAACATAGGTCATCGTGTGTACCAAAAAATTTATGTATCCTTCTCACTCTGTATTAATTTCTAGGAACTAAATTTTCTGAAGTCTTTGAAAAATGATAAGAAGTGTCTTTGGAAGTGTCAGCCTGGCAAAAAATCGCATCTATTTTACCTCGTCTAAGTTAGCAAAAAACCCAATTTGTACTAAAACTACCGTAAAAACTATGATATTTTAACAATGTTCCCATAGCATCATAACCGCGAGGGCGTGATTTGTGTTTCGACAATTAAAAATAATTTCATGAAGTCACAAAAAAACCAAAACGTTTTTGCAGTATTCCGAAACTATTGATTCAAACGGCTTGAAAACCCAACCAACACCTAAACAACACAGTTTACAAACAATAGGACTCTCAGTACAAGAAAACAAACAGAACCATGAGTTAATGCTTAAAAAGTAAATTTTTGGTCAACTTTGCTTCCGAAAAACATTTAGCGGAGTTGATTTGATAGATCGACTGCTTCAGGCAGAAAAGGTTCATCGTCAATTAAATGCAGTTAGAACTATTTGAACTTCTACAGCAGTTTTGAGTTGTGAACAAAACATAAAACTCACGAGAGGTACCAGCAAGTATGTTCTGAATAAAGACCAGCAATTTCTCAATTAATTGCGTTTGTGCGTGTGTTTGTGTGTGCGTGTGTGTATGTGTTTGTGTGTACTTCGCTCTCAGATTTTCCATGGGATCACCGTTTGTTTTTTGGGACTTTTTTGCGTTGAGGTTACCTAGCTTTCTGTTTTACACTGTAATATATAAGCGTTCTATCTAGTGCTGATCACAAATTCGGGGTATAGTAACGAAATCTGGATTCTTAGTTGTTCAAACGAAAATTTTTTTATTGCTGGAGCAAAAGTCTATAATACTTTCATATGGAGCATGTATTTTTCATGCGTCGAGCAGACTTCTTTCAGTAGTTTTTTTTTTGTTTTCTGACTTGGTCTTTTCATAGGCCTTTCGATAATGGTCTTTTTTGGGTCGCGCAAAAGTCTTTCCATAAATATTTTTTTTGCAAATATGACAAAGATTATATTTTATTTTCCCTTGCCGCTGCACAAAGGTAAGCAGCAAAGGAAGAAAACTAAATGTGATTGCAAAACTTCAACCCCATTAATGCACTGTTGATAAACTGCCAAAAGCCATAAGATTTTTGGCATTTATCAAGAACAAAGCAGTTATCGAATCTGGATTGTATATCTACATTACTCGATTGAACGAAACTAAGTTTAGCCTAATTTTAATTCCATTTTTCCCAATAACAATGGAGAAAAAAGCGCTGTTTTTTTTTTATTTGCCTTCCAATAATGTGAATTATTGTTTTTTTTTTAAACGCAAGCGGATTTTTTATACACTACTTATAATGGATCGGCACAATTTTTTGTAATCCGCTATTTTGAGGAAAAAGGACCCACGAAAAAATTTTTTTTACTTATGATTTGACTTTGGCTCGACTCAGTTTTCTCCTTGATAGTTTTGGCCGAGGAAAAGTCCAGTGCCCAATTCTGGTCGAGCAAAGCACCAGCTTTACTTTTTGGAGCGATCAAATGTCCAGAGTGCACAGTTTGAGCCCAGCAAATATCCAAAGTAAGTATTTGGCTGTAGCAAAACTTTTTCATGCCTATTTCGGGTCCAGAATGGTCTATTTGTAGGCCTTTTTTCATAGGCTGAGTTTTAGACAATGGGTAAAGTACTGTGGTGGTGATGGTTGTTGGAGGAGGTGATTTTTCGTTCTAAATACTTGAAGAATTGCTTGCCTCTGTTTTTGACTGATTTCATTAAGCTTCACGGCGTTTAATGCAGTTAAAAATATTCTTAACTTGTGATGTTCTGATGTTAATTAGTGAAAAAATTTGTTAAAATGAAAATGCGGTAAAAAGCATTCACAAGATAAGTGGTTCAAGCTTCATAGAATTCTATACTTTATATTTGCGCAATGTGTACAGTAGCTGGTTCTTCAATCTAGAATACTACTTTTAGAATGCTCACTTTTCAGCGCTATAGTTACCGCCTATCTCACGTATTCTTTTAATTTTCCTTCCCTGTCAAGTACAGTTATATGCCCGTTAAGAAGATGCGGTTTCGGGTTGAGGTGTCAAGACCAAAGTGACCTCTGATCAGACAATCTCCGAGCGCAAAGATTGCATGGTTTGGATAAGGCTTCGAGCGCAACTTAGTCTGAACAGTGGTCGAGACCTTGTCTGATCAGAGATCACTTTGATCTGGGGCGGTCAGATCCGAGGCGCAAACTAGTCTGATCAGCAAAAATTTCGAGCGCAAAAAGGTCTGATCAGATAAAAATTTGAGCACAATTTTTCTTTCAATTTTTTTTTCATATTTTATTGACAGATTAACAGTTGGCGCTGATCAGAACAATAGTGTCCACCTGTAAGCATTTGTCGATCACCATCCAAATTGCATTTTAATTACTGTAAATCGAGACTTTAGTTATGCAAAGCTGTCTGATTTAAACTACTGATTCAAAAGCATGAATTAGCGGCATATTGAAAAAAAATATGTATTTTTTGATAATTCGATTTAGTTTTCATAAGCAATTATCTTAGAATTGGCTTTTGCATAGTTGAATATATCATTGAAAACATAATAATTTTTAAAAAATAATATATTTTTACCGTTATTAAGAGATTTGTTCATGTTTAAAACCCTTCTGTGATCGGACTATTTTGAAAGTCAGATAGCGAAATTTAGACTGATCAGAGGCGATATCCAGCGCACTTTATTCTCACCAGAGGCCATTTCGAGCGCACTTTAGTCTTAAAAGAGGCAGATTCGAGAGTACACTAGTTTTATCAGGAATAATTTTTGCGCACACGATAATCTGGTCAGAGGTGGCTTTCGACTGCATCTCAAGCGCACAAGGGGTTCCGAGTGCACGACGTCCTGATCAGAGTTTAATTCCGTCAGGTCCAGTGTGATCAGAAGTCACTTTTGCCCAGGACGCTTTGATCACAGCCGATTTCAGTCTGAAACTCAACTTGGGGTCCCATGTCGAGGTGGCCAGACCGAATTGATCTCTGATCAGACCATCTTCGAGCGCACACATGTTCCCGGTGCGCTCGAATTACATGGTCTGGAAAAGGCTTCGAGCGCACTTTTGTCTGGACAATGGTCTGGAACTTGCCTGATTAGAGGTCACTTTGGTCTGGGATGGTCTGATCAGAGGTAGTTTCAAGCGCACACTAGTCCAGGAGACCAAGTCGAGCGAATTTTTTTCGAGTTTTTTGTTTTTTTACTGAAATTTGTTGTCTCTGGTAAGAGTTAACAATAAAGCAACATTCTGATCAGCACTCCATCTGAAAATCTGATGGGGTTGATCAGAACCAAGGGGTCTAGCTGATAGCAACTGCCGATCCCCTCAAGAAAAAATTTTGGATCAATTCATCACACAAAGGAAATTGATGTACAACCATCAACAATCAAGTTTATTACAGCAGCAATTTGAAGAGTTTTTGAGTTTGAGTTTGAATTTGGGATATTGGTTCTAAACTGTACACTGTTACTGGGGTACGAAGCCATTATAAACACCTGGAGGGTTTTTACAGGCTTTTTCTGATTGCGGTTACTTGTCGTTGATTACTTCTGGCTAGCCGTGTTTGCAGTTGTTATTGAACATTGTTGGGCATAAAGTTAAGTTTTGTCAGGGATAGGGACGAAAGAAAGAATAAGTAGGTAAAAGAGGAAAAAAAGAGATTGAAATAAACTAAAAGTAGAAGAAGGGCTGAGAATTTATCAGCTTTGTTTGTGTGCTCGAGAAAGCTGCGGCGCGTTTGGGGATCGAACTCCCACTGTGTTTTTCATTTAGTATACTTATGAGTTGCGCCAATATACACACGTCTCTGCTTGAGAATTGTTTTTATTCAGTTATCGTGGCTGATGAGTTTCTCTCGATTTTTGAATTGAATTCTTTATACATAATTGAGATACTTTAGAATCATTGGTCCAAAGTTTGCCGGTTTAAAATTGTATCGTATGTTTTATAAATGCTGAGCATTTAGGCTTGAGGGAATTAACAAAATGTCTGTACGCGCTACTCCCTAGAGTCCTCCGCCAGAGGAGAAGTTTCCTCAAGGCATGGTTCGGGTGATTCCTCTCGAAAACTTCGGCGACGGAGCCAGGGATTACCTGCAGACTGCCCGAGAGAAGCTTCCTCTGTTTGAGGGGCTGTTACCGGATAAATTGTCGGAGGCTTATAGAGCTCGGAAGCAACAGGACACAATTTTAAAGCCTAGGAAACGGCGGGCAACTTCTGATTCTGATTCAAATGGATCGAAGAAGCTTCCTGACCCTAGATTAGATCCTGTTTTGACTCGAAGGTTCCTTTGGGTCTTAGCCGGTGATCACTGATTTTTAAATCAGTAAATAGGAAGAAACGGTTGTAATGTCAGTAAGCCTAATCAATCAGAAAGGCTAATATGCTTTTGCAGTTGTTCTTTGGACATTGCCTTTTATTTTCTATAAGCCGTAAAATTGCTTCAATTTTGTTCTTTCGTGTGCGTTTGATGTATTCTTTCGCCAAACGTATCTCAATGTTTCTTATAGTAGGTGAGTTCGATTCTTCATGTAACTTTTGCACGCTGTACCATCGAGGTTTCCTTAAACATATTCTCAGTGCTCTGTTTTGCGCTTTTTGCATGATTGATATGACCGTTTGCGATTGGTTTAGCCAGCAAGCGTTTGCATATAGAAATAGGGGCCGGATCCAGGACTTGTACAGCAGAAGTAAACTCTCCTGCTCAACATTGAGGTTGCTCAGACGCTGCAGTTGGAAGATTCGCTTGTTTGCTCTGTCTGTGATGTCTTTACAATGTTCATTCCAGTTTAGTTGCGGCGTCATGGTTATTCCTAAGAACTTTATGGTTTTCGCTTCCTCAATTTGTTTTCCGTTGATGTTTAAACTGAGACTTGTTTGTCTTTTCGAAGCGTTTTTGAATAGCATGTACTTTGTTTTTTGCACGTTTTAGTTGCCTCCTTATCTTTTTCTTTGGGTTGATTAATTTTTTTTATCTCTGGACTAATTTGTAGATTCGTTTTATTTACGTAGGACTGATCAATTGATTAATGAATAAACTTGATTTTTTTATGGCTCGTTTCATTCAGATTGTCTTTGTTTGGACAATTTGGTGGGTACAAGCAGGAATTTTTGTAATTGACTTTCGCATGTTTTCTGAACTTCTTGAAATCGACTTTTGCTTTTAAATCGAATTCCAATTGAAGTTTCAGTTTTAATGAGGTAAGTGTCGCTGAGTGGTCGCTTCAAATACTTGAAAATTGTCAAAATGTTCAAGGACTGAAAGACTACAGAATTGTAAATCAAGCATGCTCTGGCTCTTATGTTGATTAGATTGATACGTTGGATAACCGTTGTTCAGTAGTTTGAAGTTTCCTTCATCAATTGTTTCCAGCAATTTTTCGCCGTTTTCGGTGTTGTATGTACAATTGAGCTCTTGATGAGGAGAATTGAAATCTCCACATATGAATACGTTCTGCGGATTGTTGTCAAATATTTCAGTAGTATTTAGGTATTGATTGGGTGAATTGTAAATATTGATTATCCATAAGTTTCCAATGATTGGCGTTTCCAAGTTTACATCGATTAATTCTAATGCTTGTCCGTTACTGTTTTTTCTTGATATGATTGGTCTGAACTCTTTAACTTTTATGCCCTTTTTTGCAATGATAACAGCCCATGAAACTTGCTTGCTTTTGCTTCTGTTACAATGAAATATTTCTCATGTACGAATTTTTTTTGCCATTTCTTGACTTCATTTAAACAGGCAATGTCGATGTTTTCTTTCGTCAGAAACAAGAACAACTCATGAATTTCGTTTTCTAAGCCACGACAGTTCCCATGTAAAATTTTAATGTGGTCCATTTTGAAGAATTTTTTGGCTGTTAGACTGAATCATGTTTGTGTTAACAGTTTGAATTAGAATTGCCTTCTTGATGTTATCGTGAATTTCTTATCCATCTATTCTTTCGTTAGCACTCTGGAGGCACTGTTGCTAACGACGCTGATAATATCGCTATATGACATCGTATTGAGACTGTTTCTTATTTTACTCAGAACTTCAGCTACTAGAACAGTAATTTTTGTAGTGGTTAATGACTGAGTGTTCTGAGTATCTTTCCTTGTAACCGCACTTGAGTTTTTTGTTTCTTGTTTCTGTTTATTTGCATCAGTCACAGCGTTCTGATATGCGGGACAGCCTCAATACACTGTTGCGTGTGAGCCACCACTGTTTGCACATTTTGCTCGTTCTTTCAATTCATTGCAACTTTTCACAGTGTGTTTGCCGACACATCGTAGACATCTCAATTCGTCTTTACAATCGCTTGCTGAATGACCAAACTTTTGACAGTTGAAGCATTGTTTAACCTGAGGTGGTTCTTTACTTGGTTCGCAGCCGTGGAGCACCCAGCGTATTTTAAAGCCATGTTTGACTGCGGCTGTTACATGGTTTGAGGAATCAGTTCTTACGCGAATCAGTTTTGTTGGTTTTTTGGTGGCCTTGCTTGTTATCCGAAGCACCTTGATCACATTCATAGCATTGTTGTTGAGAAGTTCTTCCTTCACTTCGTTTTTTTTTGTATGCTCTGATGAACATTTACAATTACAAAACTGGCTTTTGTCAGAGTGTTTCTTGCGTTGATAGAAGTGTTTGGAAAGACAAGTTGAAGATTTGAGGCGTTCATCAGACATTCTCTTGTGGTTTAGTCTTCGGGTTGGATAAAGAAGTCATTGTTGTTTGAAAGTTCTCTGATGCAATTGATTTTGAGTTGAGGGAAGTTATTTCTCATCAAACGATTAAAAAGAACTTGTGTTGGTCTCGGATTAATCGTTATTATCACTGGTCTGATTGTTTCTGAATTGGTATTATGATAATTTCCGGTTCGTTTTCATTTGTTTTTGACTTGAACGAAGTCTTGTTCATCTTGTGATGTTTCGTCTGCAATGTTTCGTGCTTCAGAGAGAAGTGCACTTAACTGGCTAATTTCGGCCCGCGCTGTATTGCGAACTTGAGGCAGGAAGACTTTAAATTGAGCTTAAGACTTTTGAAGATGAAGGATAAAACTGGGCGGAAAGTAAAGACTTTTGAGCTTAAGACTTTTGGAGGTGAGAATAAAACTGGAAGAAAAGTAGAAGAACAATTGATGTTTAAACTGGGACTTGTTTGTCTTTTCGAAGGGTATTTGAATAGCATGTACTTTGTTTTGGCCGGGTTTATTTTGATTTTCATCTTATCACACCACTTCATGAGAGTGTTGAGTGAGGCTTGGAGTTTGCTTTGTATTAACTGACTGGACTTTGACCTGCAAAACAATGCAAAGTCATCTGCAAACTGAGAAATTTCTGCTGGCGTTTTTGGAATGTTAGAGACATAAATTAGGAATAAAATGGGCGCCACAACGCTACACTGGGGGACCCCGGCTGTTGGTGAGAACTTCTCGCTTCTCGTATTCTTAATTTTCACGTAAACATTTCTTTGTGAGAGGAAGGAGTTCACCCATTTGATGATTTTCGTCTATATTCTGATTTTATTCAGTTTATCAATCAAACATAATCTCCAGACTGCATCAAAAGCTTTTTCGACATCAAGGCAGACAAGTCCCACCATTTCTGACCACTGGTATGCTTCACTTATATGCTGAGTCAAAACAATGAGGTTATCGGTTGTGCTTCTGTTTGCTCTGTATGCACTTTGTTGTGGTCCAAAGACTTTGTTTGCTTCACAGTGGTCTAGGATGAGATTTTATACAACAGTTTCATAGACCTTTGCAACACAATTGGTAAGGTCAATTGGTGTGTAATTTTCTGCTTTCTTCTTGTCTTTTTGAGGTTTTGGAAGCATTGTTTCTTGTGAGTCTTTCCAAAGGCATGGCACGTAAGAATTGTTAATTGAGCTGGAAATAATTATGCGTATGACAGCTTTAATGCTTTTTGGTAGCGCCTTCAGTAGCTGATAGCTTATTTTGTCTGGCCCGGGGAATGATTTACTTGTACTTTTCAAAATTTCATTCAACTTTTAAGAAGATGATTTCTGCAGTTATTTCGTTTGGATCGGTTTCTGATAGATGTTTTGTGTTTTGTATTTTCTCGAGAAGCGCTTTTGTAAATCTTCGTTTTCGTATTGGTGTTCTATCATTGTCTCACTCAGAAGGCTTTTGAACATTTCACACTTTTCATGGTCAGTTATGGCAATTTTGTCTTTCAACGTTATTTGTAAATGTGATCCGCTTGACTGTTGTTTATCGCTGTTGATGGTTTTGATTGCTTTCCAGAACCGCTTGTTTCCTGCTTGTTTCGCTGTTTCAATTAATTTTCTATTTTGTCTTTCAATCGAACGTTTGAATGCTCTTCTGATTTCTCTTTGCAAGAAATTGATTTCTTTTCTCAATCGGTAGAAAGTGTCATTCTTTGCACGTTTTAGTTGCCTCCTTATCTTTTTCTTTGGGTTGATTAATTTGTTTATCTCTGGACTAATTTGTAGATTCGTTTTATTTACGTAGGACTGATCAATTGATTAATGGATAAACTTGATGATTTTATGGCTCGTTTCATTCAGATTGTCTTTGTTTGGATAAGTTGGTGGGTACAAGCAGGAATTTTTGTAATTGACTTTCGCATGTTTTCTGAACTTCTTGAAATCGACTTTTGCTTTTAAATCGAATTCCAATTGAAGTTTCAGTTTTAATGAGGTAAGTGTCGCTGAGTGGTCGCTTGAAATACTTGAAAATTGTCAGAATGTTTAAGGACTGAAAGACTACAGAATTGTAAATCAAGCATGCTCTGGCTCTTATGTTTATTAGATCGATACGTTGGATAACCGTTGTTCAGTAGTTTGAAGTTTCCTTCATCAATTGTTTCCAGCAATTTTTCGCAGTTTTCGGTGTTGTATGTACAATTGAGCTCTTGATTAGGAGAATTGAAACCTCCACATATGAATACGTTCTGCGGATTGTTGTCAAATATTTCAGTAGTATTTAGGTATTGATTGGGTGAATTGTAAATATTGATTATCCATAAGTTTCCAATGATTGGCGTTTCCAAGTTTACATCGATTAATTCTAATGCTTGTCCGTTACTGTTTTTTCTTGATATGATTGGTCTGAACTCTTTAACTTTTATGCCCTTTTTTGCAATGATAACAGCCCATGAAAGTTGCTTGCTTTTGCTTCTGTTACAATGAAATATTTCTCATGTACGAATTTTTTTTGCCATTTCTTGACTTCATTTAAACAGGCAATGTCGATGTTTTCTTTCGTCAGAAACAAGAACAACTCATGAATTTCGTTTTCTAAGCCACGACAGTTCCCATGTAAAATTTTAATGTGGTCCATTTTGAAGAATTTGTTGGCTGTTAGATTGAATCATGTTTGTGTTAACAGTTTGCATTAGAATTGCCTTCTTGATGTTATCGTGAATATCTTATCCAGCTATTCTTCCGTTAGCACTCTGGAGGCACTGTTGCTAACGACGCTGATAATGTCGCTATAGGACATCGTATTGAGACTATTTCTTATTTTACTCAGAACTTCAGCTACTAGAACTGTAATTTTTGTAGTGGTTAATGACTGAGTGTTCTGAGTATCTTTCGTTGTAACCGCACTTGAGTTTTTTGTTTCTTGTTTCTGTTTATTTGCTTCAGTCACAGCGTTCTGATATGCGGGACAGCCTCAATACACTGTTGCGTGTGAGCCACCACTGTTTGCACATTTTGCTCGTTCTTTCAATTCATTGCAACTTTTCACAGTGTGTTTGCCGGCACATCGTAGACATCTCAATTCGTCTTTACAATCGCTTGCTGAATGACCAAACTTTTGACATTTGAAGCATTGTTTAACCTGAGGTGGTTCTTTACTTGGTTCGCAGCCGTGGAGCACCCAGCGTATTTTAACGCCATGTTTGACTGCGGCTGTTAAATGGTTTGAGGAATCAGTTATTACGCGAATCAGTTTTGTTGGTTTTTCGGTGGCCCTGCTAGTTATCCGAAGCACCTTGATCACATTCATAGCATTGTTGTTGAGAAGTTCTTCCTTCACTTCGTTTTTTGTATGCTCTGATGAACATTTACAATTACAAAACTGGCTTTTGTCAGAGTGTTTCTTGCGTTGATAGAAACGTTTGGAAAGACAAGTTGAAGATTTGAGGCGTTCATCAGACATTCTCTTGTGGTTTAGTCTTCGGGTTGGATAAAGAAGTCATTGTTGTTTGAAAGTTCTCTGATGCAATTGATTTTGAGTTGAGGGAAGTTATTTCTCATCAAACGATTAAAAAGAACTTGTGTTGGTCTCGGATTAATCGTTATTATCACTGGTCTGATTGTTTCTGAATTGGTATTATGATAATTTCGGGTTCGTTTTCGTTTGTTTTTGACTTGAACGAAGTCTTGTTCATCTTGTGATGTTTCTGTGCAATGCTTCGTGCTTCAGAGAGAAGTGCACTTAACTGGCTAATTTCGGCCCGCGCTGTATTGCGAACTTGAGGCAGGAAGACTTTAAATTGAGCTTAAGACTTTTGAAGATGAAGGATAAAACTGGGCGGAAAGTAAAGACTTTTGAGCTTAAGACTTTTGGAGGTGAGAATAAAACTGGAAGAAAAGTAGAAGAACAATCGGGAAATAGAGGAAAAACGTCGGGATTTAAAACTTTAAGCAATTTTTAGTGAAAAATCTCTTTTTACAAAAGTCTCACTCCCAAAGGACGTTCCTACACAAAGTGGAGTACTTGCTTGTGGCTTTCCTATCACGCTTTGAGGTACTGATCCGAAAGTGACGAAAATAGCGGTTTAATCATCATTAGGCTCAAGAAAAAATTTTGGATCAAAATAGATCATGAGGTTTTTATGCAAAGCTGTCTAAGTTCTTTCATTCAGTTAAAAACGTAAATACTCAATAAATTTTTTGGCACTTTTTTTTGGTTTTATTTTCACTAGCAATACATTTACAATTAGCTTTTCGTTATTGGAATATAAGATTGATAGCATCGATTTTCGTGAAATGAATATATTATAACGATATTTAGAGATTTTTTCATGTTCGAAATCATTCTCTGATCAGACTATTTGAACGCACTTTAGTCTAAACAGAGGCAACTTCGAGCGCACTTTTTTTCTAATCAGACGTGATTTCGAGCGAACTTTTGTCTGATCAGAGGTGATTTCGAGCGCACTTTTGTCTCATCAGAGGTGATTTCGAGCGCACTTCAATCTGGTCAGAGGCTATTTCGAGCGCACACTATTATGATCAGGGGATGACTTTCGAGCGCACAATTGTCTGATCATCTGCTCAGAGGAGGTTTTCGAGCGCACCTTAAGCGCACATGGGGCTTCGAGCGCACGATATCCTATTCAGAAGACACGTCAGTCTGGGTCGGTCTGATCAGAGGTCGCTTTTGTCTGGGACGGTCTCATCAGAAGCCAGTTTGGTCTGGACCTCAACCTGGGTTGTACTCGTACACACATAGTAATTCTTTTTCCTTTGTTTAGAAGAATATGACAAATCTAATTACACCCTCGACTCTTACCGACCAAATGACGAATGGGATATTGTCAACATTGAAGAGTTGTTAGTTCGACGAGGCAGGAGAAACCATGTTGTAATGCACTATCAAATTCACTTTCGGAGGAAATCGCTCTATTATTTTATCACAATTGTCTCGCCAGTCACAGTTCTATACGTTTTATCTGGACTCGCCTTTTTTCTGCCCTCTGATGATGGGGAAAAACTTTCCTTTGGGGTCACAATTTTGCTGGCTCAAATAGTGGCTGTATCTGCTATGAACGACATATTTCCTGCCAGCTCAAACAATCTTCCACTTTTGCTTTATTTTGTCAGTTTTGTAACTCTTCACATGGCTATTATGTGTCTGGAATCTGTCATAGGTGAGGAAGTTCTTAAAAAAAATATTGCTTTTTTTAATTGCTCTCAAATGAAGTTTGAAGCAACTATCGTAAACCTGTTGGCCTTTTTCCGACCCAAAGCCGAGTATTGGTATTACACAGGTTTTTTGCAATCCAAAGATTTTGGCCAAAGACTGTTTTGACCTCTCTTGAGGGCAGTGAATCCTGTTTTCGAAAATTGGACTTTAACTGTAGCTTAGTTACTAATACATAGTAATTAGGAACTAATCGTAATGCTCAAGGTCAAGGTCAAAAGACAGTTTGGAGCAGTTATCCTCTCAAAAAAATCCCTCCTACTTATCCAAACAACAGACACCTCAGCCCCACCTTACCACCCCCTTCACCACTTGGCCCTCTTCCAAATATTCCCTAAAACCTCCTTCAACTACTCCCCCCCCCCCCCACCCAAACTGCGCTCCCCCAAACCTCTAAAAGAAAAATCGAATTATTGGTTTTTTAAAAACATGTCCAATAGTTATATAAGGAAATTAATTTTTCTGTCAGAAATTATATTGAACGATTCTTCGGGTGAATTCCGGTAATCCACCGGCTATTAATTCTAAGCAAACTTTTTGCCTCATCATGTTGACTTTCGGAGTTCTTATTACGCTATTTTTTTCTTTTTGCATGATCTAAATTTCTCTCTCATTCAGAATCAACAATTAAACTCAACTGCCGGCAGTTCACTTTGAAATTGCAACTGAAAAGTTTGCCGTAAAATATGTGTAATTTTTAAATTTTAATTTTATTCTTAGATTTTGTTGGATATAAAAACCCCTAATGACGTCATTTGAAGCCCCTGAATTTAGATACTCAACTCCATGAAACCACCCCCCCCCCATCGCTAAAACAAGCTTCAATGGTTTTCACAGTCTACTAGTCGTTCGAGAGCAATGCTTCTGACGTTAGTTGGTCAATATTTTTTAGTTTTTACGTTTTTACTATACTCCACAGCGTAGTAGGATTAAAACGTATACACGCCATTCGATTACCTTAATCGTAAATTCATTCTTATATGTGATTTCTACAGCTACCCGGACCAATCAGAATGATAAAAAAAACAACATTGGGGGAGAGCTCTTTTGATAACAAGTATTTCCACATTCTGTAAAAATTTCAGAGGCACGCATCAATACCTTGCTGTGTTGCTCTTTGCCATAATCGTGTCAAATCAAATATCATTTATACTGTAACAGATATTCTTTGCGATGGTGTTGATATTCGGTTGAAATTTGTTCAGATGGTTTTCAGAGAAGTGTGATCTTCAGAGAACAGCTTTTTCATATATAATGAATCAAAATTGTTCAAGGTCAGATTGGTCCAATAAATTCGATAATTTTTCAATTCGAAGCCTTATATTTTAATCGTGCCATAACAACTAGAAAAATTACGATGGGCGGGTTAGAATGATCAGAGAAAGAACACTTCTTCAGAGTTCGAATAACCGGCTTAAAAAAAAGTTAAGCATAAAAATTAGGAAATCTGCTTATATCAAAGAAAGACCTGATTTTATTTAGCAGTAATAATGAAAAAGCTACTAGTTGTGATCATCACTCGCTCTTACAACCTTAAATAATATGTTTCGGAAAAAAAATTCTTCATTAGGGAAAATTTATTTGGTTGAACAAGTTTTGTTCATTTTTACTGCTAGTAAATACGGAAAAGTGGTGGCTTTTTCTCATTCCGTTTTTTCTATAACTACATAAGGAACACTATGTCAAAGTGAAATAATAAGTTAATTTTTAAAATTCGTTTTTGTTTGAATTAACAAGGTAGGGTATCCTCATGCAAAGTTAAATTTTGAGGATTTTGGTGGCCTTTCGAGGACATTACTTCGCAACACGTTTTTTTTCTCCCAGCTTTTGCCCTAATTAAAACATGTCCCTTTTAATTAGGGCAATAGCTGGGAGAAAAAATCGTCAGGAAAACAATCACAAAAGAGTATGAATTGCTTCACGCTAATTCGCGGATTACCTAACCACTGTCCTCGATTTGAGCATCTCATTTTCCAAAGCGATCATCAGTTAGCTTCACACTCTATACTTGATTTAGTTTTTACTTGAGACCCAGTTTTCAGACCTCCGTGACACCGTGAACCGAGATAAGACTTGCTGAAAAGTTGCTAATTTTCTCCAGATTAGTATGGAGAGAAACTGTTCTACAATTATGAGTTCTCTCAATTAAGTATAAGAAACATGCTTTTATATGTCGTGGAAATCTGGATAAAAAACGTGGACCAATTTTGATCATATCAACAACTGTGACAATGAGACGGAATAGCAGCTAAACACTTGTGTCACTATTGACCAAACTTGCGCAAACTCTCGTTAAGGAATATCGTAACGGCTAATTCTTAATTAAAAAACAATTGAACAAATTTTGATTTTTGTCGCTGTTATAGAACAACATGTAAAACTAAATTGCATAACACGGTCTAAAACACACTTTCATGCTTTTGACCTTCCGCTAGATCAGGTGTAGCATTTGCTACGTAAAAAAACTTTTTATTAAGTCTTGTTTATGAATATTTTAAGATAAAACCTTGTTCGTCAGATATGGTCTCTTACTGATCCTCGCTCCGCATGCCAGGGAATCAATTTTTGAAATCAAATTTTTTGACATAATCAAACTGTCTAAAATGTTCTATGAACAAACACCAAACATTTACGGATACAAGTTAGGCCACATATTTTGGGTGTTTTAATCTTGAAAAATTTCGGGTATCTGTGAGTCCAAAACTAGATCAATTCGAGCAGATCCTTGAAATTATTGAAAATCGCCTTTTGCTTTTTTTTAATATAAGATTTGCTCATAAGCGTTATAAGCAAACAAAAACAGGAAAAGACATTTTTTTTTCATAGCCAAGCCGTGTCGAAGGCTGAAAATTATTGGTACTTTAGACACAATTCACGCAGAGGATGTCTGATCTAGAGTTTGATTTCTTTGGTGAAACCACTTGATCAATTAGGAAACTCACACTTGCTGATAAAAAAACTCGGAAATTAAATTTTACCGAGTTTTTAAATTAAAAAACTCGGAAAAAACTATTTGTGGAAATTAAATTTCGCTTACTAGGAAACGAAAAGAAGAAAAATCTAACTTTTTTCTAGATAAGCTTGACTAAAACTTTGCTGATTTAGAATTCACGTACACCGTGAATCAATCCCGATATGGTTGGTATCATTTAGAAGCCTCCATGACAACCACAAAAAATCCAATTTTCAGAAATCTTTTCAAAAGCAATCTATCAAAAATAAATATTTGCTTATAAGTGAACAGAAAAAAACGACAGGAAAAATGGTTCTTTCGTTGAAAAGCAAGGTTAAATATCTTTGAACTTTAATACTCAAATTACAGAGGAAACCTACGACAGAAATTTCAGCTTCGATCTTTCCCTGCTTCGTATTATTTTTTCTTACCCATAATCTGTCAAACACTCTTTTATCAAGTTGACTTTCGAAGTGGTATACCTATGTCCTCTCTGGTCGATTTACACAACAACACCTTCCAGAAAAAAGAAAAAAACACCAGAACAGACCTACATAGCTTCAGTTTTTTATCATCAGAACTCACTTGCAATTTTTCCTCTACATATTAGTATAATGGTCACTCTACAAAAAATATTTACATGACAAAGATGACAAAAAATACGAGAACTTCGATATGGTGTCCAATTATGGCACGAAATATGACACAACTAGTAGGGTCAAGCAAGATCGCCAAAAAATATTGCAAAGATTTAAACAGCTTGCCGGTATCTCAAGAAAAAGATCTCTTTTCGAAGATATCTTGAAAAACCCTAAAAAGACTTGAAAAGAAAATTTGAGCAATTATCTAATATGCTAGTCAATCTTGACATCAAAAACATTTATCAACAATTACAAAAACTTCAAATTTTGGCTGATAAGGTCAAACTTACGAGTTGGAAAACGTAATCATGATTTAAATTTCAAGCGAAAATTTAAAACTTGACTTGATTTCAGTTCTGAGTCTGAGTCAAAATGGTTGGCGCAAATGGATGAATCCAGGCTTCCGAAGATTTTTAGCATCAGACAAATTGAGAATAATTGGATTGAAACCATTCAAGGCCAAACCTACAAGCAAGTTCTTGGCATTTGGGGCAAAGAGACAATCTGAGAACAATAAATATGACGGACTCGGATCCGACCCCGAAGAGGATGACTTTCGAGGCAATAACGAACTGTTGCAACAGAGGAGGGAAAATAACGATTTAGGATGGCGATTTCTGGCGATGGTGGTTGACAGAATATTATTGATCATACATATGATTGTTGTTGCTACCAATTTGTCCGTTTTTGCTTACAAGTTATTCTTGTAATCTAAGCAAGTTAATATTCCGTACGGGAATGAGTTCTGATCAGAAAATTTTACAGGATAAGAATCATGAATGATACTGAAAGTCAAAAAGAAAATTAGCTGAGCAGGAAAATGTGCGATGGTCGTGAAAGGATCTAGTTAATTCTGATGAGAGTTCGCTTTAATTTTGATCTCTGGAGAAGAAAGGGTCAGTTCAATTGATTTTGTTACTGAAAAAAATGCACTTTACAATTGAATAAAATGAAATAATCTCTAAAGTGTCAAACCCTGATCCAATTAAACTTCATGTTTCAGATTATTGTTCCGACCCCTCTTGAGGGGGGAGGAACTATACACTCAAATGGGTTTTTTTGGTTCAGTCAATTTTGGCCGATCGACATACTCATCGTAGAGAGTTGTGAGTGGTATCTTTAAAAAGCGCGTCCAGCGTTTAAAGTTCTGTGAATATTAGAATTATTTCATCTATTTTTATTCACATTTTGACCAAATTTTCGTCAATTTTGACCGAATTTTCGTCAATTTTGCTGAAATATGTTAAAATTGTTATTTTTAGTGTTATAGGTTTTTTCTAAAGATAGAGGGGTATATGAATTGTTCGATTCGAGTATTTTGGCTAGAATTTATGCTAAATTTTTCAAAATTCAGACTCTTTTTCGCCAAAAGTGGGACCAAATTTGCTTTTTATCCCACTTGCATTAGATTTGCTGGACGTAGACACCTTCAATTTGCCGCCAGATTCTTTTTTAGCTCAAAAAGAGCTCGTTATGCTCTTCCTGAATTTGAGAGTCTGCTGGAATTATGATTGTGTCAATCTTTTTGAAATTTTAATTTCAATAATTATACATAATGCATTTTATATTTTTGACAAACTGTAAAAGTTGTTTTAGAAATGATGTATTTCGTAACCATTTCAAAAATTGAGTGTTCTGATATACAAGCAGCAACATCTGGTCTGATCTTGATCTCACTATGGATCCTTATGATAAAAAATTTCGGATTTCAACTTTTTTTTTCGATGTATTTCCGCCATGTAAAAGTTTTTTATGTAAATTGCGGAAAAGAGTTTCAAATCAAGGCTGATACTATTTACAATAAACGAAATCCAACAAGATTATGTTCTGGCTTCAAAGTTAAGCTAATGGTTTTTATGGCTCTGACAAATTGTTTTTGTAAAAATTTTACGGACTTCTTTCGTTCTGCTTTCATTTCTTATACTTTATGTAGCCCAAGGACTTAGTGTCCCAAATCTTAGAATCCCCATTTAGTTTTCAGGAAGTAAAAACGAACCTAGACAATTTTTACTGTTGTTATCTAATGTCTGTTATGACTTTGATTATATTTGTTTTCAGAAAAAAATTGGTGGAATTTCAACTTTGCCACTATTTAATTATATTTCTCTAAACTTGGGGCATACACTCAGTGAAAACAAACAGGCGGAAACCAGCTTCCTAAAATTTACAAATTATTATTTGTAACAATTTTATTTTCAACTAATTATTCTATATTTTGGTACTACGCGATTTCAGTTTTTCTTTTTTTATTATAATTGCATATTTTATGTTCATTTTGTTTCCTTGTCAAATTATCATTTTTTGACAAGTCAATTAAAGGAAGTCTTTTTCGGGAATATACACAACGTTGGAAAAAATTGTTTCATGATCTTTTAATTGGTTTTTTTGATTAATTTATGCTTTTTTGGGCGGAGACACAGTTATCTCGCAATACTGTGGGTTTCTTGATGTTGCCTAATTTTGTCTTTTTTTCGATGTTGTGCGCCATATTCCCGATTGGGATAGATTTTAATTGCTTCCCTGAGACGTATCAATCAACCTTTTTAAACCTTTCAAGTTACAGCTGTTTGTTTTAAGAACCTTCACTTAAAATTAAAAAAAAAAATTCATCCTTCTTTTTTTTTGCTTTTGTTTTTGTCACCACGTAACGCAATCTGACTCATTAGATGTCTCAAATAATTTTGTTTATGCAAACACTTTTTCGAGCTCGGTTATATGTTGTGACTGGTTGCTTCCACCATTTACTTTCATAAAAAGTTTTTGAGATTTCTATACTTCACAAAATTTTTGGGTTTTCTCTTTGTTGTCATGTCTAAGCACTCCTTTTATAAGGAAGCGTTCTTAATGTTAAGATGAAGCTAAAAAGATGTTTTGGAGTTCTGGCGGATAATATATTCTAATTTTAGTGCCCTGAACAGTGTCATGTCGTAAAATTGTTTGAAGTTTTGGCCTGTTTATGTATTTGTTTTTTGGGCTCGTGATTTGTCTCACTATTAATAGACCCAATTGGCTGCCTTGGGTATTGAAGCGTAATCCATCGCTTTTTGTTGTAGTTCTAATTTATGAGTTTTGAAAAAAATATTTTCAAAATAAATTTGAGTTTGAGCTTTTTTTATATTAGTTTTTCAGTCAATTTGTAGATCAGTCCCTGTAAGCAGATCTTAACCCGTTTCCATTGAGCTATAACTCAATCTTTATAGCAATTTTAGTTTCAAACATTTGTTTCTCTACTTTGTCATTACAGCTAATGCGAGATTACATAATTTGTTAGATTTTTTATATATTTGTACATTTCAGAGGATTTTTGGTTTATTTTTAAACTATAACAACAATCGTTGATCCTATTGGCTCTGAAATTTTGCCTATTCAGACATTGGCTAATGACATGTCTCAATTGCTTCCAATGTAGATATAAAGGAACGTTTTAGTGCTTTCAGTTGATATCTAATTACATTAATAAGCGCGAAATTACTTGTTTTCAAAAATGGAAAAGTATTTTTGAACTTCGCATCTATTTTCTTTTTTCCGACCTGATAACCAGTCGCATTGGGGACAGGTCTCATGTCTTTTTCAATTAAGCGTAGGTTAAAATGCTATGTTTTGGTTTTTCTGATGCAAGTTTGATTTCGTTATGATTTTTTTTATTATAGATATCGAGTGTTGGTCGCAAATAATATTTGTTGTTTGATTTTTATTATTGCCCTTTCTAGTAGTCCCTTTATCAACAGCTTTCATCGGTCCTCTAGCGTGGCATTATTGTATTGCATTGGTTGTTTATTGACCAATGTGTATGTTTTTTAAAGTTATCTATCTCTTCATCATTTGGTAGCCAGTTAAGTCAGGAATGTGGATGAGCGGGGTCGGAACATTATGCGCGTACGCACGTTACCGAGCCTCCTTGTAATAATTAAATAATAATTTGATTTTTAAGATAACAATCATTATTTATCAGGCCAATTAATACAATTATGGTTTATAAATTCTTATAAGTTACAAAATCATAGTCAAGGAAGACAGATACGGCAACAGGGCGTACTTATGTATAAACAACAGAAGTTGACTTCTTCAACATATGTTAAAATACGTCAAATGAAATTATGAAACACTGAAATAATGAAATACGTTCAATTAATTTTTTATCGAATTGACCCGTTTTAATCAAAAATTACGTTTTTTATAGACTTTAAAACAATTTATACAATATCATCCCAATTTAAGGAAAATTGTTCGGAAAATACTCAAAATAGTTTTTCTTTACTTTTTCACAAGTTTTTCGGAATAATTGGCCAAAACATGTCAACAAATTTTCAATTATATCCGGATTTTGATCCTTTTTTCCTGTTTTTATTGCAATCTGTCTGTAAAAACTCAATTTTTTAGAAATCATAGCTATCGATTTTGTGAAAAACCCTATTAATCAGAATTCCATACAATTTCAGGACATTTACCCCAATTCTTTAAATATGTCCCAATTCTTTTTAGGTTTGTACATATTTTTCATTTAATGATCAAAAACTGAAAAATTGTTAAAAAACAGCGCAAAAAAATTTCTCCCAAGTTTTGTTTATGAAAACCCCAAATTTTGACAATATTAGTTAACTTTTATCAATCCAACCACAAGGTAGTGACATTCGCTATTTTTTTTAACCAAAACTCTATCGATTTCTCTTCACAATTTAACCAATTTCTTCCCCAGTTCCTCAAAAAATAAAATATATCAACCGAATTTTGAGAAATAATATTCTTTTTAGACCCACTTTTGACTAAATTCATCCAATATTTTCTAAATTTGCACAGATTGTTCAAAAACAGCATGCATTACTTTTATTTCTCGATAAAAAACGTTTACCTCAACAATTACCCAATTTGCTCCAAATTAGCCAAAATATGCCAACATTTAAAAAATGCCATAACGTTTATAAATTGCCATAGTGCTATATATATATATATATATATATATATATATATATATATAAATATGTAAAACTCATGTTTTTGTGAATTTGAAATAAAAACCCCTATTCAATATCACCAAAAAAATCTCCCACTTCAAACTAACGAATCAAAAAAATTCCAGCTTCATTATCAAAAACTGCCTTGCAAACGAAACGTCGAGGATGGCAAATTATTCTATCTAAATGAAGCACCACAAGATACAAAAGCATCGGATGCTTTCATACTTAATCTAGGCCTGTATCCAAAAAACCTCTCATATTGTAAAAGAAATGAACAAAAAAGTTCAGGAACGTAAAATTTATGGAAAAACGCCAACCAAGGCTCACGTTAGCAAAAATCTACAGCAAATTTTTTGAGCCTTCCTAATGAGAAGTCTTTATTTGTCATTCACAGTGCGGATCTTTGTCATCTCTTTGCTAGAGAAGAAGCAGTTTCTTGTATGGTTGTTTTCGTAATTGGTACTGGTTCACACTTTCCCAAATTCTCTCATGACACTGTACACATACAAACACATGTCAATATGTATATATGTATATATATAAATACATATATATATATATATATATATATATATATATATATATATATATATATAAATATACATATATTATTTTAAATATATAGTGATATTTTTGAGTAAAATAATGTGGGTGATCCAAAAGCTGCTCTTTCCCGATGTATTCCGTTTATATCAAAGTTTAAGAGTGGAATAATCATTTCATCGGGACAGTACATGAATCATCAAAACATTCCACACCTACAGTTGAAAAAATTTCTACAAAAACATATACGATAGCACAGCGTAAGACTCTGGCTCCTGGACCCGGGACTCCTATGATGACAAAATACGTCTTAACTCTATTGGAGTAACAAGAGCAGTACTAATGTTTAGAAAATCTTCAGAAGATCTTTTTTAGATTTAAAGTTGTAAAAATGCTTACTGATAGTGATTTACAATTTTTTTCCTGAAAATGCTACACAAAGGGGTATTGGATTTAGCCCAAACTTTTGGGAGGACAGCAATTCTGTCAATGAGACAATATGTTGCTCAGCAGCAAAAAGAGTGGGTGCCCATGTAATTGAAATGACTGCTCCTAAAATTGGAGATTTTTTGACGGGTGAGAAAATTTTAAATCTCGCGGCTTATATTAGAAAGAGGACTTTACGCAAACTGTCATGTGCCCGAAAAAAAGCGTCATAATGTTTGTAGGTCACCTCCAAAAATCAGTTGACGCTGTCGAACGAAAAAGATGCAAATCTAAAATGAACTCTAAATCAACAAAGGATTCAAATTTCGGATATGGACACTTCGCAAACTCGTGCGTAAAATATTTTTGACAAAATTTCTGTTTTGGAACCAATTGAATCATCTCATATTCGTGGAGTGTATCCCAGTACCTCTTTGGTTGTAAACAGCATTGATTTTGATTTTATAAGGGATAGAAGTATCTATCTTGATTTGACAGATATCCAACGTCAAATGAAAGTTGCGTTTCAAAAGGGAAGAGTGTCTAATTAGCTCATGATAAAAGAGGTGCATGGCAAAGCAGATATGGGTATGTCTTCCGCAGATGATGATATATAAAATCTTACTCACGTTGGCATTATTATACTCACTCTTCTCCAACTGTGAGCGTACCCAAACGATCAACATGTGTACATTTCAACTGGTCTATACGGGCACAACCTTTTTTTGACTATTGAACAATAAATCATGACGATATTTTGGCTGATAAACAGTACGAATTTATACAAGAGGCTAGCATTTATGATCGGAGTTCCTATACAGTTCGAGAAATAGAAGTTTGTGAAAAATGGAACCACATGGTACTGTAATTTAGCTATTGATTTATTCTAGAGTGAAAAACTACTGCTTCCAGAACAATTTAGAGTGAGATTGATTCGTGCAATACCTAATTTTTTACATGAATGCCAACAACGCTCACGTTCGCCTTAAATTTCTTGGATGTGACTTGTTTACAAGACGCAATGTTGTTAACGAAGTTTATCACCAGATTATCAAAGGCCAATTAACCCATCAACTTGCCTGTTTCAGCTTTATGGGAGCAGTTGCACGTGCATTTGTTATTCCTTCAGGACAAGATCAGTTTATTCAGGAATATTTTTTAATCTGCTCCAATCATAAGAACAACTAATGCGAAGAAAAGAACATAATTTTGGCTTTCACTGTTCTTTTTTATAAAAAACTTTTTGATTACCAGAGGTTTGGGCTGCGAATTGTTCACGGAGGTTATAGCGGTGGCTAAAAAAGTAGGTTTCATAACCTCTTGATCTTGCTGTCGTTCTCTACATCAATTAATATATCGAATTACCTAATCAAATGACATCAAATTACATAATGAATGTTAAGTGGTGTAGACTAACTTCAAATACGTATGTTTTTAAATTTTTTCTAAGTTTTCTTTGACTTTTTGGGAATTTTGTTACTTTTTATCGCAGCTCCCAGAAAGAAACAATGACGTATTCTTAAACAACAAAGATTTTCGCTTCAAGTTTTCAGCTGTATTGCATTGTCAGGAATTCTTGTACAAACGGTGCTTGGGAGTTTTAAAAAAAAGAAAACTTGTCTGTCATGGCAATTAACTCACTTCATGATCTTATTGAATCTTTTACAGAGCTCAAAAATTCAGGTAAAGTGGATGCTTCCCAGCATATTTTGTTTATGCAACACTTCCCCGTCCCTTGCCTCAAGCAGTGAGTCCTGTTAACATGAAACAGACCTCTTCATGAAAATGATAAACAGACCATTTCATGGAATGCGGAACTTGATAAACAGACCACTTCATGGAATGCGGAACTTGTGTGTACGTAAATATATCCTAAAAAATATCCTATACGTAAATATATCCTATAAAACTAACCAGGTTTAGGTCCAGACCCAAATTGAGCTAGGATAAGACTATGCAGACTGAAATGACCTCTGATCAGACTTTCCAGACCGAAGTTACCTCTGATCAGACCATTCAGACCAAAATGATCTCTGATCAGACTTTCCAGAACAAAATGTCCTCTGATCAGACCGAACCCAGACCACTCCAGACTATTGTGCGCTTATGATAAGACCCAAATTCAAACCACTGTCCGGACTATAAACAGACTATGATCAGACCATCTTCAGACCATGGTCCAGACTCAATTTCAGACCTTTGCCCAGAACTTAATCAGACTATGATCAGACTCAAGTGCGCTCAATATAGTCTGATCAGAGAAAGATTTTAGTTATGAACAAATCTCTTAATTTTGCTATAATAGATTCATTTCATAAAAACTGGTGTTTGCAGTATTAAAATCATCTACGGAAAAGCCAGTTCTGAAGATATTGCTAATGAAAAGGAAACCCAACTGTTGAGAAAAAACTTTATTTACCATACCCCTTAGCTCATATTTCCGACTCAATGGATGAACTTAGACAGCTTTCCACAAGAAACGTCGTGGTCTTCAATTAATCAAAATTTCCTCTTAAAGGAACCGGCATTTGCGATCAGCTGGACTGCTTGTTTCTGATCAGAGTCATCGGACTTTAGATGAGTCTCTGATCGGAACGCTGCTTTATTGCTGCCTCTTGGCAGAGCCAACATCCCTCAATAAAAAAAAACAAAAAAAATTGAAAAAATAATGCACTCGAAATCAGACCTTCCAGAACGAATTGACCTCTGATCAGACCGAACCCAGACCATGGTCCAGACTACAAAGACTGTAATCAGACCTTCCAGACCGAATTGACCTCTGATCAGACCGAACCCAGACCATGATCCAGACTATAAAGACTATGATCAGACCGTCCAGACCGAATTGACCTCTGATCAAACCGAAATCAGCCCATGGTTCAGACTATTGTGCGCTCGAACCCCTTTCCAGACCCTGTAATTTCGGTCTGGGAACACAGGGGTGTGCGCTCGATTGGGTCTGATCATAGCTCAATTTGGGTGTGGACCAAAACCTGGATAGTCTGCTCACATATAGCTACTGGGAGGGGGAGCTCAAAAATGGGCTTTAAACTAACACTTGTATACTACTATATCACATACAATAGTTTCTATATATATATATATATATATATATATATAAATATATATTTATATATATATATATATATATATATAGCCCTTTTACGGACACTTTCTAATACGTAACCCAAAAACAAGAGCTCGGCTATAACTAATCAAAATACATGCGCGTTTTTCTTAATATCTTGAACCTATGCCTAAAACATGGCAGTTTTACATGCGATCTAGTACTTGGAAACCTATCTAAAAACAAGAGAACTATCCCCTATCCTAAAACAACGCGCTGGATATACCTAATCCTAATACATTGCAGCGACTATACTTAAGCTTAATAAAATGGAGCTAATCTTATTAGATGTAGGCCGCTAGACCTAATCTTAGTATTTGATAGTTAATTTTAATACATTACAGCTATTACTTCTCCTAACACAAGTAGACGACCCTAAAACTATAGCCTATCCTAATAAACGGAGAAGGAACCAAATGAGGAAACTTAGGCTGTACCCTATCTCAATACATGAGGTTCCCAACCCCAATGCTGTCCGATCCACATATATATTGCTTTCGGTATTTGTGTGCCTGCTTGTGCGTGTGTATTTGCGTTTCTGTATTTTTCTCTGTATATGTGCGTGTAAGTCTGTGTCTGTGTGCTTCTACGTTTGTGCGTGCTTATATGTGTTTTTTTTTTAGTTTTTGCGCATATCTCTGTGTCTGTGTCTTTGTGTCTGCATGTCTGTCTTTGTGTGTGTTTGTTGTATGGGTGCCTGTGTTTGTGTTTGCGTTTTTTGGGTTTATCTCTGCGCTTGCTTGTTCCAGTTTGTGTGGGTGTGTGTGTGTATGTGTGCGTATTTGTGCATGTGTGTTGGTCTGACTGTTGGTGTATTTCTCTCTGAGTGTGTTTTTGTGTCTACATGTGTGTGTTTTTGTGTGTTTATGTCTATGTGTTTGTGCTAGAGTGTGTTGATGTCTGCAGTTGTGTGTG
>NC_134479.1:51118239-51148239 GCF_964194025.1 Convolutriloba macropyga
TCTGCTTGATTCATTTCAGATATCAAGATTTGATTTTTTAAATTAATTTGTAATTTCTTACTGGTGTTATTGTTTGGGATCGTAATTGTCCATGTCTCTAGGTTCCGCAACAATTACACAATTTATGTACAACCATTCGTTAAAAGAAGTTTAATACATATTAGGAAAGAGTTTCAGTTTAAAAAGAAGTATTGAAGCAGAAATTTCTCGTTAAAACTGAGTTTCTGTTCCTGTTGTATTAAAGACTTCTTTTGCATCCGGCGCACTCAGCCATTTCAAGCACCATGGAGGGCTTCTACTGGCTAAACTTGGCATTTCAAAAAGATAATGGATCGGATACATGGCTAGCCTCGTAGGAGATGGTGTGATCGGCAACTTTCATTATCACAAGGTAAGTAACAAGTACTGTTAATAAATTAAAACAAAAAAAAATTTTCAGGATTTTAAATGTTTGATGACGTTGGTGGGACTCGAACCTCATTGTGTGGATGTCAGAATTTTAACCGAAAATAGTGCATTGCACTAAGTTTTCTTGTGTTTTTGGAGGTGTTTGGCATTCTAGTTTCATTGTTCTCAGTTTAGAATTGTCTGAAAAATTGAGACGGATGAAATTGGCTCATCCTGAGTCTCGAACCCACGCTCGCATTGTTAATATCGAGTTAGCTGTCCGCGCTAAGTTCCATGTTTGATGGCCCATATTTTCAATACCTTTTCGATCGCAATACGAATTAACTTCCAACCAATTAAAGTAGATAGGTAGTATAAAACAAATGATCTTAATTCGTATAATATAATAGTCGTCAGTCTAAGGAGAACAAATGCTAAATTTTTCTGTTCGAAAAGGAAGGACTAAAAAATTAAAATGAACTTTGTTTTAATTTCATAAAAGAAAGTGAATAATAAAAAAAATCAAAACTGACGAAATATAAGAAGTGCTTGATTAAAAGTGCTACGCTGACCTAACCATAAAACCACTGAAACCAAACCGCGCGCAGCACAAAGCTAGATGATGAAGTGTTTCTCTTGATTAATTTAATTCAGTGGAGTATGAAATAGATGGTAAAAAGACTGAAATAAAGATTTCAAAAGGAAACGAAGCTTGATTAAATTGATAATTGCCGTAATTAGCTTTTGTTTTGGTGTTTTTGGTGATCTGTTCAGCCCCGAATTTACTAAGCGAGCGGTTGGCTGAATAGAATCAAAAGAATGAAGTGGAATAAAAATACGTTGTGTCTGGCCCCGAATTGATTAAGCGAGCGGCTGGCCATACACTCATAATATTTCTGATCGGATAAAAAGACGCCTATGTGCAAAATAAAAAGTAAGAGAAGGAAATAAAAGGAAGGTGACACTTCTCGGCTTCGAACTCTTATCGGTTCGATTTGTTAGTTACGTGTATACGTAATTCTCCGCTGAGCCAATCGGCTTGGCTTCAACAATTATACTAAATCGTTTTGGGTTGGCTGTAGGTAATAAACGCTTTGACTGATATATGAAGAAAAAAAACAAAATCGCATAGTGATAAATAAACAAAGTTGGAGTCGAACCGTAGCTGTAGGTATAGAGATCTTCGTGTTCGTTGCTCCTCACAACTGCGCTGCTGGCTAATATTTTGTCTTATTTCGTTTGCTAGTCATTGAAATCGTGTGATGTTTTTCGCTGAGATTTCAATATAAAGTTGCACTTCCTTGTTTTCCCGTTTCTGTCTTCGTATTCCTATTTATTCAACTCCCAAGTTTTCCACTGATGTCAGTCCGGCTGCCGATTTTTCTTGGAAAACAATTTATGGCCTTGAAGTGGGGGATGCACTGGGGCTCAATCCTCATCCTGTCATTCATCAGTGTTTTGAGCTGCTACCTACGCTGGATGGCTAGTGTGCACCAGTTTGTCATTTCTTTTTTTTTAGTATTGAAGGTGATCGAGAGTACTTTTGCAATTATTAAGCGGGCACTGCCTTTTTTGTGGATTAGTTCCACTACAGACTGTGTGTTGTGTTTAATTGCCCGACTAATATACCCGTTTGCTACTTTAATCTGAACTTCTCTAATTGTTTGCATGTTTGCGTCTTCATGAAGTTTTTGGACCTTGTAAAATCTAGGTTTTCGTAGGCAGATCCTCAAGGCTCTATTCTGGACACATTGTATTTTATTAATGAGTGCTTGGGATTGGTCAATCCAACAGGCATTTGAGTACAGAAAAAGAGGCCGGATCCAAGATTTGTATACCAATAAAAGACTCTCTTCGTTGATGTTTAGATTGTTAAGTCTCCACAGTTGAAATAACCTGCTGTTTGCTCTCTTTATTAGGCTATTGCAGTGATCGTTCCGTCTGAGATGAGGAGTGAGAGTAATACCCAGAAACTTTAGCGTTTGCGTTTTTCCGACGGGTACGCCTTTTATTTTTAAATTGAGCTCAGACTTTTTCTTAGATGGGTTTTTAAAAATCATGTACTGAGTTTTGTTAGGATTTATTTTAATTTTCAAGTGGTCACACCAGTCTTTAAGGCTATTCAGTGATGATTGCAGATTGATTTGACTTAGTTGTGTTGAGCGAGATCTGTAGTACAGAGCAAAATCGTCAGCGAACTGTGAAATCTGTGCTTTCATTTTTGGCAATCGGCTAACGTGTATAAGGAAGAGAATGGGAGCAATTACGCTGCCTTGGGGCACACCGGCTGTTGGGCAGAAACTGGCGCTAACAGTAGTATTTATCTTTACGTAAACGTTCCTTTGTGACAAGAATGAATTTATCCACTTAATGATTGGGATCTTCAGCTCAATTGAATTCAATTTGTGGATCAACCCTCGACGCCATACGGCATCAAATGCTTTTTCAATATCCAAGCAAACTAAACCAACCATTTCAGACCATTGGAAAGCTTCACTAATTGGCTGAGTGAGTTTGATAAGATTGTATGTGGTACAGCGATGTTTCCTGTAAGCGCTCTGAGTTTCGCCAAATACATTTAGATTTTCGCAATGTTCTAAGACAATGTTTTTCACAACAGTTTCGCAAACTTTGGCCAGGCAATTTAAAAGTTTAATAGGTCGATAGTTTTCAGCCTTTGAAGTGTCTTTATCTTGCTTTGGTATCATTGTTATCTGTGATTCTTTCCAATTTACTGGAACATACGAGTTGTTAATTGAACTAGAAATGAGGAGGCAGGCAAGGGCTTTTATACTCCGTGGTAACTCATTGAGCACTCTGTAGCTGATTTTATCTGGTCCTGGGCATGACTTTCTCGATACTCCCAATATTTCATCGAATTCCTTTGTTTTAATCACAATACAAAGTTCCTGGGTGTCGACGTTTGTACTTAGAAATGCTTTGGTTTCTTTTTCGATTTTCTCGTAGTGTTCGGCAATTTCTGTTGATACTGTTGTGTGGTCTTTCATTGTGTCTTTTAGGAGTTGTTTGAAAAGCTCGCTTTTCTCATGATCTGTGACTGCCTTCGACTCTTTATATATTAAATCGGGATAGTCGCAAGTTTTTTGTTTTGACTCGTGGTCATTTGTTAGTTCTTTTATTGCTCTCCAAAAACCTTTGCTGCCTTTGTCTCCAGCACGTGCCAAAATTTTAGCTCTTTTTTGTTCTTCTGATTGCCTGATTGATCGTTTGATTTCTTTCTGCAGATAATTTATCTTGGTTTTTAGAGGCCTAAATTCATCGTCTAATGCACCTTTGAGTTCTCTTCGCTTTTTCCTTTTCAGTTTTATCAATTTTTGTGTCTCAATACTGTAAGGAAGCTTGTTTTTGTTGACATAGGAGTCTTCAAACGATTTGTGTATTATTTCAACCAGATTGCTGCTAAACTTATTTAGTTCATCCTTTCCCGGATACTGCGCAGGCCAAAGGTCCGATGATCTATACGATTTTCTAGCGTTTTCTCTGAAATGTCTGAAGTTAATTTCCGATTTCAATTCAAATTTTTTGCTTACTTTGAGGTTAAAAGTTGTGTTTGTGGTTCTATGGTCACTTCCCAGATCCTCTGAGACTTCGAAATTACTAAAATTCCTAAAAACTGTACTATCGCAAAAGTGTACATCGAGCATAATTTTACTTTTTCCGTCGAACTACTGATATGTGTGGTGACCGTTGTTTAGCAGTTTAAAATGACCGTTGTCTATTAGATTCAGGAGTTTCTCACCGTTTCCAGAATCATAGGAGCAGTTTAATTCTTGGTGGAGAGAGTTGAAGTCACCACAAACAAAAACATTTGTCATACTTTCTGAGAATAATTTTTCCAGTGAGAGTGGTTTTCCAGATGAATTGTAAACAGATATTATCCAAAAGTCTCCAAAATACGGTACCGTGATGCATAATTGTAGTATTTCCAGTGTTTTTCCGACGCAATCGTTCTCTTTTTCTGCTGGTTCTGTTTGGTTTATGACGATGTTGTTCTTTATTAAAATAAGAGAGCCATGATGATTGTTGGTATAAGTTTCTGTTGCAACAACATAATTACGAAGCGGGCTGGTTTTCTGCCATTTTTTCACTTCATTCACGCAAATTATGTCTATGTCATTTTCGGCTAAGAATAGAATGAGATCGTTTATTTTGTTGTTTAGACCTCGACAGTTCCATTGCAAAATTTTGAGCTTATCCATTTTGGTTAAAGTTTTGGCTGTTTGATATGTTGTTAGGCGGCATTGAATTAACAGGGATTGCATTTGCACTCTTAATGCTCTCATGTGTTTTTTGACCATCAATTTTTTCATTGAATATGCGTGAGGCGCTGTTAGAGACAATGTTTATTATATCACTATAGGACATGGTATTTATAACTGTTCGTATTTTGCTCAAGACTTCGGCTACAAGAACAGCTATTTTTTCAGTTTGTGGCGGCATTTCAACGTTGGTTTGCGGTTTCAAGATTTTTGCTGCAGTAGAGTATTTATTCTCATTTATCTTTCTTGAAGCCTCAGCTAGCTTCTGCTGATAGGCAGGACAACCGCGATAAACTGTCGCATGAGCACCGCCACAGTTAGAACACTTAGCGTTTTCTTTTTGAACAGTACGTTCTTTAACACTGTGCTCCTGCGAGCAACGAAGACATCGAGTAGCATTACTGCATTCTTTTGCTGAGTGACCAAATTGTTGGCATTTGAAACGTTGCATTACATGGGTTGGTTCACGGCTTGCTTCACATCGGTATAGCTGCCAAACTATTTTGACACCATGTTTCTGAGCTGCACTAACATGGTTATTGGAATCAGTTATGACTCGAATCAATTTTGTTGGTTGGCCAGTTGCTCGACTTGTTATTCGTGTAACTTTGTTGACATTCATTGCATTGTTGTTTAGGAGTTCAACTTTTATCTCATCAACACTAATGCTGTGATGGACATTTACAAATACGAAACTGGGTTTGCTTTTTGGCTTAGGAAGCGTGTTTCTGGCATTCACAGTGGCATTTGGAAAGGCTTGAGTTAGGTTTACGGTTAGCATTAGGCATTCTCTAGAAGCGAGGTCCTCAAGTTGAATAAAAAAATCGGTATTGTTCTTCAACTCTCTTATGTGCTTTATTTTGACCACTGGAAAGTTCGATCTTATTGCTCTTGCAAACTGTATTTGTGATGGCCTTGGGTCAATAGAAACAACAATTGGTCTAACGTTGGTGATTGGAATTTGTGCTTGTTTCTTGAACCTTTTTCTTTTACTTCGCACTTCATTAAAATCGCTTTGATCTTGTGTTGTTTCGTCGGCTGTCATTCTGGCTTCAGACAAAAGCCTTTCAATTTGGCTCATTTTAAAACTCAGCCTCAGAGAGGCTGTGACTTCTCAAAAAATTCTCTTATAAGACTTAACTTAGCCGAGTTGTTTTCCGTTTAGATGGTTGATTAAAAGTAAAGTGCTAAGTTTGGTAGTGCTAGGCAAGTAAAACTTCAAGAATCGGGATTTAGGCGCTTTAAGATTGAGGGCTATTGCTTAGCAGAACGACGAAGGTAAAATTTGAAACAACTTTTAAAGCGCAGAGAATAAGTGAAAATAAGCCGATTAAAAGTCAGGATTTAAAAGGCAACTTTTAGTGAAAAATCTCTTTTTATAAAAAGACTCACTCCCAAAGGACGTTACTACACAAAGTGGAGTACTTGCTTGTGGCGTTCCTATCACACTTTGAGGTACTGATCCGAAAGTGACATTAATAGCGGTTTAATTAAAAGGCATTCAAGGACTCAGCAACAAGTGAAATACGTGAAGCTATTCTGCGGTACACAAATAAAATAAGATTCCTAAAAGAAGTAAAATTCCTGATAAAGTTCCTAAGAAATCTAAAGTATAGTAGCAGAGTGGTAGAAAGGCAACAAACATAGATCAAGTTAAATGATGCCAGTCTCAAGATAGAGGCCTAAGCGTTGAAAAAAGGTTAGTTTAACGCTTTGAAACTTAGAAACGCGTAAGTTATGTATGACAAAAGCTTAGAATTGCAAAGAAAATCGGTCAACTATAGCCTCAGGAACGGTGAATTTGAAGAACTGTACGGTTATTAAAGCAAAATTATGCAAGATCTACGCTTAGTAGCGCTAAAATCAATGCTCAGAAACGCTAAAATTATACAAGATCAACGCTTATAAACGCTGATCGAGGCTTATAAACGTTTAATTAATGTAAGGTCGACGCCCAGTATAGCAAAAACCAAGTTTAACGGGTAAAAATGCTTAAATCAAGAAACATATAGGCTCAGAAGTGCAGTAACTATGTAAGATTTACGCAAATAAAGGTTATAATTAAATGAAATCTTCACTTAGTAACACCAAAATTATGTCAATTCTATGCTCACAAACGCTTAGTCTATGTGAAAAATAAGCTCAGAGACGCGAAAATATGAAAGATCTCTACTTGAAAACCTAAATTTTAACCTAAATATTAAATACAATACAAACAATTACTAGTTCTGAACCGTTGTAATGATCACCTCAGTTTTTTTTGCCGTTTTTGGGGTGAAAGAGTTGACTTTTTTAATCAAGTTCGACGCATTCACCGCAAAGTTATGCAAGATAAATGCGGGGAATCTTCTAATTTCTGAAAACTAGTTTCCGCTGATTTTACATAAATTAGACAAAATTCTTGGACTCGGTTAATCAATTCTAACCCGACATATAGAACACTGTTGGAGTTATTTTCAACAGGAGTTATTTTCAAGATCAAAATGAGTAGACACTTACTAGAAGTAAAAATGACTTTCATCGTATGTTTTGTAGTCGTATCTGAAACCTTGGCCTCAATTTAGCTTCAGTGTTTTAAGGCTGGTGTCAAATTTAACCTCTAACACATTCACAAAACGATAAAATATTTGGTTTAGAGTAAAAACAATGTAAAAAAATGAAGCGATGAAGTGAAAACCTGGACCGAGGATTCACCCTTAATCCAACCCTATTTAGTTGGGGTTAGAGTGCAATGCTAATTCAACTCCTATCTGTCGGGGAAAAGAGTGTAAGAGTGTAATTTTCAAACATTACACTGTATTTACACTCTTTTCTCCGCTCTTTTTACACTCTTTGCAAAGAGTGTAACTTAGAGTGGGCTGATAAAAAATTACACCATTATAGAATTACCATTTTAACCAAAATGAAACGTTAGATTGTTGTAGCAGTTGGCGCAATGGTTAATGCAAAAAGCGAACGTATCATGTTGGCCGTAGGGTAGGTCGGGGGGATCGATCCTGACCACCATCTTCCAATTTTTTAAAAAAATTATACTCATTTCCCGTTTTTACGCTCTTTTTTTCCCGTTGTTTTTGGGGAAAATTCTATGCCCGGGAAGGAAACGAATTGGAATGAAACTGTTCAACAAACCACTTTGTTTGAAGACGAGGAGTCAGCTTGTGGTTTTAAAGGCCATGGGTTTAGCTATTATGGGGGCATAGGGGCGGGAGGGGGTTGTTAAGTGTAAGAATTGAAAATCAGCGGATGAAAAATTGAACTTTAACCGGACAAGGCACTCCACTCGGATATCAAATTCTCTTCATTTTGGCGACAATGGTTTCTAATATACACTCTCTACGCCCTATGAGTCTTTTATTCTAATATCGAACCCAAACTATTGAATAACCTTATTAGTGTAAGAACCCTTTGCCGCCCCCCCCCCTCACTCTTTTAAACCGTTTTGCCCCCGCAAACCCCTCAATTCAATATTTTCGAAAACTGTTCCACTATTCAACTAGGATTTCTAAACTAGAAATTCTGTTCAATTTCATTCTGAATACTGCAACCTTTTAGTGACGAACAGTCAGCAAAACGCAATGTCTGATTTCTAAAATTCAAGTTTTTAACATTTAGCTGGAGTTAAGCACTCTCCAATTTGAAAACTCACGTGCACTTTTTGTAATTAGTTCCCCGTGTTTAGTACAGCAAAATTAAGTTAGAAGTGTGTGTGTGTGTCTATGTATGTGTATGTTTGTGTACGTGTTTGTGTGTGTGAGTATACATATGTGTCTATGTGTGTGTGAGTTTGTGTGTGTGCGTGTTTTTGTGTGTGCGTGTGCGTGTGTGTGCGTCTATGTGTGTGCTTGCGTGTGTGTGTGTGTGTGCGTTTGTTTGTGTGTGTGTGTGTTTGTGCGTGTGTGTGTATGTGTATGTGTGTGTCTCTCTGTGTTTGTGTGCGTATATGTGTGTGTCTATATGTGTGTGTGTTTGTGTGAGTTTGTGTATGTGTGTGTCTGCGTGTGTGCGTCTATGTTTGTTTGTGTGTGCGTAGGTGTGTGTCTATGTGTGTGTTTGTGTGTGAGTGTGTGTGTGTGTGTTTGTGTGTGTATGCGTGTGTGTATGTGTATGTGTGTCGCCCTCTGTGTTTGTTTGCGTATATGTGTATGTGTCTATGTGTGTGTGTGTCTGTGCGTGTGTTTGTGCAAGTGAGTGTATTCGTGTGTGTGTATGTAAGTGTCTCTCTGTGTTTGTGTGCGTATGCGTGTGTGTCTATGTGTGTCTGTGTGTCTCTGTGAAGTTGTGTATGTGTGTTTGCGTTTGTGTATAGGTATATGTGTGTGTGTGTGTGTTTGTGTGTGTGTCTATTTTTGTTTGTTTGTGTCTTTGTGTGTGTGTGTGTTTGTGTGTGTTTGTGTATGTGTGTGTCTCTCTGTCTTTGTGTGGGTATGTGTGTGTTTGTCTATGTGTGTGTATGTGTGTGTCTGCGTGTGTTTATCTATGTTTGTGTGTGTGTGTGTGTGTGCGTAGGTGTGTGTCTATGTTTGTGTGTGTGTATTTTTGTGTGCGTGTTTGTTTGTGTGTGTTTGTGTGTGTGTGTGTGTGTGCTTGTGTGTGTATGTGTATGTGTGTGTCTCTCTGTGTTGATTTGCGTTTGTCTGTGTGTGTGTTTTTGTGAGTTTGTGTGTGTGTGCGTGTGTGTGTCTATGTTTTTGTGTGTGTGCATATGTGTGTGTCTATGTTTGTGTGTGTGTGTTTGTGTGTGTGTGTTTGTGTGTATTTGTGTATGTGTGCGTATTTGTGTGTGTCTAGGTGTTTGTGCGTGTGTATCTGTGTGTGTGTGTGTGTGTCTATGTGTGTGTGTGTCTGTGTGTGTGTTTGAGCGTGTGTGTGTTTGTGTGTGTGTGTGTTTGTGTATGTGTGTCTCTCTATGTTTGTGTGCGTATTTGCGTGTGTGTATGTGTTTGGGCGTGTCTGTGTGTGTGTGTCTATGTGTGTGTCTATGTGTGTGTGTGTGTTTGTGTGTGTGAGTGTTTGTCTGTGTGCGCGTGTGTGTGTCTATGTGTGTGTTTGTGAGTGTATGCGTGTGTGTGTCTGTGTGTGTTTCTGTGAATAAGTGTGTCTCTCTGTGTTTGTGTGCGTTTTTGTGTATGTCTCTGTGTGAGTGTGTTTATGTGACTTTTTGGATAAGTATGTCTGAGTTTGTGTGTCTATGTTTGTGTGTGTGTGTGTGCGTAGGTGTGTGTTTATGTTTGTGTGTGTGTTTGTGTGTGTGTGTGTTTGTGTGTGTGTGTGTTTGTGTGTGTGTGTGTGTGCTTGTGTGGGTATGTGTATGTGTGTGTCTCTCTGTGTTTGTGTGCTCATGCGTGTGTGTGTGTGTGTCTTTGTGAGTTTGTGTATGTGTGTGAGTGTGTGTGTATGTTTGTGTGTGTGCGTGTTTGTGTGTGTGTCTAGGTGTGTGTTTGTGTAATTGTGCGTGTGTGTGTATGCGTGCGTGTGTATGTGTATGTGTATGTGTATGTCTCTCTGTCCTTGTGTGAGTATGTGTATGTGAGTCTATATGTGTGTCTGCGTGTGTGTATCTAAGTTTGTGTGTGTGTAGGTGTGTGTCTATGTTTGTGTGTGTGTGTGTTTTTGTGCAAATATTTGCGTGTGTGTGTGTGTTTGTGTGTTTGTGCGTGTCTGTGTGTGTGTGTGTCTATGTGTGTGACTATGTGTGTGTGTGCTTATATGTGTGTGTCTATGCGTGTGTTAGTTTGTGTGTGTGCGTGTTTGTTTGTATGTGCGTGTGTGTGTCCACGTGTGTGTTTGTGAGTTTATGCGTGTGTGTGTCTGTGTGAGTGTGTGTGTCTGTGTGTGTCTTTGTGCGTGTGAGTATATGTGTGTGTATGTGTGTAAGTGTCTCTCTCTCTCTCTCTGTGTGTGTGCGTATTTGTGTGTGTCTAGGTGTTTGTGCGTGTGTATCTCTGTGTGTGTGTGTCTATGTGTGTGTGTGTCTGTGTGTGTTTTTGTGCGTGTGTGTGTTTGTGTGTGTGTGTGTTTGTGTATGTGTGTCTCTCTTTGTTTGTGTGCGTTTTTGCGTGTGTGTATGTGTTTTTGCGTGTCTGTGTGTGTGTCTATGTGTGTGTCTATGTGTGTGTGTGTTTGTGAGTGTGAGTGTTTGTCTGTGTGCGCGTGTGTGTGTCTATGTGTGTGTTTCTGTGAATAAGTGTGTCTCTCTGTGTTTGTGTGCGTTTTTGTGTGTGTCTGTGTATGAGTGTGTTTATGTGACTTTTTGTATAAGTATGTCTGCGTTTGTGTGTCTATGTTTGTGTGTGTGTGCGTAGGTGTGTGTTTATGTTTGTGTGTGTGTTTGTGTGTGTGTGTTTGTGTGTGTGTGAGTTTGTGTGTGTCCGTGTTTGTGTGTGTGTCTATGTGTGTGTTTGTGTAATTGTGCGTGTGTGTGTATGCGTGCGTGTGTATGTGTATGTGTATGTGTATGTCTCTCTGTCCTTGTGTGAGTATGTGTATGTGAGTCTATATGTGTGTCTGCGTGTGTTTCTATGTTTGTGTGTGTGTAGGTGTGTGTCTATGTTTGTGTGTGTGTGGGTTTTGTGCATATTTGCGTGTGTGTGTGTGTTTGTGTGTTTGTGCGTGTCTGTGTGTGTGTGTCTATGCGTGTGTCTATGTGTGTGTGTGCGTATATGTGTGTGTCTATTCGTGTGTTAATTTGTGTGTGTGCGTCTTTGTTTGTATGTGCGTGTGTGTGTCCATGTGTGTGTTTGTGAGTTTATGCGTGTGTGTGTCTGTGTGAGTGTGTGTCTGTGTGTGTCTTTGTGCGTGTGAGTATATATGAGTGTATGTGTGTAAGTGTGTCTCTCTCTGTTTTTGTGTGCGTTTTTGTTTGTGTCTGTGTGTGAGTGTGTTTGTGTGAGTTTTTGTATGTGTATGTCTGCTTGTGTGTGTCTTTGTTTGTGTGTGTGTGCGTAGATGTGTGTCTATGTTTGTTTGTGTGTGTGTTTTTGTGTGTGTTTGTGTGTTTGTGTGTGTGCTTGTGTGTATATATATGTGTGTGTCTCTCTGTGTTTGTGTGTGCATGTGTGTATGTGTCTATGTGTGTGTGTGTTTTTGTGCGTGTGAGTGTATGCGGGTGTTTGCGTGTGTGTGTATGTGTGTGTCTCTCTGTGTTTGTGTGCTCATGCGTATGTTTCTATGTGTGTGTGTGTGTCTTTGTGAGTTTGTGTGTGTGTGGGTTTGCATGTGTGTATGTTTGTGTGTGTGCGGGTTTGTGTGTGTCTATGTGTGTGTGTGTTTGTGTGTTTGTGCGTGTGTGTGTATGCGTGTGTGTGTATGTGTATGTGTGTGTGTCTCTCTGTCTTTGTGTGGGTATGTGTGTGTGATCCTATATGTGTGTATATGTGTCTGCGTGTGTGTATCTATGTTTGTGTGTGTGCGTAGGTATGTGTCTATGTTTGTGTGTGTGTATTTTTGTGTATGTGTGGGTTTGTGTGTGTGTGTTTGTGTGTGTGTGCTTGTGTGTGTATGTGTATGTGTGTGTCTCATTGTGTCTTTGTGCGTATGTATGTTGGTGTCTATGTGTGGGTGTGTGTCTGTGTGTTTGTGTGTGTGTTTGTGTGTGTTTGTGTGTTTGTGCGTGTGTGTGTATGCGTGTGTGTATGTGTATGTGTGTGTGTCTCTCTGTCTTTGTGTGGGTATGTGTGTGTGAGCCTATATGTGTGTATGTGTGTCTGCGTGTGTGTATCTATGTTTGTGTGTGTGCGTAGGTATGTGTCTATGTTTGTGTGTGTGTATTTTTGTGTATGTGTGTGTTTGTGTGTGTGTGTTTGTGTGTGTGTGCTTGTGTGTGTATGTGTATGTGTGTGTCTCATGGTGTGTTTGTGCGTATGTGTGTTGGTGTCTATGTGTGTGTGTGTGTCTGTGTGTTTATGTGTGTGTTTGTGAGTGTATGCGTGTGTGTGTCTATGTGTGTGTTTCTGTGAATAAGTGTGTCTCTCTGTGTTTGTGTGCTTTTTTGTGTGTGTCTGTGTGTGAGTGTGTTTATGTGACTTTTTGTATAATTATGTCTGCGTTTGTGTGTCTATGTGTGTGTTTGTGTAATTGTGCGTGTGTGTGTATGCGTGCGTGTGTATGTGTATGTGTATGTGTATGTCTCTCTGTCCTTGTGTGAGTATGTGTATGTGAGTCTATATGTGTGTCTGCGTGTGTTTCTATGTTTGTGTGTGTGTAGGTGTGTGTGTGTGTGTGTTTGTGTGTGTGTGCTTGTGTGTGTATGTGTATGTGTGTGTCTCATGGTGTCTTTGTGCGTATGTGTGTTGGTATCTATGTGTGTGTGTGTTTCTGTGTGTCTATGTGTGTGTTTGTGAGTGTATGCGTGTGTGTGTCTATGTGTGTGTTTCTGTGAATAAGTGTGTCTCTCTGTGTTTGTGTGCGTTTTTGTGTGTGTCTGTGTGTGAGTGTGTTTATGTGACTTTTTGTATAATTATGTCTGCGTTTGTGTGTCTATGTTTGTGTGTGTGTGCGTAGGTGTGTGTTTATGTTTGTGTGTGTGTTTGTGTGTGTGTGTGTTTGTGTGTGTGTTTGTGTGTGTGTTTGTGTGTGTGTGTGTGTGTGTTTGTGTGTGTGTGTGTGTGTGCTCTTGCGTGTGTGTCTGTGTGTGTGTCTTTGTGAGTTTGTGTATGTGTGTGTGAGTGTGTGTGTATGTTTGTGTGTGTGCGTGTTTGTGTGTGTGTCTATGTGTGTGTTTGTGTGTTTGTGCGTGTCTGTGTGTGTGTGTCTATGCGTGTGTCTATGTGTGTGTGTGTGTGTGTGTGTGCGTATATGTGTGTGTCTATGCGTGTGTTAGTTTGTGTGTGTGCGTGTTTGTTTGTATGTGCGTGTGTGTGTCCAAGTGTGTGTTTGTGAGTTTATGCCTGTGTGTGTCTGTGTGAGTGTGTGTGTCTGTGTGTGTCTTTGTGCGTGTGAGTATATGTGTGTGTATGTGTGTAAGTGTGTTTGTGTGAGTTTTTGTATGTGTATGTCTGCTTGTGTGTGTCTTTGTTTGTGTGTGTGTGCGTAGATGTGTGTCTATGTTTGTTTGTGTGTGCGTTTTTGTGTGTGTGTGTGTGTTTGTGTGTGTGTGTTTGTGTGTGTGTGCTTGTGTGTATATGTATGTGTGTGTCTCTCTGTGTTTGTGTGTGCATGTGTGTATGTGTCTATGTGTGTGTGTGTTTTTGTGCGTGTGAGTGTATGCGGGTGTTTGCGTGTGTGTGTATGTGTGTGTCTCTCTGTGTTTGTGTGCTCATGCGTGTGTTTCTATGTGTGTATGTGTCTTTGTGAGTTTGCGTGTGTGTATGTTTGTGTGTGTGCGGGTTTGTGTGTGTCTATGTGTGTGTGTGTTTGTGTGTTTGTGCGTGTGTGTGTATGCGTGTGTGTGTATGTGTATGTGTGTGTGTCTCTCTGTCTTTGTGTGGGTATGTGTGTGTGAGTCTATATGTGTGTATGTGTGTCTGCGTGTGTGTATCAATGTTTGTGTGTGTGCGTAGGTATGTGTCTATGTTTGTGTGTGTGTGTGTATTTTTGTGTATGTGTGGGTTTGTGTGTGTGTGTTTGTGTGTGTGTGTGCTTGTGTGTGTATGTGTATGTGTGTGTCTCATTGTGTCTTTGTGCGTATGTGTGTTGGTGTCTATGTGTGGGTGTGTGTCTGTGTGTTTGTGTGTGTGTTTGTGTGTGTGTGTTTGTGTGTGTTTATCCGTGTGTGTGCATGTGTATGCGTGTGTCTCTCTGTGTTTGTGTGCGTTTGTGTGTGTGTGTGTGTGTGTCTATATATGTGTGTTTTTTTGATTTTGTGTGTGTGTGCGTGTGTGTGTGTGTGTGTCTATGTATGTGTGTGTGCGTATTTTTTTGTCTATGTTTGTGTGTGTGTTTATGTCTGTGTGTATGTGTGTGTGTCTCTGTGTTTGTGTGCGTATGTGTGTGTGTGTGTGTTTGCTTGAGTTTGTGTATGCGTGTGTGCGTGTGTGTGTCTATGTTTGTGTGTGTGTGCGTAGGTGTGTGTCTATGTTTGTTTGTGTGTGTGTGTTTTTGTGTGTGTGTTTGTTTGTGTGTGAGTGTGTTTGTGTGTGTGTGCTTGTGTGTATATGTATTTGTGTGTCTCTCTGTGTTTGTGTGTGCATGTGTGTTTGTGTCTATGTGTGTGTGTGTGTCTGTGTGTGTTTTTGTGCGTGTGAGTGTATGCGGGTTTGTGCGTGTGTGTGTATGTGTGTGTCTCTCTGTGTTTGTGTGCTCATGCGTTTGTTTCTATGTGTGTGTGTGTGTGTCTTTGTGAGTTTGTGTATGTGAGTTTGCGTGTGTGTATGCTTGTGTGTGTGCGGGTTTGTGTGTGTCTATGTGTGTGTGTGTGTTTGTGTGTTTGTGCGTGTGTGTGTATGCGTGTGTGTGTATGTGTATGCGTGTGTCTCTCTCTGTCTTTGTGTGGGTATGTGTGTGTGAGTCTATATGTGTGTATGTGTGTCTGCGTTTGTGTATCTATGTTTGTGTGTTTGTGCGTAGGTATGTGTATATGATTGTGTGTGTATTTTTGTGTATGTGTGGTTTTGTGTGTGTGTGTGTTTGTGTGTGTGTGTTTGTGCGTGTATGTGTATGTGTGTGTCTCATTTTGTCTTTGTGCGTATGTGTGTTGGTGTCTATGTGTGGTGTCTTTTTGTGTGGTGTCTTTTTGTGTATGTGTGGGTTTGTGTGTATATGTTTGTGTGTGTGTATTTTTGTGTATGTGTGGGTTTGTGTGTGTGTGTGTGTGTCTGTGTGTTTGTGTGTGTGTTTGTGTGTGTGTGTGTTTGTGTGTGTTTATCCGTGTATGTGAATGTGTATGCGTGTGTCTCTCTGTGTTTTTGTGCGTTTGTGTGTGTGTCTATATGTGTGTGTGTTTTTGTGATTTTGTGTGTGTATGCGTGTGTGTGTGTGTCTATGTATGTGTGTGTGCTTATTTTTATGTCTATGTTTGTGTGTGTGTGTTTGTGTCTGTGTGTATGTGTGTGTCTGTCTCTGTGTTTGTGTGCGTATGTGTGTGTGTTTGCTTGAGTTTGTGTATGCGTGTGTGCGTGTGTGTGTCTATGTTTGTGTGTGTGTGTGCTTATGTGTGTGTCTATGTTCGTGTGTGTGTGCCTATATGTGTGTGTCTATGTGTGTGTGCGTGTGTATCTGTGTGTATGTGTGTCTTTGTGTGTGTCTATGTGTGTGTCTTTCTGTGTGTGTGTTTTTGCGTGCGTGTGTGTGTGCGTGTTTGTGTATGTGTGTGTCTCTCTGTGTTTGCGTGCGTATGTGTGTATGTCTCTATGTGTGGTTGTGTGTGTGTTTGTGTGTGTCTATTTGTGTGTGTGTGTCTTTGTGTGTGTGTGTGTGCGTGCGTGTCTGTGTGTGTGTCTATGTGTGTGCCTATGTGTGTGTGTGTTGGTGTGTGTGCGTATATGTGTGTGTCTATGCGTGTGTTAGTTTGTGTGTGTGCGTGTTTGTTTGTGTGTGCGTGTGTGTGTATATATATGTGTGTTTGTGAGTGTATGCGTGTGTGTGTGTATGTGTGTGCCTTTCTGTGTTTATGTGCGTATGTGTGTGTCTATGTGTTTGTGTATGTTTGTGTATGTGTGTATGCATGTGTGTGTGCATGTGTATGCGTAGTTCTCTCTGTGTTTGTAAACGTATGTGTGTGTGTTTGTGTTTGTGTTTTTGTGGTTTCGTGTAAGTGTGTGTGCGTGTGTGTGTCTAATTTTGTGTGTATGCGTATGCGTGTGTCTATGTTTGTGTGTGTGTTTGATTGTGTGTGTGTCTGTGTTTGTGTGAGTATTTATGTATGTCTATGTGTGTGTGCGCGTGTCTGTGTGTGTCTTTGTTAGTGTCTATTTGTGTGTTTTGGTGTGTGTGTGTGTGCGTATATGTGTGTGTCTATGCGTGTGTTAGTATGTGTGTGCGTGTTTGCTTGTGTGTGCGTGTGTGTTCCTATGTGTGTGTTTGTGAGTGTATACGTGTGTGTGTATATGTGTGCGTCTTTCTGTGTTTGTGTGCGTATGTGTGCGTTTGTGTCTATGTGTGTGTGTTTTTGCGTGTGAGTGTATGTGTGTGTATGTGTTTGTCTGTGTCTCCCTGTGTTTGTTTGCGTAATTGTGTGTGTCTATATGTGTGTGTGCTTATTTTTATGTCTATGTTTGTGTGTGTGTTTGTGTCTGTGTGTATGTGTGTGTCTGTCTCTGTGTTTGTGTGCGTATGTGTGTGTGTTTGCTTGAGTTTGTGTATGCGTGTGTGCGTGTGTTTGTCTATGTTTGTGTGTGTGTGTGCTTATGTGTGTGTCTATGTTCGTGTGTGTGTGCCTATATGTGTGTCTATGTGTGTGTGCGTGTGTATCTGTGTGTGTGTGTCTTTGTGTGTGTCTATGTGTGTGTCTGTCTGTGTGTGTGTTTCTGCGTGCGTGTGTGTGTGCGTGTTTGTGTATGTGTGTGTCTCTCTGTGTTTGTGTGCGTATGTGTGTATGTCTCTATGTGTGGTTGTGTGTGTGTTTGTGTGTGTCTATTTGTGTGTGTGTGTCTTTGTGTGTGTGTGTGCGTGCGTGTCTGTGTGTGTGTCTATGTGTGTGCCTATGTGTGTGTGTGTGTTGGTGTGTGGGCTTATATGTGTGTGTCTATGCGTGTGTTAGTTTGTGTGTGTGCGTGTTTGTTTGTGTGTGCGTGTGTGTGTATATATGTGTGTTTGTGAGTGTATGCGTGTGTGTGTGTATGTGTGTGCCTTTCTGTGTTTATGTGCGTATGTGTGTGTCTATGTGTTTGTGTATGTTTGTGTATGTGTGTATGCATGTGTGTGTGCATGTGTATCCGTAGGTCTCTCTGTGTTTGTAAACGTATGTGTGTGTGTGTTTGTGTGTGTGTTTTTGTGGTTTCGTGTAAGTGTGTGTGCGTGTGTGTGTCTAATTTTGTGTGTATGCGTATGCGTGTGTCTATGTTTGTGTGTGTGTTTGATTGTGTGTGTGTGTCTGTGTTTGTGTGAGTATTTATTTGTGTCTATGTGTGTGTGCGCGTGTCTGTGTGTGTCTTTGTTAGTGTCTATTTGTGTGTTTTGGTGTGTGTGTGTGCGTATATGTGTGTGTCTATGCGTGTGTTAGTATGTGTGTGCGTGTTTGCTTGTGTGTGCGTGTGTGTTCCTATGTGTGTGTTTGTGAGTGTATACGTGTGTGTGTGTATGTGTGCGTCTTTCTGTGTTTGTGTGCGTATGTGTGCGTTTGTGTCTATGTGTGTGTGTTTTTGCGTGTGAGTGTATGTGTGTATGTGTTTGTCTGTGTCTCCCTGTGTTTGTTTGCGTAATTGTGTGTGTCTATATGTGTGTGAATGTATTTGTGTGAGTTTGTGTATGTGTGTGTGTGCGTTGTGTGTCTATGTTAGTGTTTTTGCGCATATGTGTGTGTCTTTGTTTGTGTGTGTTCGTTTTTGTGTGTGTGTGTCTGTGTATGTGTGTGTGTGCGTATATGTATGTGTCTATGTGTGTGTGTTTGTGTATGTATTTGTGTTTTTATGCGTGTGTGTGTCTATGTATGTGTTTTTTGGTGTATGTGTGTTTGTGTGTGTATGTGCGTATGTGTGTGTGTGTGTTCGTGTGTGTGTGTGTGTTTGTCTATGTGCGTGTGTTTGCGTGTGTTTGTGTGTGTGTATTTGTGTGTTTGTGTGTGTTTGTGCGTGTGTTTATGCGTGCTTTTGTATGTGTAATTGCGTGTCTCTGTGTGTGCGTATGTGTGTGTGTCTATGTGTGTATGATTGTGTTTGTGTGAGTTTGTGTATGTGTGTGTGTGCGCGTATGTGTGTCTATGTTTGTGTGTGCGCGCGTATGTGTGTGTCTCTGTTTTCGTGTGTTTGTTTGTGTGTGTTTGTGTTTGTGTGTGTGTGCGTATATGTGTGTTTCTATGTGTGTGTGAGTTTGTGTGTGTGTGTTTGTGCGTAGGTATGTGTATATGATTGTGTGTGTGTATTTTTGTGTATGTGTGGTTTTGTGTTTGTGTGTGTGTGTGTGTTTGTGTGTGTGTGTGCTTGTGCGTGTATGTGTATGTGTGTGTCTCATTTTGTCTTTGTGCGTATGTGTGTTGGTGTCTATGTGTGGTGTCTTTTTGTGTGGTGTCTTTTTGTGTATGCGTGGGTTTGTGTGTATATGTTTGTGTGTGTGTATTTTTGTGTATGTGTGGGTTTGTGTGTGTGTGTCTGTGTGTTTGTGTGTGTGTTTGTAAGTGTGTGTTTGTGTGTGTTTATCCGTGTATGTGCATGTGTATGCGTTTGTCTCTCTGTGTTTGTGTGCGTTTGTGTGTGTGTCTATATGTGTGTGTGTTTTTGTGATTTTGTGTTTGTATGCGTGTGTGTGTGTGTGTGTGTCTATGTATGTGTGTGTGCTTATTTTTATGTCTATGTTTGTGTGTGTGTTTGTGTCTGTGTGTATGTGTGTGTCTGTCTCTGTGTTTGTGTGCGTATGTGTGTGTGTTTGCTTGAGTTTGTGTATGCGTGTGTGCGTGTGTGTGTCTATGTTTGTGTGTGCGTGCTTATGTGTATGTCTATGTTCGTGTTTGTATGTGTTTGTGTGTGTGTGTTTGTATGTTTGTGTGTGTGTGCCTATATGTGTGTGTCTATGTGTGTGTGCGTGTGTATCTGTGTGTGTGTCTTTGTGTGTGTCTATGTGTGTGTCTGTCTGTGTGTGTTTGTGCGTGCGTGTGTGTGTGTGCGTGTTTGTGTATGTGTGTGTCTCTCTGTGTTTGTGTGCGTATGTGTGTATGTCTCTATGTGTGGTTGTGTGTGTGTTTGTGTGTGTATATTTGTGTGTGTGTGTCTATGTGTGTGTGTGCGTGCGTGTCTGTGTGTGTGTCTATGTGTGTGCCTATGTGTGTGTGTGTTGGTGTGTATGCGTATATGTGTGTGTCTATGCGTGTGTTAGTTTGTGTATGTGCGTGTTTGTTTGTGTGTGCGTGTGTGTGTATATATGTGTGTTTGTGAGTGTATGCGTGTGTGTGTGTATGTGTGTGCCTTTCTGTGTTTATGTGCGTATGTGTGTGTCTATGTGTTTGTGTATGTTTGTGTATGTGTGTATGCATGTGTGTGTGCATGTGTATGCGTAGGTCTCTCTGTGTTTGTAAACGTATGTGTGTGTGTGTGTTTGTGTGTGTTTTTGTGGTTTCGTGTAAGTGTGTGTGCGTGTGTGTGTCTAATTTTGTGTGTATGCGTATGCGTGTGTCTATGTTTGTGTGTGTGTTTGATTGTGTGTGTGTGTGTGTGTGTCTGTGTTTGTGTGAGTATTTATGTGTGTCTATGTGTGTGTGCGCGTGTCCGTGTGTGTCTTTGTTAGTGTCTATGTGTGTGTTTTGGTGTGTGTGTGTGTGCGTATATGTGTGTGTCTATGCGTGTGTTAGTATGTGTGTGCGTGTTTGCTTGTGTGTGCGTGTGTGTTCCTATGTGTGTGTTTGTGAGTGTATACGTGTGTGTGTATATGTGTGCGTCTTTCTGTGTTTGTGTGCGTATGTGTGCGTTTGTGTCTATGTGTGTGTGTTTTTGCGTGTGAGTGTATGTGTGTGTATGTGTATGTCTGTGTCTCCCTGTGTTTGTTTGCGTAATTGTGTGTGTCTATATGTGTGTGAATGTATTTGTGTGAGTTTGTGTATGTGTGTGTGTGCGTTGTGTGTCTATGTTAGTGTTTGTGCGCATATGTGTGTGTCTTTGTTTGTGTGTGTTCGTTTTTGTGTGTGTGTCTGTGTATGTGTGTGTGTGTGTGCGTATATGTATGTGTCTATGAGTGTGTGTTTGTGTATGTATTTGTGTTTTTATGCGTGTGTGTGTCTATGTATGTGTTTTTTGGTGTATGTGTGTTTGTGTGTGTATGTGCGTGTGTGTGTGTGTGTGTTCGTGTGTGTGTGTGTTTGTCTATGTGTGTGTGTTTGCGTGTGTTTGTGTGTGTATTTGTGTGTTTGTGTGTGTTTGTGCGTGTGTTTATGCGTGCTTTTGGATGTGTAATTGCGTGTCTCTGTGTGTGCGTATGTGTGTGTGTCTATGTGTGTATGATTGTGTTTGTGTGAGTTTGTGTATGTGTGTGTGTGCGCGTATGTGTGTCTATGTTTGTGTGTGCGCGCGTATGTGTGTGTCTCTGTTTTCGTGTGTTTGTTTGTGTGTGTCTGTGTTTGTGTGTGTGTGCGTATATGTGTGTTTCTATGTGTGTGTGAGTTTGTGTGTGTGTGCTTGTTTGTGTGTGTGTATTTTTGTCTTTGTGTGTGTGTGCGTGTGTGTGTATGCGAAAATGTAGGTGTCAATGTGTGTGTGTGTTTGTGTATGTATTTGAGTTTGTGTATGTCTATGTGTGTGTGTGTGTTTGTGTTTGTGTGTTTGTGTGTGTGTGTGCGTATATGTGTGTGTCTATGTGTGTGTGAGGTTTTATGTGTGTGCTTGTTTGTGTGTGTGTGCGTGTGTCAGTCTTTTTGTGTGTTTGTGTGTGTGTGTGTGTGCGTTTGTGTGTGTGTGTCTGTTTTTGCGTGTGTGTGTGTGCGTGCGTGTGTATGTTTAATTGTGTGTCTCTTTGTTTGTCTGTATTTCTATGTGTGTGTGAGAGCGTGTTTATGTGAGTTTGTGTATGTGTGTGTGTGCGTGTGCGTGTCTATGTTTGTGTGTGTGTGCGTGTGTGTGTGTCTCTGTTTGTGTGTGTGTTTGTTTTTGGTGTGTGTGTGTGAGTTTGTGTGTGTGTGTGCTTGTGTGTGTCTATTTGTGTGTTTGTGCATGTGTTTGTATGCTTCCGTGCGTATGTGTAATTGTGTGTCTCTTTGTGTGTGCGTATTTGTATGTGTCTATGTGTGTATGATTGTGTTTGTGTGAGTTTGTGTATGTGTGTGTGGTTGTGTGTGTGTGTGTGTGTGTGCGTGTGTACGTGTGTGTCAATGTGTGTGAGTTTGTGTATGTGTGTGTGTGCGTGTGTGTGTGTGTCTATGTTTGTGTGTGTCTGTGTGCGTATGTGTGTATCTCTGTTTGTGTGTGTTTGTTTTTCTGTGTGTGTGAGTTTGTGTGTGTGTGTGCTTGTTTGTTTGTTTGTGTGTCCATTTGTGTGTTTGTGTGTATGCGCGCGTGTTTATGTGTAATTGTTTGTCTCTTTGTGTGGGCGTATGTGTGTGTGTCTATGTGTGTGTGAGTGTGTTGTGTGAGTTTTTAAATGTGTGTATATGCGTCCGTGTGTATGTGTAATTGTGTGTCTCTTTGTGTGTGCGTGTGTTTGTCTATGTTTGTGCGTGTGCGCTTATGTGTGTCTCTGTTTGTGTGTGTTTGTTTATGTGTGTTTGTGTGTGTGTTTGTGCGTAGGTATGTGTATATGATTGTGTGTGTGTGTATTTTTGTGTATGTGTGGTTTTGTGTGTGTGTGTGTTTGTGTGTGTGTGTGTGTGTGCTTGTGCGTGTATGTGTATGTGTGTGTCTCATTTTGTCTTTGTGCGTATGTGTGTTGGTGTCTATGTGTGGTGTCTTTTTGTGTGGTGTCTTTTTGTGTATGTGTGGGTTTGTGTGTATATGTTTGTGTGTGTGTATTTTTGTGTATGTGTGGGTTTGTGTGTGTGTGTCTGTGTGTTTGTGTGTGTGTTTGTAAGTGTGTGTTTGTGTGTGTTTATCCGTGTATGTGCATATGTATGCGTTTGTCTCTCTGTGTTTGTGTGCGTTTGTGTGTGTGTCTATATGTGTGTGTGTTTTTGTGATTTTGTGTTTGTATGCGTGTGTGTGTGTGTGTGTCTATGTATGTGTGTGTGCTTATTTTTATGTCTATGTTTGTGTGTGTGTTTGTGTCTGTGTGTATGTGTGTGTCTGTCTCTGTGTTTGTGTGCGTATGTGTGTGTGTTTGCTTGAGTTTGTGTATGCGTGTGTGCGTGTGTGTGTCTATGTTTGTGTGTGTGTGTGCTTATGTGTATGTCTATGTTCGTGTTTGTATGTGTTTGTGTGTGTGTTTGTATGTTTGTGTGTGTGTGCCTATATGTGTGTGTCTATGTGTGTGTGCGTGTGTATCTGTGTGTGTGTCTTTGTGTGTGTCTATGTGTGTGTCTGTCTGTGTGTGTGTTTGTGCGTGCGTGTGTGTGTGTGCGTGTTTGTGTATGTGTGTGTCTCTCTGTGTTTGTGTGCGTATGTGTGTATGTCTCTATGTGTGGTTGTGTGTGTGTTTGTGTGTGTATATTTGTGTGTGTGTGTCTATGTGTGTGTGTGCGTGCGTGTCTGTGTGTGTGTCTATGTGTGTGCCTATGTGTGTGTGTGTTGGTGTGTGTGCGTATATGTGTGTGTCTATGCGTGTGTTAGTTTGTGTGTGTGCGTGTTTGTTTGTGTGTGCGTGTGTGTGTATATATGTGTGTTTGTGAGTGTATGCGTGTGTGTGTATGTGTGTGCCTTTCTGTGTTTATGTGCGTATGTGTGTGTCTATGTGTTTGTGTATGTTTGTGTATGTGTGTATGCATGTGTGTGTGCATGTGTATGCGTAGGTCTCTCTGTGTTTGTAAACGTATGTGTGTGTGTGTTTGTGTGTGTTTTTGTGGTTTCGTGTAAGTGTGTGTGCGTGTGTGTGTCTAATTTTGTGTGTATGCGTATGCGTGTGTCTATGTTTGTGTGTGTGTTTGATTGTGTGTGTGTGTGTCTGTGTTTGTGTGAGTATTTATGTGTGTCTATGTGTGTGTGCGCGTGTCTGTGTGTGTCTTTGTTAGTGTCTATGTGTGTGTTTTGGTGTGTGTGTGTGTGTGCGTATATGTGTGTGTCTAAGCGTGTGTTAGTATGTGTGTGCGTGTTTGCTTGTGTGTGCGTGTGTGTTCCTATGTGTGTGTTTGTGAGTGTATACGTGTGTGTGTATATGTGTGCGTCTTTCTGTGTTTGTGTGCGTATGTGTGCGTTTGTGTCTATGTGTGTGTGTTTTTGCGTGTGAGTGTATGTGTGTGTATGTGTATGTCTGTGTCTCCCTGTGTTTGTTTGCGTAATTGTGTGTGTCTATATGTGTGTGAATGTATTTGTGTGAGTTTGTGTATGTGTGTGTGTGCGTTGTGTGTCTATGTTAGTGTTTGTGCGCATATGTGTGTGTCTTTGTTTGTGTGTGTTCGTTTTTGTGTGTGTGTCTGTGTATGTGTGTGTGTGTGTGCGTATATGTATGTGTCTATGAGTGTGTGTTTGTGTATGTATTTGTGTTTTTATGCGTGTGTGTGTCTATGTATGTGTTTTTTGGTGTATGTGTGTTTGTGTGTGTATGTGCGTGTGTGTGTGTGTGTTCGTGTGTGTGTGTTTGTCTATGTGTGTGTGTTTGCGTGTGTTTGTGTTTGTGTATTTGTGTGTTTGTGTGTGTTTGTGCGTGTGTTTATGCGTGCTTTTGGATGTGTAATTGCGTGTCTCTGTGTGTGCGTATGTGTGTGTGTCTATGTGTGTATGATTGTGTTTGTGTGAGTTTGTGTATGTGTGTGTGTGCGCGTATGTGTGTCTATGTTTGTGTGTGCGCGCGTATGTGTGTGTCTCTGTTTTCGTGTGTTTGTTTGTGTGTGTCTGTGTTTGTGTGTGTGTGCGTATATGTGTGTTTCTATGTGTGTGTGAGTTTGTGTGTGTGTGCTTGTTTGTGTGTGTGTATTTTTGTCTTTGTGTGTGTGTGCGTGTGTGTGTATGCGAAAATGTAGGTGTCAATGTGTGTGTGTGTTTGTGTATGTATTTGAGTTTGTGTATGTCTATGTGTGTGTGTGTTTGTGTTTGTGTGTTTGTGTGTGTGTGTGTGTGCGTCTATGTGTGTGTCTATGTGTGTGTGAGGTTTTATGTGTGTGCTTGTTTGTGTGTGTGTGCGTGTGTCAGTCTTTTTGTGTGTTTGTGTGTGTGTGTGCGTTTGTGTGTGTGTGTGTCTGTTTTTGCGTGTGTGTGTGTGCGTGCGTGTGTATGTTTAATTGTGTGTCTCTTTGTTTGTCTGTATTTCTATGTGTGTGTGAGAGCGTGTTTATGTGAGTTTGTGTATGTGTGTGTGTGCGTGTGCGTGTCTATGTTTGTGTGTGTGTGCGTGTGTGTGTCTCTGTTTGTGTGTGTGTTTGTTTTTGGTGTGTGTGTGTGTGAGTTTGTGTGTGTGCTTGTTTGTGTGTGTGTGCTTGTGTGTGTCTATTTGTGTGTTTGTGCATGTGTTTGTATGCTTCCGTGCGTATGTGTAATTGTGTGTCTCTTTGTGTGTGCGTATTTGTATGTGTCTATGTGTGTATGATTGTGTTTGTGTGAGTTTGTGTATGTGTGTGTGGTTGTGTGTGTGTGTGTGTGTGTGTGCGCGTGTGTACGTGTGTGTCAATGTGTGTGAGTTTGTGTATGTGTGTGTGTGCGTGTGTGTGTCTATGTTTGTGTGTGTCTGTGTGCGTATGTGTGTATCTCTGTTTGTGTGTGTTTGTTTTTCTGTGTGTGTGAGTTTGTGTGTGTGTGTGCTTGTTTGTTTGTTTGTGTGTCCATTTGTGTGTTTGTGTGTATGCGCGCGTGTTTATGTGTAATTGTTTGTCTCTTTGTGTGGGCGTATATGTGTGTGTCTATGTGTGTGTGAGTGTGTTGTGTGAGTTTTTAAATGTGTGTATATGCGTCCGTGTGTATGTGTAATTGTGTGTCTCTTTGTGTGTGCGTGTGTTTGTCTATGTTTGTGCGTGTGCGCTTATGTGTGTCTCTGTTTGTGTGTGTTTGTTTATGTGTGTTTGTGTGTGTGTGTGCGAATATGTATGTGTCTATGTGTGTGTGATTGTGTATATATTTGTGTTTGTGTGCGTGTATGTCTGTGTGTGTGTTAGTTTGTGTATGTGTGTGTTTGCGGTTGTGTGTCTATGTTTGTGATTGTGCGCATATGTGTGTGTCTCTGTTTGTGTGCGTTCGTTTGTGTGTGTGTGTTTGTGTGTGTGTTTGAGAATATGTATGTGTGTGTGTGTTAGTGTATGTATTGGTGTTTGTGTGTGTGTGTCTTTGTAGGTGTTTTTGTGTGTGTGTGTGTGTGTGTTTGTGCGTGTGTGTATGCGTATGTGTGTATGTGTATGTGAGTGTCTCTATGTTTGTGCGTTTATGTGGGTGTGTTCGTGTGTGTGCGAGTGTGTGTTTGTGTGTGTGTGTTTGCGTGTGTTTGTGTGGGCCTGATTGTGTGTTTGTGTTTGTGTGTTTGTGCATGTGTGCGTATACGTCCGTGCGTATGTGTAATTGTGTGTCCCTTTGTGTTTGCGTATGTGTGTGTGTGTGTCTATGAGTGTGTGAGTGTGTTTGAGTGAGTTTGTGTATGTGCGTGTGTGTGAGTGTGGGTGTCTATGTTTGTGTGTGTTTGTTTTTGTATGTGTGTGAGTTTGTGTGTGTGTTTGTGCTTGCTTGTGTGTGTATGTACGTGTGTGTGTATGCGTGCTTGTGTATGTGTAACTGTGTGTCTCTTTGTGTGTGCGTATGTTTGTGTGTCTATGTGTGTGTGAGCGTGTTTGTGTGAGTTTGTGTATGTGTGTGTGTACTTGTGTGTGTTTATGATTGTGTGTGTGTGTATGTGTGTGTCTCTGTTTTTGTGTGTTTGTTTTTGTGTGTGTGTTTGTGTGTGTGTGTGTGTGTGTGCAAATATGTATGTGTCTACGTGTGTGTGTGTGTTTGTGTATGTATTTGTAATTGTGTGTGTGTTTGTCTATGTTTGTGTGTAAGTGTGTCTGTGCGGGTGTGTATGCATGTGTGTGTGTATGTGTATGTGTGTCTCTGTAAGTGTGTGTGTTTATGTGTGTGTGTGTGTGTTTGTGTGTGTGTATGTGCGTCTGTGTTTGTTTTTGTGAGTGTGTTTGTGTGCGTGTGTGTGTGTGTGTGTTTCTCTGCGTGTGCGTTCGTGTGTGTGTGTTTTTCTGTGTGTGTGTTTGCGTGTGTTTGTGTGGGTGTGATTGTGTGTCTGTGTGCGTGTGTGTGTGTATGTGTTTTTGTGTGTGTGTGTTTATGTGTGTGTGTTTGTGTGTGTGTGTGTTTGTGTGTGTGTGCGTGTGTGTCTATGCTTTTGTGTGTGCGCGTTGTTTTTTCTCTGTTTGTGTTTGTTTGTTTGTGTATGTTTGTGTGTTTGTGTATGTATTTGTGTTTGTGTGTGTGTGTGCGTGTGTGTCTATGTGTGTGAATTTGTGTATGTGTGTGTGCATGTGTGAGTGTGTGATGTGTGTGTGTGTGTGTGTGTGTGTGTGTGTGTGTGTGTGTGCGAATATGTATGTGTCTATGTGTGTGTGTGTTTGTGTATGTATTTGTGTCTGTGCGTGTGTGTATGTGTATGTGTGTCTCTGTAAGTGTGTGCGTTTATGTGTGTGTGTGTGTTTGTGTGTGTGTGTGTGTGTATGTGCGTCTGTGTTTGTGTTTGTGAGTGTGTTTGTGTGTGTGTGTTTTTGTGTGTGTGTATGTGCGTCTGTGTTTGTGTTTGTGAGTGTGTTTGTGTGTGTGTGTTTCTCTGTGTGTGCGTTCGTTTGTGTTTTTTTCTGTGTTTGAGTTTGCGTGTGTTTGTGTGGGCGTGATTGTGTGTTTGTGTGCGTTTGTCTGTCTGTATGTGTTTGTGTGTGTGTGCGTGTGGGTTTATGTGTGTGTGTTTGTGTGTGTGTTTTTGTGGGTGTGTGTGTGTGAGTGTGCGTGTGTGTGTCTATGTTTGTGTGTGTTCGCGTATGTCTGTGTCTCTGTTTGTGTGTGTTTGTTTGTGTATGTGTGTGTGCGTGTGTGTTTGTGTATGTACTTGTGTTTGTGTGTGTGCGTGTGTGTCTATGTGTGATAATTTGTGTATGTGTGTGTGCGTGTGTGTGTCTATTTTTGTGTGTGTGTGTGCGCAGGTGTGGGTCTCTATCGTGTGTGCGTCTATTTATGTGTTTGTGTAAGTGTACGTTTGTGTGTGTGTTTGAGCGTGTGTGTGTGTATGCGTGCGTGTGTATGTGTAATTGTGTGTCCCTTTGTGTTTGCGTATGTGTGTGTGTGTCTATGTGTGTGTGAGTGTGTTTGAGTGAGTTTGTGTATGTGCGTGTGTGTGCGTGTGGGTGTCTACGTTTGTGTTTGTGTGCGTGTATGTGTGTGTCTATGTTTGTGTGTGTTTGTTTTTGTATGTGTGTGAGTTTGTGTGTGTGTGTGTGTTTGTGCTTGTTTGTGTGTGTTTGTGCTTGTGTGTGTACGCGTGCGTGTGTGTTTGTAACTGTGTGTCTCTTTGTGTGTGCGTATCTGTGTATCTATGTGTATGTGAGTGTGTTTGTGTGAGTTTGTGTATGTGTGTGTATGTGTGTGCGCGTATGTGTGTGTCTCTGTTTGTGTGTGTTTGTTTTTATTTGTGTGTGTTTGTGTATGTGTGTTTGCGAATACGTATGTGTCTATGTGTGTGTCTGTTTTTGTATGTATTTGTGTTTGTGTGTGTGTAATTGTCTATGTATGTGTTTTTTTGTGTCTATGTGTGTTTGTGCGTGTGTGTGTCTGTATGTGTTTGTGTGTGTGTGTGTGTGTGTGTGTGTGTGTGTTTATGTGTGTGTGTGTGTTTGTGTGCGTGTGTTTGTGTGTGTGTGTGCGTATGTGTGTGTCTCTGTTTGCGTGTGTTTGTTTATGTGTAAGTGTAATTGTGTGTCTCTTTGTGTGTGCGTATGTGTGTGTGAGTGTGTTTGAGTGAGTTTGTGTAAGTGTGTGTGTTTGTGTGTGCGTGTGGGTTTCTATGTTTGTGTGTGTGTGTGCGTATGTGTGTATCTCTGTTTGTGTGTGTTTGTTTTTCTGTGTGTGTGAGTTTGTGTGTGTGTGTGCTTGTTTGTTTGTTTGTGTGTCCATTTGTGTGTTTGTGTGTATGCGCGCGTGTTTATGTGTAATTGTTTGTCTCTTTGTGTGGGCGTATGTGTGTGTGTCTATGTGTGTGTGAGTGTGTTGTGTGAGTTTTTAAATGTGTGTATATGCGTCCGTGTGTATGTGTAATTGTGTGTCTCTTTGTGTGTGCGTGTGTTTGTCTATGTTTGTGCGTGTGCGCTTATGTGTGTCTCTGTTTGTGTGTGTTTGTTTATGTGTGTTTGTGTGTGTGTGTGCGAATATGTATGTGTCTATGTGTGTGTGATTGTGTATATATTTGTGTTTGTGTGCGTGTATGTCTGTGTGTGTGTTAGTTTGTGTATGTGTGTGTTTGCGGTTGTGTGTCTATGTTTGTGATTGTGCGCATATGTGTGTGTCTCTGTTTGTGTGCGTTCGTTTGTGTGTGTGTGTTTGTGTGTGTGTTTGAGAATATGTATGTGTGTGTGTGTTAGTGTATGTATTGGTGTTTGTGTGTGTGTGTCTTTGTAGGTGTTTTTGTGTGTGTGTGTGTGTGTGTTTGTGCGTGTGTGTATGCGTATGTGTGTATGTGTATGTGAGTGTCTCTATGTTTGTGCATTTATGTGGGTGTGTTCGTGTGTGTGCGAGTGTGTGTTTGTGTGTGTGTGTTTGCGTGTGTTTGTGTGGGCCTGATTGTGTGTTTGTGTTTGTGTGTTTGTGCATGTGTGCGTATACGTCCGTGCGTATGTGTAATTGTGTGTCCCTTTGTGTTTGCGTATGTGTGTGTGTGTGTCTATGAGTGTGTGAGTGTGTTTGAGTGAGTTTGTGTATGTGCGTGTGTGTGAGTGTGGGTGTCTATGTTTGTGTGTGTTTGTTTTTGTATGTGTGTGAGTTTGTGTGTGTGTGTTTGTGCTTGCTTGTGTGTGTATGTACGTGTGTGTGTATGCGTGCTTGTGTATGTGTAACTGTGTGTCTCTTTGTGTGTGCGTATGTTTGTGTGTCTATGTGTGTGTGAGCGTGTTTGTGTGAGTTTGTGTATGTGTGTGTGTACTTGTGTGTGTTTATGATTGTGTGTGTGTGTATGTGTGTGTCTCTGTTTTTGTGTGTTTGTTTTTGTGTGTGTGTTTGTGTGTGTGTGTGTGTGTGTGCAAATATGTATGTGTCTACGTGTGTGTGTGTGTTTGTGTATGTATTTGTAATTGTGTGTGTGTTTGTCTATGTTTGTGTGTAAGTGTGTCTGTGCGGGTGTGTATGCATGTGTGTGTATGTGTATGTGTGTCTCTGTAAGTGTGTGTGTTTATGTGTGTGTGTGTGTGTTTGTGTGTGTGTATGTGCGTCTGTGTTTGTTTTTGTGAGTGTGTTTGTGTGCGTGTGTGTGTGTGTGTTTCTCTGCGTGTGCGTTCGTGTGTGTGTGTTTTTCTGTGTGTGTGTTTGCGTGTGTTTGTGTGGGTGTGATTGTGTGTCTGTGTGCGTGTGTGTGTGTATGTGTTTTTGTGTGTGTGTGTTTATGTGTGTGTGTTTGTGTGTGTGTGTGTTTGTGTGTGTGTGCGTGTGTGTCTATGCTTTTGTGTGTGCGCGTTGTTGTCTCTCTGTTTGTGTTTGTTTGTTTGTGTATGTTTGTGTGTTTGTGTATGTAT
>NC_134479.1:51155739-51188239 GCF_964194025.1 Convolutriloba macropyga
TGTTTGTTTGTGTGTGTGTGTTTGTGTGTGTGTGTTTCTTTGCGTGTGCGTTCGTGTGTGTGGTTGTCTATATGTGTGTATTTGCTTGTGTTTGTGTGGGCGTGATTGTGTGTTTGTGTGTGCGTATGTGTGTGTCTCTGTTTGTGTGTGTTTGTTTTTGTATTTGTGTGAGTTTACGTGTGCTTGTTTGTGTGTGTTTGCGTGTGTGTGTCTATTTGTGTGTGCGTGTGTGTGTGTGTGCGTTTGTGTGTTTGTTTGTGTGTGTGATGGTATGCGATCGTTTGGTTGTGTAACTGTGTGTCTATTTGTGTGTGCGAATGTGTGTGTGTGGCTATGTGTGTGTGAGAGTGTTTGTGTGAGTTTGTGTATGCGTGTGTGCGTGTGTGTGTCTATGTTTGTGTGCGTTTGTTTTTGTGTGTGTGTGTGTGTGAGTTTGTGTGTGTGTTTGCTTGTTTGTTTTTGTGTGTGTGTGTGTGTGTCTATTTGTGTGTTTGTGTGTGTGTTTCTGCGTGTGTGTATGCGCGCGTGTTTATGTTTAATTTTGTGTCCCTTTGTGTGTGCGTATGTGTTTGTGTCTATGTGTGTGAGTGTGTTTATGTGAGTTTGTGTATGGGTGTGTGTGTCTGCGTTTGTGTGTCTGCGTTTGGGTGTGTGTGCGTATGTGTGTGTCTGTTTGTGTGTGTTTGTTTTTGTATGCGTGTGAGTTTACATGTTTGTGCTTGTTTGTGTGTGTTTGCGTGTGTGTGTCTATTTGTGTGTGCGTGTGTGTGTGCGTTCGTGTGTGTGTTTGTGCGTGTGTGTGTGCATGCGTTTGTATGTGTAACTGTGTGTCTATTTGTGTGTGCGTATGTGTGTATGTCTATGTGTGTGAGAGTGTTTGTTTGAGTTTGTGTATGTGTGTGTGCGTGTGTGTGTCTATGTTTGTGTGTGTTTGTTTTTGCTTGTGTGTGAGTTTGTGCGTGTGTTTGCTTGTTTGTTTGTATGTGCGCGTGTGTGTGTGTATTTGTGTGTTTGTGTGTGTGTGTTTGTGTTTGTGTTTGTGCGTGTGTGTATGCGCGCGTGTTTCTGTTCAATTTTGGATCTCTTTGTGTGTGCGTATATGTGTGTGTGTGTGTGTCTATGTGTGTGTGTGAGAGTGTTTGTGTGAGTTTGTGTATGTGCGTGTGCGTGTTTGTGTGTCTATATTTGTGTGTGTTTGTTTGTGTTTGTGTGTGTGTGTAATTGTGTGTGTGTGTGGGTGCGCTTGTGTGTGTGTTTGTGCGTGTGTGTGTATGCGTGCGTTTTAATGTGTAACTGTGTGTCTATTTGTGTGTGCGTATGTGTGTGTGTCTATGTGTGTGTGAGAGTGTTTGTGTGAGTTTGTGTATGTGTGTGTGCGTTTGTGTGTGTCTATGTTTGTGTGTGTGTTTGTTTTTGTGTGTGTGTGATTTTGTGTGTGTGTTTGCTTGTTTGTTTGTGTTTGTGTGTGTGTGTCTAATTGTGTGTTTGTGTGTGGGTGCGTTTGTGTGTGTGTTTGTGCGTGTGTGTGTATGCGTGCGTTTGTATGTGTAACTGTGTGTCTATTTCTGTGTGCGTATGTGTTTGTGTCTATATGTGTGTGAGTGTGTTTGTGTGAGTTTGTGTATGGGTGTGTGTGTGTGTGTGTGCGTTTGTGTGTCTGCGTTTGTTTGAGTGTGTATGTTTGTGTCTGTCTCTGTTTGTGTGTGTTTGTTTTTGTATGTGTGTGAGTTTACGTGTGTGTTCTTCTTTGCGTGTGTTTGCGTGTGTGTCTATTTGTGTGTGCGTGTGTGTGTGCGTTTGTGTGTGTGTTTGTGCGTGTGTGAGAGTGTTTGTGTGAGTTTGTGTATGTGTGTGTGCGTGTGTGTGTAAGTGTATTTGTGTGTGTTTGTTTGTGTGTTTGCGTGTGTGTGTGAATATTTGTGTGTTTGTGTGTGTGTGCGTTTGTGTGTGTGTTTGTGCGTGTGTGTATGCGCGCGTGTTTATGTTTAATTTTGTGTCTCTTTGTGTGTGCGTATGTTTTTGTGTCTATGTGTGTGTGATTGTGTTTGTGTGAGTTTGTGTATGGGTGTGTGTGTGTGTGCGTTTGTGTGTCTGCTTTTGTGTGTGTGTATGTTTGTGTCTGTCTCTGTTTGTGTGTGTTTGTTTTTGTATGTGTGTGAGTTTACGTGTGTGTTCTTGTTTGCGTGTGTTTGCGTGTGTGTGTCTATTTGTGTGTGCGTGTGTGTGTGCGCGTTTGTGTGTGTGTTTGTGCGTGTGTGTGTATGCGTGCGTTTGTTTGTGTAAATGTGTGTCTATTTGTGTGTGCGTATGTGTGTGTGTCTATGTGTGTGTGAGAGTGTTTGTGTGAGTTTTTGTATGTGTGTTTGCGTGTGTGTGTGTGTCTATATTTGTGTGTGTTTGTTTATGTGTGTGCGTGTGTGTGTCTATTTGTGTGTTTGTGTGTGTGTGTGTGCGTTTGTGTGTGTGTTTGTGCGTGTGTGTATGCGCGCGTGTTTATGTTCAATTTTGGGTCTCTTTGTGTGTGCGTATGTGTGTGTGTCTATGTGTGCGTGAGAGTGTTTGTGTAAGTTTGTGTATGTGTGTGTGCGTGTGTGTGTGTCTATGTTTGTGTGTGTTTGTTTTTGTGTGTGTGTGAGTTTGTGTGTGTGTTTGCTTGTTTGTTTGTGTGTGTGCGTGTGTGTGTTTTTATTTGTGTGTTTGTGTGTGTGTGTGTGTGTGTTTGTGCGTGTGTGTATGCGCGCGTGTTTATGTTTAATTTTGTGTCTCTTTGTGTGTGCGTATGTGTTTGTGTCTATGTGTGTGTGTGTGCGTTTGTGTGTCTGCGTTTGTTTGTGTGTGTATGTTTGTGTCTGTCTCTGTTTGTGTGTGTTTGTTTTTGTATGTGTGTGAGTTTACGTGTGTGTTCTTGTTTGCGTGTGTGTGCGTGTGTGTGTGCGTTTGTGTGTGTGTTTGTGCGTGTGTGAGAGTGTTTGTATGAGTTTGTGTATGTGTGTGTGCGTGTGTGTGTGTCTATATTTGTGTGTGTTTGTTTGTGTGTGTGCGTGTGTGTGTGTCTATTTGTGTTTGTGTTTGTGTGCGTTTGTGTGTGTGTTTGTGCGTGTGTGTATGCGCGCGTGTTTATGTTTAATTTTGTGTCTCTTTGTGTGTGCGTATGTTTTTGTTTCTATGTGTTTGTGAGAGTGTTTATGTGAGTTTGTGTATGTGTGTGTGCGTGTGTGTGTCTATGTTTGTGTGTGTTTGTGTATGTATTTGTGTTTGTGTGTGTCTATGTTTGTGTGTTTTTGTGTGTATGTGTGTTTGTGCGTGTGTGTATGCGTGTGTGTGTATGTGTGTGTCTCTTTGTATGTGTGTGTGCGTTTATGTGTGTGTGTTTGATTGTTTGTTTGTGTGTGTGTTTGTGTGTGTGTGTTTCTTTGCGTGTGCGTTCGTGTGTGTGTTTGTCTATATGTGTGTATTTGCTTGTGTTTGTGTGGGCGTGATTGTGTGTTTGTGTGTGCGTATGTGTGTGTCTCTGTTTGTGTGTGTTTGTTTTTGTATTTGTGTGAGTTTACGTTAGTGTGCTTGTTTGTGTGTGTTTGCGTGTGTGTGTCTATTTGTGTGTGCGTGTGTGTGTGTGTGCGTTTGTGTGTGTGTTTGTGTGTGTGATGGTATGCGATCGTTTGGTTGTGTAACTGTGTGTCTATTTGTGTGTGCGAATGTGTGTGTGTGGCTATGTGTGTGTGAGAGTGTTTGTGTGAGTTTGTGTATGTTTGTGTGCGTGTGTGTGTCTATGTTTGTGTGTGTTTGTTTTTGTGTGTGTGTGTGTGTGAGTTTGTGTGTGTGTTTGCTTGTTTGTTTTTGTGTGTGTGTGTGTGTGTCTATTTGTGTGTGTGTTTCTGCGTGTGTGTATGCGCGCGTGTTTATGTTTAATTTTGTGTCCCTTTGTGTGTGCGTATGTGTTTGTGTCTATTTGTGTGAGTGTGTTTATGTGAGTTTGTGTATGGGTGTGTGTGTCTGCGTTTGGGTGTGTGTGCGTATGTGTGTGTCTGTTTTGTGTGTTTGTTTTTGTATGCGTGTGAGTTTACGTGTGTGTGCTTGTTTGTGTGTGTTTGCGTGTGTGTGTCTATTTGTGTGTGCGTGTGTGTGTGCGTTCGTGTGTGTGTTTGTGCGTGTGTGTGTGCGTGCGTTTGTATGTGTAACTGTGTGTCTATTTGTGTGTGCGTATGTGTGTGTGTCTATGTGTGTGTGAGAGTGTTTGTTTGAGTTTGTGTATGTGTGTGTGCGTTTGTGTGTCTATGTTTGTGTGTGTTTGTTTTTGCTTGTGTGTGAGTTTGTGTGTGTGTTTGCTTGTTTGTTGGTATGTGTGCGTGTGTGTGTGTATTTGTGTGTTTGTGTGTGTGTGTGTGTGCGTTTGTATTTGTGTTTGTGCGTGTGTGTATGCGCGCGTGTTTCTGTTCAATATTGGGTCTCTTTGTGTGTGCGTATGTGTGTGTGTGTCTATGTGTGTGTGAGAGTGTTTGTGTGAGTTTGTGTATGTGCGTGTGCGTGTGTGTGTGTCTATATTTGTGTGTGTTGTGTTTGTGTTTGTGTGTGTGTGTCTAATTGTGTGTGTGTGTGGGTGCGTTTGTGTGTGTGTTTGTGCGTGTGTGTGTATGCGTGCGTTTGTATGTGTAACTGTGTGTCTATTTGTGTGTGCGTATGTGTGTGTGTCTATGTGTCTGTGGGAGTGTTTGTGTGAGTTTGTGTATGTGTGTGTGCGTGTGTGTGTCTATGTTTGTGTGTGTTTGTTTTTGTGTGTGTGTGTGTGAGTTTGTGTGTGTGTTTGCTTGTTTGTTTGTGTGTGTGTGTGTGTGTCTATTTGTGTGTTTGTGTGTGTGTTTCTGCGTGTGTATGCGCGCGTGTTTATGTTTAATTTTGTGTCTCTTTGTGTGTGCGTATGTGTTTGTGTCTATGTGTGTGAGTGTGTTTATGTGAGTTTGTGTATGGGTGTGTATGTGTCTGCGTTTGTGTGTCTGCGTTTGGGTGTGTTTGCGTATGTGTGTGTCTGTTTGTGTGTGTTTGTTTTTGTATGCGTGTGAGTTTACGTGTGTGTGCTTGTTTGTGTGTGTTTGCGTGTGTGTGTCTATTTGTGTGTGCGTGTGTGTGTGCGTTCGTGTGTGTGTTTGTGCGTGTGTGTGTGCGTGCGTTCGTATGTGTAACTGTGTGTCTATTTGTGTGTGCGTATGTGTGTATGTCTATGTGTGTGTGAGAGTGTTTGTTTGAGTTTGTGTATGTGTGTGTGCGTGTGTGTGTCTATGTTTGTGTGTGTTTGTTTTTGCTTGTGTGTGAGTTTGTGCGTGTGTTTGCTTGTTTGTTTGTATGTGCGCGTGTGTGTGTGTATTTGTGTGTTTGTGTGTGTGTGCGTTTGTGTTTGTGTTTGTGCGTGTGTGTATGCGCGCGTGTTTCTGTTCAATTTTGGATCTCTTTGTGTGTGCGTATGTGTGTGTGTGTCTATGTGTGTGTGAGAGTGTTTGTGTGAGTTTGTGTATGTGCGTGTGCGTGTTTGTGTGTCTATATTTGTGTGTGTTTGTTTGTGTTTGTGTGTGTGTGTCTAATTGTGTGTGTGTGTGGGTGCGTTTGTGTGTGTGTTTGTGCGTGTGTGTGTATGCGTGCGTTTTAATGTGTAACTGTGTGTCTATTTGTGTGTGCGTATGTGTGTGTGTCTATGTGTGTGTGAGAGTGTTTGTGTGAGTTTGTGTATGTGTGTGTGCGTTTGTGTGTGTCTATGTTTGTGTGTGTTTGTTTCTGCGTGTGTATGCGCGCGTGTTTATGTTTTATTTTGTGTCTCTTTGTGTGTGCGTATGTGTTTGTGTCTATGTGTGTGAGTGTGTTTATGTGAGTTTGTGTATGGGTGTGTGTGTGTCTGCGTTTGTGTGTCTGCGTTTGGGTGTGTTTGCGTATGTGTGTGTCTGTTTGTGTGTGTTTGTTTTTGTATGCGTGTGAGTTTACGTGTGTGTGCTTGTTTGTGTGTGTTTGCGTGTGTGTGCCTATTTGTGTGTGCGTGTGTGTGTGCGTTCGTGTGTGTGTTTGTGCGTGTGTGTGTGCGTGCGTTTGTATGTGTAACTGTGTGTTTATTTGTGTGTGCGTATGTGTGTATGTCTATGTGTGTGTGAGAGTGTTTGTTTGAGTTTGTGTATGTGTGTGTGCGTGTGTGTGTCTATGTTTGTGTGTGTTTGTTTTTGCTTGTGTGTGACTTTGTGCGTGTGTTTGCTTGTTTGTTTGTATGTGCGCGTGTGTGTGTGTATTTGTGTGTTTGTGTGTGTGTGTGCGTTTGTGTTTGTGTTTGTGCGTGTGTGTATGCGCGCGTGTTTCTGTTCAATTTTGGATCTCTTTGTGTGTGCGTATGTGTGTGTGTGTCTATGTGTGTGTGAGAGTGTTTGTGTGAGTTTGTGTATGTGCGTGTGCGTGTTTGTGTGTCTATATTTGTGTGTGTTTGTTTGTGTTTGTGTGTGTGTGTCTAATTGTGTGTGTGGGTGCGTTTGTGTGTGTGTTTGTGCGTGTGTGTGTATGCGTGCGTTTTGATGTGTAACTGTGTGTCTATTTGTGTGTGCGTATGTGTGTGTGTCTATGTGTGTGTGAGAGTGTTTGTGTGAGTTTGTGTATGTGTGTGTGTGCGTTTGTGTGTGTCTATGTTTGTGTGTGTTTGTTTTTGTGTGTGTGAGTTTGTGTGTGTGTTTGCTTGTTTGTTTGTGTTTGTGTGTGTGTGTCTAATTGTGTGTTTGTGTGTGGGTGCGTTTGTGTGTGTGTTTGTGCGTGTGTGTGTATGCGTGCGTTTGTATGTGTAACTGTGTGTCTATTTCTGTGTGCGTTTGTGTTTGTGTCTATATGTGTGTGAGTGTGTTTGTGTGAGTTTGTGTATGGGTGTGTGTGTGCGTTTGTGTGTCTGCGTTTGTTTGAGTGTGTATGTTTGTGTCTGTCTATGTTTGTGTGTGTTTGTTTTTGTATGTGTGTGAGTTTACGTGTGTGTTCTTCTTTGCGTGTGTTTGCGTGTGTGTGTCTATTTGTGTGTGCGTGTGTGTGTGCGTTTGTGTGTGTGTGTTTGTGCGTGTGGGAGAGTGTTTGTGTGAGTTTGTGTATGTGTGTGTGCGTGTGTGTAAGTGTATTTGTGTGTGTTTGTTTGTGTGTGTGCGTGTGTGTGTGAATATTTGTGTGTTTGTGTGTGTGTGCGTTTGTGTGTCTGCTTTTGTGTGTGTGTGTGTATGTTTGTGTCTGTCTCTGTTTGTGTGTGTTTGCTTTTGTATGTGTGTGAGTTTACGTGTGTGTTCTTGTTTGCGTTTGTTTGCGTGTGTGTGTCTATTTGTGTGTGCGTATGTGTGTGTGTCTATGTGTGTGTGAGAGTGTTTGTGTGAGTTTTTGTATGTGTGTGTGCGTGTGTGTGTGTTTATATTTGTGTGTGTTTGTTTATGTGTGTGCGTGTGTGTGTCTATTTGTGTGTTTGTGTGTGTGTGCGTTTGTGTGTGTGTTTGTGCGTGTGTGTATGCGCGCGTGTTTATGTTTAAGTTTGTGTCTCTTTGTGTGTCCTTATGTGTTTGTGTCTATGTGTGTGTGAGTTTGTTTGTGTGTGTGCGCGTATGTGTGTGTCTATGTTTGTGTGTGTTTGTTTTTTTTGTGTTTGCGTTTGTGTGTGTGTGTGTTTGTGCGAACATGTAAGTGTCTATGTGTGATTGTTTGTGCATGTATTTGTGTTTGTGTGTGTCTATGTATGTGTTTTTTGTGTGTATGTGTGTCTGGGTTGTGTGTATGCTTGTGTGTGTATGTGTATGTGTGTGCCTCTCTGTGTGTGTGCGTTTATGTGTCTGTGTTTGTGTGTTTGTTTGTGTGTGTGTGTGCGTTTTTGTGTGTGTATGTTTCTCTGCGTGTGCGTTCGTGTGTGTGTGTGTGTGTGTTTTCTATATGTGTGTGTTTGCGTGTGTTTGGCTGGGCGTGATTGTGTGTTTGTCTGTATGTGTTTGTGTGTGTGAGCGTGTGTGTGTATGCGTGCGTGTGTATGTATAATTGTGTGTCTCTTTCTGTGTGTGTGCGTATGTGTGTGTGTGTGTGTCTATATGTGTGTGAGTGTGTTTGTGTGAGTTTGTGTATGTGTGTGTGTGTGCGTTTGTGTGTCTATGTGTGTGTGCGTTTGTGTGTCTATGTTTGTGTGTGTTTGTTTTTGTTTGTGTAAGAGTTTACGTGTGTGTGCTTGTTTGTGCGTGTGTGTGTGTGTGTGTGTGTCTATTTGTGTGTTTGTGTGTTTGTGCGTTTGTGTGTGTGTTTGTGCTTCTGTGTGTATGCGTGTGTGTGTATGTGTAACTGTGTGTCTCTTTGTGTGTGTGTGTGTGTTCCCTGTGTGTGTCTCTGTTTGTGTGTTTGTGTATGTATTTGTGTTTGTGTGTGTCTATATATGTGTTTTTTTGTGTGTATGTGTGTTTGTGCGTGTGTGTATGCGTGTGTGTGTATGTGTATGTGTGTGTCTCTCTGTGTGTGTGCGTTTATGTGTGTGTGTTTGTGTGTTTGTTTGTGTGTGTTTGTGTGTGTGTGTGTGTTTCTCTGCGTTTGCGTTCGTGTGTGTGTGTGTGTGTGTGTGTGTATTTGCGTGTGTTTGTGTGCGTGTGTGTGTCTGTATGTGTTTTTGTGTGTGTGTATGTGTCTGTGTGTGCGTGTGTGTATGCGTGAGTGTGTATGGGTAATTGTGTGTCTTTTTGTGTGTGCGTATGTGTGTGTTTGTCTATGTGTGTGTTAGTGTGTTTGTGTGAGTTTTTGTATGTGTGTGTGTGCGTATGCGTGTGTCTCTGTTTGTTTGTGGTTGTTTTTGTATGAGTGTGAGTTTAGGTGTGTGTGCTTGTTTGTGTGTGTGCGTGTGTGTGTCTTTTTGTGTGTGTGTGTTTGTGTGTGTGTGTGTGCGTTTGTGTGTGTGTTTGTGCGTGTGTGTGTATGCGTGCGTGTGTATGTGTAACTGTGTGTCCCTTTGTGTGTGCGTATGTGTGTGTCTATTTGTGTGTTTGTGTGTGTGTGTATGTGCGCTTGTGTGTGTGTTTGTGTGTGTATTTGTGTTTGTGTGTGTCTATGTATGTGTTTTTTTGTGTGTATGTGTGTTTGTGCGTGTGTGTATGCGTGTGTGTGTATGTGTATGTGTGTGTCTCTGTGTGTGTGTTTATGTTTGTGTGTGTTTGTGTGTGTGTTTCTCTGCGTGTGCGTTCGTGTGTGTGTTTGTCTATATGTGTGTATTTGCGTGTGTTTGTGTGGGCGTGATTGTGTGTTTATGTGCGTGTGTGTTTCTGTATGTGTTTGTGTGTGTGTGTGCGTGCGTGTGTATGCGTGCATGTGTATGCGTGTGTTTGTATGTTTAATTGTGTGTCTCTTTGTGTGTGCGTATGTGTTTGTGTCTATGTGTGTGTGAGTGTGTTTGTGTGAGTTTTTGTATGTGTGGCTGCGTGCGTGTGTGTGTAGGCTTGTGTGTGTGCGCGTATGTGTGTGTCTTTGTTTGTATGTGTTTGTTTTTGTGTGTGCGTGTTTGTGTATGTGTATGTGTGTGTCTCTCTGTGTGTGTGCGTTTATGTGTGTGTGTGTTTGTGTGTTTGTTTGTGTGTGTTTGTGTGTGTGTGTTTCTCTGCGTTTGCGTTCGTGTGTGTGTGTGTGTATTTGTGTGTGTTTGTGTGCTTGTGTGTGTCTGTATGTGTTTTTGTGTGTGTGTGTGTGTCTGTGTGTGCGTGTGTGTATGCTTGAGTGTGTATGGGTAATTGTGTCTTTTTGTGTGTGCGTATGTGTGTGTTTGTCTATGTGTGTGTTAGTGTGTTTGTGTGAGTTTTTGTATGTGTGTGTGTGCGTATGCGTGTGTCTCTGTTTGTTTGTGGTTGTTTTTGTATGAATGTGAGTTTAGGTGTGTGTGCTTGTTTGTGTGTGTGCGTGTGTGTGTGTCTTTTTGTGTGTGTGTTTGTGTGTGTGTGTGCGTTTGTGTGTGTGTGTTTGTGCGTGTGTGTGTATGCGTGCGTGTGTATGTGTAACTGTGTGTTCCTTTGTGTGTGCGTATGTGTGTGTCTATTTGTATGTTTGTGTGTGTATGTGCTCTTGTGTGTGTGTGTTTGTGTATGTATTTGTGTTTGTGTGTGTCTATGTATGTGTTTTTTTGTGTGTATGTGTGTTTGTGCGTGTGTGTATGCGTGTGTGTGTATGTGTATGTGTGTGTCTCTGTGTGTGTGTGTGTGTTTATGTTTGTGTGTGTTTGTGTGTTTTTTTGTGTGTGTTTGTGTGTGTGTTTCTCTGCGTGTGCGTTCGTGTGTGTGTTTGTCTATATGTGTGTATTTGCGTGTGTTTGTGTGGGCGTGATTGTGTGTTTATGTGCGTGTGTGTTTCTGTATGTGTTTGTGTGTGTGTGTGTGTGTGTGTGTGTGCGTGCGTGTGTATGCGTGTGTGTATGTTTAATTGTGTGTCTCTTTGTGTGTGCGTATGTGTTTGTGTCTATGTGTGTGTGAGTGTGTTTGTGTGAGTTTTTGTATGTGTGGCTGCGTGCGTGTGTGTGTAGGCTTGTGTGTGTGCGTGTATGTGTGTGTCTTTGTTTGTATGTGTTTGTTTTTGTGTGTGCGTGTTTGTGTATGTGTATGTGTGTGTCTGTGTGTGTGTGTGTGCGTTTATGTGTGTGTGTTTGTGTGTTTGTTTGTGTGTGTTTGTGTGTGTGTGTTTCTCTGCGTTTGCGTTCGTGTGTGTGTGTGTGTATTTGCGTGTGTTTGTGTGCGTGTGTGTGTCTGTATGTGTTTTGGTGTGTGTGTGTGTGTGTGCGTGTGTGTATGCGTGAGTGTGTATGGGTAATTGTGTCTTTTTGTGTGTGCGTATGTGTGTGTTTGTCTATGTGTGTGTTAGTGTGTTTGTGTGAGTTTTTGTATGTGTGTGTGTGCGTATGCGTGTGTCTCTGTTTGTTTGTGGTTGTTTTTGTATGAATGTGAGTTTAGGTGTGTGTGCTTGTTTGTGTGTGTGCGCGTGTGTGTCTTTTTGTGTGTGTGTTTGTGTGTGTGTGTGTGCGTTTGTGTGTGTGTGTTTGTGCGTGTGTGTGTATGCGTGCGTGTGTATGTGTAACTGTGTGTCCCTTTGTGTGTGCGTATGTGTGTGTCTATTTGTGTGTTTGTGTGTGTGTATGTGCGCTTGTGTGTGTGTTTGTGTATGTATTTGTGTTTGTGTGTGTCTATGTATGTGTTTTTTTGTGTGTTTGTGCGTGTGTGTATGCGTGTGTGTGTATGTGTATATGTGTGTCTCTGTGTGTGTGTGTTTATGTTTGTGTGTGTTTGTGTGTTTTTTTGTGTGTGTTTGTGTGTGTGTTTCTCTGCGTGTGCGTTCGTGTGTGTGTTTGTCTATATGTGTGTATTTTCGTGTGTTTGTGTAGGCGTGATTGTGTGTTTATGTGCATGTGTGTTTCTGTATGTGTTTGTGTGTGAGTGTGTGCGTGCGTGTGTATGCGTGCGTGTGTATGTTTAATTGTGTGTCTCTTTGTGTGTGCGTATGTGTTTGTGTCTATGTGTGTTTGTTTGTGTATGTATTTGTGTTTTTGTGTGTCTATGTATGTGTTTTTTTGTGTGTATGTGTGCTTGTGCGTGTGTGAATGCTTGTGTGTGTACGTGTATGTGTGTGTCTCTCTGTGTGCGTGCGTTTATGTGTGTGTGTGTGTTTGTGTGTGTGTGTGTTTCTCTGCGTGTGCGTTCGTGTGTGTTTGCGTGTGTTTGTGTGGGCGTGATTGTGTGTCTGTGTGTGTGCATGTGTGTGTATGCGTGCGTGTGTATGTGTAATTGTGTGTCTCTTTGTGTGTGTGTGTGTATGTGTGTGTGTGTCTATGTGTGTGTGTGTGTGTGTGCGACTATGTATATGTCTATGTGTGTGTGTTTGTGTGTGTATTAGTGTTTGCGTATGTGTGTCTATGTAGTTTTTTTGTGTGTATTTGTGCGTATGTGTATGCTTGTGTGTGTGTGTAAGTGTATCTGCGTCTGTGTGTGTGGTTGTGTGTGTGTTTGTATGTGTGTGTTTCTCTGCGTGTGCGTTCGTGTTTGTGTTTGTCCATGTGTGTGTTTACGTGTGTTTGTGTGGGCGTGATTGTTTGTTTGTGTGCGTGTGTGTGTGTGTGTATGTCTTTATGTGTGTGTGCGTGTGTGTGTGCGTTTGTCTACGTGTGTGTGTGTCTATATATGTGTGTATGCGCGTATGTGTGTGTCTCTGTTCGTGTGTGTTTGTTTTTGTGTGTGTGTGTGTTTGTGTGTGTGTGCGAACATGTATGTGTCTATGTGTGTGTTTGTGTATGTGTTTGTGTTTGTGTATGCGTGTGTGTATGTATGCGTTTCTTTGTGTGTATGTGTGTTTGTGTGTGTGTGTGTTTCTATGCGTGTGCGTTCGTGTGTGTTTGTCTATGTGTGTATGTGTGTGTGTTTGCGTGTGTTTGTGTGGGCGTGATCGTGTGTTTGTGTGCGTGTGTTTGTCTGTATGTGTTTTGCGTGTGTGTGTGTGTGTGTGTGTGTGTGTGTGTGTGTGTGTGTGTGCATGTGTCTATGTGTGTGTGTTTGTGTGTGTGTGTTTGTGTGTGTGTGTGTGTATATGTGTGCGTCTATGTGTGTGTGAGTTTTTGTGTGTGTGCGTGTGTGTTTGTCTATGTTTGTGTGTGCGCGTATTTGTGTGTCTCTGTTTGTGTGTGTTTGGTTTTGTGTGTGTATGTTTGTGTGTCTGTGTCTGTGCGACTATGTATGTGTCTATGTGTGTGCGTTTGTGTGTGTATTTGTGTTTGTGTGTGTGTATGTAGGTGTTTTTTTGTGTGTATGAGTGTTTGTGCGTATGTGTATGTGTGTGTGTGTGTAAGAGTATGTGTGTGTCTCTGTAAGTGTCTGCGTTTATGTGCGTGTGTGTGTATGAGCGTCTGTGTGTGTGTTCGTGTGTGTGTGTGTGTGTTTGTGTGTGTGTTTCTCTGCGTGTGCGTTCGTGTTTGTGTTTGTCCATGTGTGTGTTTACGTGTGTTTGTGTGGGCGTGATTGTTTGTTTGTGTGCGTGTGTGTGTCTGTATGTCTTTGTGTGTGTGTGTTGGTGTGTGTGTGCGTGTGTGTGTGTCTATATATGTGTTAATGCGGGTATGTGTGTGTCTCTGTTCGTGTGTGTTTGTTTTTGTGTGTGTGTGTTTGTGTGTGTGTGCGAACATGTATGTGTCTATGTGTGTGTTTGGGTATGTGTTTGTGTTGGTGTTTGTGTGTGCGTGTGTGTATGTATGCGTTTCTTTTTGTGTATGTGTGTTTGTGTGTGTGTGCGTGTGTGTTTCTATGCGTGTGCGTTCGTGTGTGTTTGTCTATGTGTGTGTGTGTGTGTGTTTGCGTGTGTTTGTGTGGGCGTGATCGTGTGTTTGTGTGCGTGTGTTTGTCTGTATGTGTTTTGCGTGTGTGTGTGTGTGTGTGTGCATGTGTCTATGTGTGTGTGTTTGTGTGCATGTGTCTATGTGTGTGTGTGCGTGTGTGTTTGTCTATGTTTGTGTGTGTGCGCGTATGTGTGTGTCTCTGTTTGTGTGTGTTTGGTTTTATGTGTGTATGTTTTTGTGTGTGTGTCTGTGCGACTATGTATGTGTCTATGTGTGTGTGTGTTTGTGTGTGTATTTGTGTTTGTGTGTGTGTATGTAGGTGTTTTTTTGTGTGTATGCGTGTTTGTGCGTATGTGTATGTGTGTGTGTGTGTAAGAGTATGTGTGTGTCTCTGTGTGTGTATGTGCGTCTGTGTGTGTGTTCGTGTGTGTGGGTGTGTGTTTGTGTGTGTGTTTCTCTGCGTGAGCGTTCGTGTGTGTGTTTGTCTATGTGTGTGTGTTTGCGTGTGTTTGTTTGGGCGTGATTGTGTGTTTGTGTGCGTGTGTGTATCTGTATGTGTTGGTGTGTGTGTGCGTGTGTGTGTGTGTGCGTGTGTCTATTTGTGTGTGTTTGTGTGTGTGTGTTGGTGTGTGTGAGCGTGTGTGTGTCTATGTCTGTGTGTATGCGCGTATGTGTGTGTCTCTGTTTGTGTGTGTTTGTTTTTGCGTGTGTTTGTGTGTTTGTGTGTGTGTGCGAATATTTATATGTCTATGTGTGTGTTTGTGTATGTGTTGCTGTTTGTGTGTGCGTGTGTCTATGTATGCGTTTCTTTGTGTGTATGTGTGTTTGTGTGTGTGTGTGTTTCTGTGCGTGTGCGTTTATAGGTGTGTTTGTCTATGTGTGTGTGTGTGTTTGCGTGTGTTTGTGTTGGCATGATTGTGTGTTTGTGTGCGTTGGTTTGTCTGTATGTGTTTGTGTGTGTGTGTGTTTGTGTGTGTGTGTGCGTATATGTGTGCGTCTATGTGTGTGTGAGTTTTTGTGTGTGTTTGTGTTTGTTTGCGTGTGTGTGTGTCTTTTTGTGTTTGTGTGTGTTTGTGCATTTGTGTGTGTGTTTGTCCGTCTTTGTGTATGCGTGCGTGTGAGTGTGTAATTGTGTGTCTCTTTGTGTGTGCGTATGTATGTGTGTCTATGTGTGAGAGTGTATTTGTGTGAGTTTGTGTATCTATGTTTGTGTATGTGCGTGCTTGTGTGTGTCTATGTTTGCGTGTGTGCGCGTATGTTTGTGTCTCTAATTGTGTGTATTTGTTTTTGTGTGTGTGTGTTTGTGTGTGTGTGTGTGCGAAAATGTATGTATCTATGTGTGTGTTTGGGTATTTTTTTGTGTTTGTGTGTGTGTGAGAGTTTCTGTACGTGTGCGTTCGTGTGTGTGTGTTTGTCTATGTGTGTGTGTGTGCTTGCGTGTACTTGTGTGGGGGTTTTTGTGTGTTTGTGTGCGTTGGTTTGTCTGTATGTGTTTGTGTGTGTGTGTGTGTGTGTTTGTGTGTCTATGTGTGTGTGCTTGTGTGTGTTTGTGTGTGTTTGTGTGTGTGTTTGCGTATATGTGTGTGTCTATGGTGTGTTAATTTGTGTGTGTGTGCTTGTTTGTGTGTGCGCGCCTGTGTGTCTATTTGTGTGTTTGTGTGTGTGTGTGTGCGCGCGCGTTTGTGTGTGATTTTTTGCGTGTGTGTGCATGTGTGCATGTGTGTGTAATTGTGTGTCTCTTTGTGTGTGCGTATGTGTGTGTGTGTGTCTGTGTGTGAGAGTCTATTTGTGTGAGTTTGGGTGTCTATGTTTGTGTATGTGCGTGTGTGTGTGTGTCTATGTTTGTGTGAGTTTGTTTTTGTGTGTGTGTTTGTGTATGTAATTGTGTTTGTGTGTGTATGTTTTTGTGTGTGTGTGTGTTTGTGTGTGTGTGTTTGTGTGTGTGTGTGTGTGTGTGTGCGTATATGTCTGTGCGTTTGTGTGTGATATTTTGCATGTGTGTGCATGCGTGCATGTGTATAAGTAATTGTGTGTCTCTTTGTGTGCGCGTATGTGTGTGTGTCTATGTGTGTGTGAGTGTGTTTGTGTGAGTTTGTGTATGTGTGTGTGCGTGTGTGTGTGTGTGTGTGTCTGTTTGTGTGTGTGCGCCTATGTGTGTGTCTCTGTTTGTGTGTGTTTGTTTGTGTGTGTGTGTGTGTGTGTGCGAATATGTATGTGTCAATGTGTGTGTGTTTGTGTATGTATTTGGGTTTGTGTGTGTGTGTCTATGTATGTGTTTTTTGTGTGTATGTGTGTTTGTGTGTATGTGTATATGTGTGTCTTTGTGTGTGTACGTGCGTCTGTGTGTATGTTTGTGTGTGTGTTTGTGTGCGTGTTTGTGTGTGAATTTGCGTTTGTGTGTGTGTGTTTCTCTGCGTTTGCGTTTGTGTGTGTCTTTGTCTATGTGTGTGTGTTTGCGTGTATTGGTGCGGGCGTGACTGTTTGTTTGTTTGCATGTGTATGTCTGTATGTGTTTGTGTGTGTGTGTTTATGTGTTTGTGCGTATATGTGTGTGTCTATGTTTGTGTGAGTGTATTTGTGTGAGTTTGGGTGTCTATGTTTGTGTATGTGCGTGCGTGTGTGTGTCTATGTTTGTGTGTGTGCGCGTATGTGTGTGTCTCTGTTTGTGTGTGTTTGTTTTTGTGTGGGTGTTTGTGTATGTATTTGTGTTTGTGTGTGTGTTTCTGTGTTTGTGTGTATTTGTGTTTGTGTGTGTGTGTTTGTGTGTGTGTGTGTGTGTGTGTGTGTGTGTGTGTGTGTGTGCGTATATGTGTGTGTTAATTTGTGTGTTTGTGCTTGTTTGTGTGTGTGTGCGTGTGTGGCTATTTGTGTGTTTGTGTGTGTGTGCGTTTGTGTGATTTTTTGCGTGTGTGTGCATGCGTGCATGTGTATGTGTAATTGTGTGTCTCTTTGTGTGTGCGTATGTGTGTGTGTCTATGTGTGTGTGAGTGTGTTTTTGTGAGTTTGTGTATATGTATGTGTGCGTGTGTGTGTTTCTGTTTGTGTGTGTTTGTTTTTGTGTGTGTGTGTGTGCGTGTGTGTGTGTGTGTTTGTGTGTGTGTGTGTGTGTGCGAATATGTATGTGTCTATGTGGGTGTGTTTGTGTATAAATTTGGGTTTGTGGGTGTGTGTCTATGTATGTGTTTTTTGTGTTAATGTGTGTTTGCGCGTGTGTTAATGTGTGTGTGTGTATGTGTATATGTGTGTCTTTGTGTGTGTGTGTGCGTCTGTGTGTATGTTTGTGTGTGTGTGTGTTTGTGTGCGTGTTTGTGTGTGTATTTGCGTTTGTGTGTGTGTGTGTTTCTCTGCGTGTGCGTTCGTTTGTGTCTTTCTCTATGTGTGTATGCGTGCGTGTGTATGTGTAATTGTTGTTGTCTCTGTGTGTGTGCGTATGTGTTTGTGTCTATGTGTCTGTGTGATTGAGTGTTTGTGTGTTTGTGTGTCTGTGTGTTTGTGTGTGTGTGTTTGTGTGTGATTGTTTGTTTGTATGTGAGTGTGCGTGTGTGTGTGTGTGAGTGTGTGTGCGTGTATGTGTGTGTTTGTGTGTGTTTGTGTGTGTGTTTGTCTGTGTGTTTCTGTGCTAGTGCGTTCGTGTGTGTGTGTGTTTGCGTGTGTGTGTGTGTGTCTTTGTGTGTGTGTGTTTGCGTGTGTTTGTGTGAGCGTGATTGTGTGTTTGTGTGCGTGTGTGTGTGAGTGTACATGTGTGTATGTGTTTTTGTGTGTCTATATGTTTTTGTGGGCGTATTTGTGTCTGTCTCTGTTTTTGTGTGTTTGCTTTTGTGTGTGTGTAAGTTTGTGTGTGTGTGTGTGTGTGTGTGTGTGTTTGAGTGTGCGTATATTAATGTGCCTATGTGTGTGTCTGTGTTTGTGTCTGTGTGTGTTTGTGTGGGTAAGTGTGTCTCTATGTATGTGTAGTGTGTTTTTGTGCGTGTGTGTATGCGTGTCAGTGTGTGAGTGTGTGTGCGTTTATGTGTGTGCGTGTGCGTTTGTGTGTGTAAGTGCGTGTTTGTGTGCGTTTGTGTGTGGGCGTGTGGTGTGTCTATGTGTGTGTGTATTTGCGTGTGTTTGTGTGAGCGTGATTGTGTGTTTTTGTGCATGTGTGTGTCTCTGTGTGTGTTTGCATGTGTTTGTGTGTTTTTGTGTGTGCATATGTGCGTGTCTATGTGTGCGTGCTTTGGTGTGCGTGAGCGTGTGAGTGCACATGTTTGTATGTGTTTCTGTGTGTCTATCTGTGTTTGTGGGCGTATTTGTGTGTGTCTATGTGTGTGTGAGTGTGTTTGTGTAAGTTTTTGTATGTTTGTGTGTGTGCGTCTATCTTTGTGTGTGTGCGTGCGTATGTGTGTTTCTCTGTTTGTGTGTGTTTGTTTTTTTGTGTGTGTGTGTTTGTGTGTGTGTGTGTGTTTGAGTGTGCGTATATATATGTGTCAATGTGTGTAAGTCTCTGTTTGTGTGCGTTTGTTTTTGTGTGTTTGTTTGTGTGTGTGTGTGTGTATGTGTATGTGTAATTGTGTGTCTCTTTGTGTGTGCGTATGTGTGTGTCTATAAGTGTGTGAGTGTGTTTGAGTGAAATGGTGTATGTGTGCGTGCGTGTGCGTGTGTATATGTTTGTGTGTGTGCGCGTATGTGTGTGTCTCTGTTTGGGTGTGTTTGTCTTTGTGTGTGTGTTTTTGTGTGTGTGTGTGTGTGTGTGTGTGTGTGTGTGTGTGTGTGTGTGTGTGCAAATATGTATGTGTGTGTGTGTGCGAATATGTATGTGTCTATGTGTGTGTGTGTTTGTGTGTGTATTTGTGTTTTTGTGTTTGTGTCTATATATGTGTTTTTTGTGTGTATGTGAGTCTGTGCGCGTGTGTATGCGTGTGTGTGTTTGTATGTGTATATGTGTGTCTCTGTGTGTATGTCCGTCTGTGTGTATGTTTGTGGCTGGGTTTGTGTGTGTTTGTGTGTGTGTTTGTTTCTCTGCGTGTGCGTTTGTGTGTGTGTTTGTCTATCTGTGTGTGTTTGCGTGTGTTTGAGTGGGCGTGACTGTGTGTTTGTGTGCCTGTGTGTGTTTGTGTGAGTGTGTGTTTTTGTGTGTGTGCGTATATGTGTGTGTATATGTGTGTGTGAGTTTTTGCGTGTGTGTGTATGCGTGCATGTGTATGCGTAATTGTGTGTATCTTTGTTTGTGCGTATGTGTGTGTGTGTGTGTGTGTCTATTTGTGTGTTTATGTGTTTCTGCGTATGTGTGTGTCTATGTGCCTCTGTATTTGTGTGTTTGTGTGTCTGTGTGTTTTTGTGTGTGTTTTTGTGTGATTGTTTGTTTGTATGTGAGTGTGCGTGTGTGTGTGTGAGTATGTGTGCACGTATGTATGTGTTTGTGTGTGTAAGTGCGTGTGTGTGTGTTTGTGTGTGTGTGTTCTTGTGTGTGTTTCTGTGCTTGTGCATTTGTGTGTGTCTGTGTTTGTGTTTGTGTGTGTTTGTGTGGGTAAGTGTTTCTCTATGTATGTGTAGTGTGTTTTTGTGCGTGTGTGTATGCGTGTCAGTGTGTGAGTGTGTGTGCGTTTATGTGTGTGCGTGTGCGTTTGTGTGTGTAAGTGCGTGTTTGTGTGCGTTTGTGTGTGGGCGTGTGGTGTGTCTATGTGTGTGTGTATTTGCGTGTGTTTGTGTGAGCGTGATTGTGTGTTTTTGTGCATGTGTGTGTCTCTGTGTGTGTTTGCATGTGTTTGTGTGTTTTTGTGTGTGCATATGTGCGTGTCTATGTGTGCGTGCTTTGGTGTGCGTGACCGTGTGAGTGCACATGTTTGTATGTGTTTGTGTGTGTCTATCTGTGTTTGTGGGCGTATTTGTGTGTGTCTATGTGTGTGTGAGTGTGTTTGTGTAAGTTTTTGTATGTTTGTGTGTGTGCGTCTATCTTTGTGTGTGTGCGTGCGTATGTGTGTTTCTCTGTTTGTGTGTGTTTGTTTTTTTGTGTGTGTGTGTTTTTGTGTGTGTGTGTGTTTGAGTGTGCGTATATGTATGTGTCAATGTGTGTAAGTCTCTGTTTGTGTGCGTTTGTTTTTGTGTGTGTGTTTGTGTGTGTGTGTGTGTGTGTGTGTATGTGTATGTGTAATTGTGTGTCTCTTTGTGTGTGCGTATGTGTGTGTCTATAAGTGTGTGAGTGTGTTTGAGTGAGTTGGTGTATGTGTGCGTGCGTGTGCGTGTGTGTATGTTTGTGTGAGTGCGCGTATGTGTGTGTCTCTGTTTGGGTGTGTTTGTCTTTGTGTGTGTGTTTTTGTGTGTGTGTGTGTGTGTGTGTGTGTGTGTGTGTGAAAATATGTATGTGTGTGTGTGTGTGCGAATATGTATGTGTCTATGTGTGTGTGTGTGTTTGTGTGTGTATTTGTGTTTTTGTGTTTGTGTCTATATATGTGTTTTTTGTGCGTATGTGAGTCTGTGCGCGTGTGTATGCGTGTGTGTGTTTGTATGTGTATATGTGTGTCTCTGTGTGTATGTCCGTCTGTGTGTATGTTTGTGGCTGGGTTTGTGTGTGTTTGTGTGTGTGTTTGTTTCTCTGCGTGTGCGTTTGTGTGTGTGTTTGTCTATCTGTGTGTGTTTGCGTGTGTTTGAGTGGGCGTGACTTTGTGTTTGTGTGCCTGTGTGTGTGAGTGTGTGTTTTTGTGTGTGTGCGTATATGTGTGTGTATATGTGTGTGTGAGTTTTTGCGTGTGTGTGTATGCGTGCATGTGTATGCGTAATTGTGTGTATCTTTGTTTGTGCGTATGTGTGTGTGTGTGTGTGTGTCTATTTGTGTGTTTATGTAATTCTGCGTATGTGTGTGTCTATGTGCCTCTGTATTTGTGTGTCTGTGTGTCTGTGTGTTTTTGTGTGTGTTTTTGTGTGATTGTTTGTTTGTATGTGAGTGTGCGTGTGTGTGTGTGAGTATGTGTGCACGTATGTATGTGTTTGTGTGTGTAAGTGCGTGTGTGTGTGTTTGTGTGTGTGTGTTCTTGTGTGTGTTTCTGTGCTTGTGCATTTGTGTGTGTCTGTGTTTGTGTTTGTGTGTGTTTGTGTGGGTAAGTGTTTCTCTATGTATGTGTAGTGTGTTTTTGTGCGTGTGTGTATGCGTGTCAGTGTGTGAGTGTGTGTGCGTTTATGTGTGTGCGTGTGCGTTTGTGTGTGTAAGTGCGTGTTTGTGTGAGTTTGTGTATGTGTGTGCGTGCGTCTCTCTGTCTATGTTTGTGTGTGTGTGCGTATGTGTGTGTGTCTCAGTTTGTGTGTGTGTGTGTGTTTGTGTGAGCGTATATGTATGTGTCGATTTGTGTGTCTTTATTTAAGTGTTTGTGTTTGTGTGTGTGTGTGTCTATGTATATGTTTTTTTGTGTGTATGTGTGTCTCTGTGTGTGTATGTGCGTGTATGTGTGTGTGATTGTGTGTGTATATGCGTCTATGTGTGCGTGAGTTTGTGTGTCTGCTTTTTTTGTGTGCGTGTGCGTGTGAGTGTACATGTGTGTATGTGTTTGTGTGTTTTTATCTCTGTTTGTGGGCGTATGTGTGTGTCTTTGTTTGTGTGTGTTTGTTTTTGTGTGTGTTTGCGTGTGTGTTTGTGTGTGTTTGTGTGTGTGTGTCTGTGTCTATGTATGTGTTTTTTGTGTGTATGTGTGTTTGTGTTGTGTTTGAGTGTGTGTGCACATATGTATGTGTTTGTGTGTGTAAGTGCGTGTGTGTGTGTTTGTGTGTGTGTTCTTGTGTGTGTTTCTGTGCTTGTGCATTTGTGTGTGTGTGTGTGTATGTGTGTGTGTTTGCGTGTGTTTGCGTGAGCGTGAATGTGTCTCTGTGTGTGTTCGTGTGTGTGTGTGTGTGTTTTTGTGTGTGTATATATGTGTGTGTCTATGTGTGCGTGAGTTTGTGTGTGTGCTTGTTTTAGTGTGCGTGTGCGTGTTAGTGTACATGTGTGTGTTTGTTTGTCTATCAGTTTTGTGGGCAGTATTTGTGTGTGTCTATGTGTGTGTGAGTTTGTTTGTGTGAGTTTGTGTATGTGTGTGTGCGTGTGTGCGTCTATCCTTGTGTGTGTGCGCGTAAGAGTGTGTCTCTGTTTGTGTGTGTTTATTTTTGTGTGTGTGGGTTTGTATGTGTGAGTGTGTGTTTGAGTGTGCGTATATGTATGTGTCTATGTGTGTGTGTTTGTGTTTGTGTTTGTGTTTGTGTATGTGTGTGTCTGTGTCTATGTATGTGTTTTTGTGTGTATGTGTGTTTGTGTGTGTTTGTTTTCGTATGTGTGTGTCTCTGTGTGTGTTCGTGTGTGTGTGTGTGTTTTTATGTGTGTATATATGTGTGTGTCTATGTGTGCGTGAGTTTTTGTGTGTGCTTGTTTTTGTGTGCTTGTGCGTGTGAGTGTACATGTGTGTATGTGTTTGTCTATCAGTTTTTTTGGGCAGTATTTGTGTGTGTCTATGTGTGTGTGAGTTTGATGGTGTGTGAGTTTGTGTATGTGTTTGTGCGTGTGGGCGTCTATCCTTGTGTGTGTGCGTATGAGTGTGTCTCTGTTTGTGTGTGTTTGTTTTTGTGTGTGTGTGTTTGTATGTGTGAGTGTGTGTTTGAGTGTGCGTATATGTATGCGTCTATGTGTGTGTGTGTTTGTGTTTGTGTTTGTGTTTGTGTTTGTGTTTGTGTGTGTGTGTGTCTGTGTCTATGTATGTGTTTTTAGTGTCTATGTGTGTGTGAGTGTGTTTGTGTGAGTTTGTGTATTTGTGTGTGTGTGCGTGTGTCTGTCTATGTTTGTGTGTGTGTGCGTATGTGTGTGTGTCTCAGTTTGTGTGTGTTTGGTTTTGTGTGTGTTTGTTTGTGTGTGTGTGTGTTTGTGTGAGCGTATATGTCTGTGTCTATTTGTGTCTCTTTGTTTATGTGTTTGTGTGTGTGTGAGTTTGTGTGTGTGTGTGTGTGTGTGTGTGTATGTATATGTTTTTTGTTTGTATGTGTGTCTCTGTGTGTGTTTTTGCGTGTATGTGTGTGTGTTTATGTGTTTATGTGCGTCTATGTGTGCGTGAGTTTGTGTGTGTGCTTTTTTTGTGTGCGTGTGCGTGTGAGTGTACATGTGTGTATGTGTTTGTGTGTTTCTATCAGTTTTTGTGGGCAGTATTTGTGTGTGTCTATGCGTGGGTTTGCTTGTGTGAGTTTTTGTATGTGTGCGTGCGTGTGTGCGTCTATCTTTGTGTGTTTTTGGGCGTATGTGTGTGTCTCTGTTTGTGTTTGTTCTTTTTGTGTGTGTGTGTGTGTTTGTTTGTGTGTGTGTGTCTGTGTCTATGTATGTGTTTTTTGTGTGTATGTGTGTTTGTGTTGTGTGTGAGTGTGTGTGCACGTATGTATGTGTTGGTATTTGTAAGTGCGTGTGTGTGTGTGTTTGTGTGTGTGTCCGTGTGTGTGTTTCTGTGCTTGTGCATTCTCGTGTGTGTGTGCGTCTATGTGTGTGTGTTTGCGTGTGTTTGCGTGAGCGTGATTGTGTGTTTGTGTGCGTTTGTGTCTCTGTGTGTGTTCGTGTGTGTGTGTGTGTGTTTTTGTGTGTGTATATATGTGTGTGTCTATGTGTAAGTGAGTTTGTGTGTGTGCTTGTTTTTGTGTGCGTGTGCGTGTGAATGTACTTGTGTGTATGTGTTTGTGTGTGTCTATCAGTTTTTGTGGGCAGTATTTGTGTGTGTCTATGTGTGTGTGGGTTTGTTTGTGTGAGTTTGTGTATGTGTGCGTGCGTGTTGCGTCTATCCTTGTGTGTGTGTGTGCGTATGTGTGTGTCTCTGTTTGTGTGTGTGTTTGTTTTTGTGTGTGTGTGTGTGTTTGTATGTGTGAGTGTGTGTTTGAGTGTGCGTATATGTATGTGTGTGTGTTTGTGTTTATGTTTGTGTTTGTGTGTGTGTGTGTGTCTATGTATGTGTTTTTTGTGTGTATGTGTGTTTGTGTGGGTTTGTGTTCGTATGTGTGTGTCTATGTGTGTGTTGCGTTTGTGTGCGGGTGTGTATGCTTGTGTGTGTATGGTATGTGTATGTGTATGTGTGTGTCTCTGTGTGTGTGTTTGTGGGCGTATTTGTGTGTGTCTATGGGTGTGTGAGTGTGTTTGTGAGAGTTTGTGTATGTGTGTGTGTGTGCGTGTGTCTGTCTATGTTTGTGTTTATGTGCGTATGTGTGTGTGTCTAAAATTGTGTGTGTTTGTTTTTGTGTGTGTTTGTTTGTGTGCGTGTGTGTTTGTGTGAGCGTATATGTATGTGTCGATTTGTGTGTCTTTATTTATGTGTTTGTGTTTGTGTGTGTGTGTGTGTCTATGTGTGCGTGAGTTTGTGTGTGTGCTTTTTTTATATGCGTGTGCGTGTGAGTGTACATGTGTGTATGTGTTTGTGTGTTTTTATCTGTCTTTGTGGGCGTATGTGTGTGTCTCTATTTGTGTGTGTTTGTTTTCGTGTGTGTGTTTGTGTGTGTGTGTGTGTGTGTCTGTGTCTATGTATGTGTTTTTTGTGTGTATGTGTGTTTGTGTTGTGTGTGAGTGTGTTTGCACGTATGTATGTGTTTGTGTGTGTAAGTGCGTGTGTGTGTGTTTGTGTGTGTGTGTGTGTGTGTTCGTGTGTGTGTTTCTGTGCTTGTGCATTCGTGTGTGTGTGTGTGTCTATGTGTGTGTGTTTGCGTGTGTTTGCGTGAGCGTGATTGTGTGTTTGTGTGCGTGTGTGTCTCTGTGTGTGTTCGTGTGTGTGTGTGTGTGTTTGTGTGTGTGTGTGTATATGATTGTGTCTATGTGTGCGTGAGTTTGTGTGTGTGTGCTTGTTTTTGTGTGCGTGTGCGTGTGAGTGTACATGTGTGTATGTGTTTGTGTGTGTCTATCAGTTTTTGTGGGCAGTATTTGTGTGTGTCTATGTGTGTGTGAGTTTGTTTGTGTGAGTTTGTGTATGTGTGTGTGCGTGTATGCGTCTATCCTTGTGTGTGTGTGTGTGTGCGTATGTGTGTGTCTCTGTTTGTGTGTGTTTGTTTTTGTGTGTGTTTGTGTTTGTATTTGTGAGTGTGTGTTTGAGTGTGCGTATATGTATGTGTCTATGTGTGTGTCTGTGTTTGTGTTTTTGTTTGTGTGTGTATGTGTGTTTGTGTGTGTTTGTGTTCGTTTGTGTGTGTCTATGTGTGTGTTGTGTGTTTGTGTGCGGGTGTGTATGCTTGTGTGTGTGTATGTGTATTTGTATGTGTGTGTCTCTGTGTGTGTGTTTGTGGGCGTATTTGTGAGAGTCTATGTGTGTGTGAGTGTGTTTGTGTGAGTTTGTGTATGTGTGTGTGCGTGTGTCTGTCTATGTTTGTGTGTGAGTGCGTATGTGTGTGTGTCTCAGATTGTGTGTGTTTGTTTTTGTGTATGTTTGTTTGTGTGTGTGTGTGTTTGTGTGAGCGTATATGTATGTGTCGATTTGTTGTCTTTATTTATGTGTTTGTGTTTGTGTGTGTGTGTGTCTATGTATATGTTTTTTGTGTGTATGTGTGTCTCTGTGTGTATGTGCGTGTATATGTGTGTGTTTGTGTGTATGTGCGTCTTTGTGTGCGTGAGTTTGTGTGTGTGCTTTTTTTGTGTGCGTGTGCGTGTGAGTGTACATGTGTGTATGTATTTGTGTGTTTTTATCTGTGTTTGTCGGCGTATGTGATTGTCTCTGTTTGTGTGTGTTTGTTTTTGTGTGTGTGTGTTTGTGTGTGTTAGTGTGCGTTTGTGTGTGTCTATGTGTGTGTTGTGTGTTTGTGTGCGTGTGTGTGCGTGTGTGTGTATGTGTATGTGTATTTGTGTGTCTCTGTGTGTGTTTGTGTGCGCATTTGTGTTTGTTTATGTGTGTGTGTTTGTGTTTGTGTTTGTGTGTGTGTGTGTGTGTGTGTGTGTGCCTGTGTCTATGTATGTGTGTGTTTGTGTGTGTTAGTGTGCGTATGTGTGTGTCTATGTGTGTTTTGTGTGTTTGCGTGCGTGTGTGTGTGCGTGTGTGTGTATGTGTATTTGTATTTGTGTGTCTCTGTGTGTGGTGTTTGTGTGCGTATTTGTGTGTGTGTCTATGTGTGTGAGTGTGTTTGTGTGAGTTTGTGTATGTTTTTGTGCGTGTGTGTGTCTATGTTTGTGTGTGTGTGCGTATGTTTGTGTCTCTGTTTGTGTGTGTTTGTTTTTGTGTGTGTTTGTGTGTGTGTTTGTGTGTGCGTATATGTATGTGTCTATGTGTGTGTGTTTGTGTATGTGTTTGTGTTTTTGTGTATGTGTGTCTCTGTGTGTGCGCGTGTATGTGTGTGTTTGTGTGTATGAGCCTCTATGTGTGTGTTTGTGTGTGTGTGTGTGTTTGTGTGTGTGTTTGTTTCTGTGAGTGTGCGTTTGTGTTTGCGTTTGTCTATGTGTGTGTGTTTGCGTGTGTTTGTGTGGGCGTGATTGTGTGTTTGTGTGCGTGTGTGCGTTTGTATGTGTTTGTGTGTGTGTATATGTGTGTTTCTGTGTGTGTTTGTGCGTGTGTGTGTATGCTTGCGGGTGTATGTGTTTGTGTGTGTCTCTCTGTGTGTGTGTGCGTATGTGTGTGTGTGTGTGTGTATGTGTCTTTGTGTTTATGTAGGTGTTTGTGTGTTTGTGTGTGTGTGCATGTGTGTGTTTGTTTGGTTGTGTGTGAATGTGCGCGTGTGTGTGAGTGTGTGTGCGTGTATGTGTGTGTGTGTTTGTGTGTATGTGCGTGTGTTTGTGTGTGTGTTTGTGTGTGAGTGTTCGTGTGTGCTCTTCTGTGCGTGTGCGTTCGTGTATGTGTGCATATATGTGAGTGTCTATGTGTCTGTGTGTTTGTGTGTGTGTGTGTGTGTTTGTGTGTTTGTGTGTGTCTATGTGTGTATTGGCCATTGTGTGTATATGTGATTATGTGATTAATTCTATGTGTGTATATGTGATTGTGTGTTTGCGTGTGTTTGTGTGGGCGTGATTGTGTGTTTGTGTGCGTGTGTGCGTTTGTATGTGTTTGTGTGTGTGTGTATATGTGTGTTTCTGTGTGTGTTTGTGCGTGTGTGTGTATGCTTGCGGGTGTATGTGTTTGTGTGTGTCTCTCTGTGTGTGTGTGCGTATGTGTGTGTGTGTCTATGTGTCTTTGTGTTTATGTAGGTGTTTGTGTGTTTGTGTGTGTGTGCATGTGTGTGTTTGTTTGGTTGTGTGTGAATGTGCGCGTGTGTGTGAGTGTGTGTGCGTGTATGTGTGTGTGTGTTTGTGTGTATGTGCGTGTGTTTGTGTGTGTGTTTGTGTGTGAGTGTTCGTGTGTGCTCTTCTGTGCGTAAGCGTTCGTGTATGTGTGCATATATGTGAGTGTCTATGTGTCTGTGTGTTTGTGTGTGTGTGTGTTTGTGTGTTTGTGTGTGTCTATGTGTGTATTGGCCATTGTGTGTATATGTGATTATGTGATTAATTCTTTGTGTGTATATGTGATTGTGTGTTTGTGTTTGTGTGTGTGTGTGTGTCTGTGTCTATGTATGTGTTTTTTGTGTGTATGTGTGTTTGTGTGTGTTTGTGTTCGTATGTGTGTGTCTATGTGTGTGTTGTGTGTTTGTGTGCGGGTGTGTATGCTTGTGTGTGTATGTGTATGTGTATGTGCGTGTCTATGTGTGTGTGTGTGTGAGTGTGTTTGTGTGAGTTTGTGTATGTGTGTGTGTGCGTGTGTCTGTCTATGTTTGTGTGTGTGCGTATGTGTGTGTGTGTCTCAGTTTGGGTGTGTTTGTTTTTGTATGTGTTTGTTTGTGTGTGTGTGTAAGTTTGTGTGAGCGTATATGTATGTGTCGATTTGTGTGTCTTTATTTATGTGTTTGTGTTTGTGTGTGTGTCTCTATGTATATGTTTTTTTTGTGTGTATGTGTGTCTCTGTGTGTGTATGTGCGTGTATGTGTGTGTGTTTGTGTGTGTATGTGCGTCTATGTGTGTGCGTTTGTCTATGTGTGTGTGTTTGCGTGTGTTTGTGTGGGCGTGATTGTGTATTTGTGTGCATGTGTGCGTTTGTATGTGTTTGTGTGTGTGTGTGCGTGTGTGTATATTTGTGTGTTTCTGTGTGTGTTTGTGCATGTGTGTATGCTTGCGTGTGTATGTGTTTGTGTGTGTCTCTCTGTGTGTGTGCGTATGTGTGTGTGTGTCTATGTGTCTTTGTGTTTATGTGTGTGTTTGTGTGATTGTGTGTGTGTGCTTGTGTGTGTTTGTTTGTTTGTGTGTGAATTTGCGCGTGTGTATGAGTGTGTGTGCGTGTGTTTGTGTGTGTGTGTGTTCGTGTGTGCTCTTCTGTGCGTGTGCGTTTGTATGTGTGTGCGTATATGTGTGTGTCTATGTGTCTGTGTGTTTGTGTGTTTGTGTCTGTCTATGTGTGTTTTGGTCATTGTGTGTATATGTGATTATGTGATTAATTCTAAGTGTGTATATGTGATTATGTGTTTCTGTTTGTGTGTGTGTGTGTGTCTGTGTCTATGTATGTGTTTTTTGTGTGTATGTGTGTTTGTGTGTGTTTGTGTTCGTATGTGTGTGTCTATGTGTGTGTTGTGTGTTTGTGTGCGGGTGTGTATGTGTATGTGTATGTGTGTGTCTCTGTGTGTGTGTTTGTGGGCGTATTTGTGTGTGTCTGTGTGTGTGAGTGTGTTTGTGTGAGTTTGTGTATGTGTGTGCGTGCATGAGTCTGTCTATGTTTGTGTGTGTGTGTGCGTATGTGTGTGTGTCTCAGTTTCTGTGTGTTTGTTTTTGTGTGTGTTTGTTTGTGTGTGTGTGTGTTTGTGTGAGCGTACATGTATGTGTCGATTTGTGTGTCTTTATTTATGTGTTTGTGTTTGTGTGTGTGTGTCAATGTATATGTTTTTTTGTGTGTATGTGTGTCTCTGTGTGTGTATGTGCGTGTATGTGTGTGTATTTGTGTGTGTATATGCGTCTATGTGTGCGTGAGTTTGTGTGTCTGCTTTTTTTTGTGTGCGTGTGCGTGTGAGTGTAAATGTGTGTATGTGTTTGTGTGTTTTTATCTGTGTTTGTGGGCGTATGTGTGTGTCTCTGTTTGTGTGTGTTTGTTTTTGTGTGTGTGTGTTTGTGTGTGTGTGTCTGTGTCTATGTATGTGTTTTTTGTGTGTATTTGTGTTTGTGTTGTGTTTGAGTGTGTGTGCACATATTTTTGTGTTTGTGTGTGTAAGTGAGTGTTTGTGTGTGTTTGTGTGTGTGTGTTCGTGTGTGTGTTTCTGTGCTTTTGCATTCGTGTGTGTGTGTGTGTGTGTCTATGTGTGTGTGTGTGTGTGTTGGTGGGCGTATTTGTGTGTGTCTATGTGTGTGTGAGTGTGTTTGTGTGAGTTTGTGTATGTGTGTGCGTGCGTGTGTCTGTCTATGTTTGTGTGTGTGTGCGTATGTGTGTGTGTCTCAGTTTGTGTGTGTTTGTTCTTGTGTGTGTTTGTTTGTGTGTGTGTGTTTGTGTGAGCGTATATGTATGTGTCGATTTGTGTGTCTTTTTTTATGTGTTTGTGTTTATGTGTGTGTGTCTTTGTATATGTTTTTTTTGTGTGTATGTGTGCCTCTGTGTGTGTATGTGCGTGTATGTGTGTGTGTTTGTGTGTGTATATGCGTCTATGTGTAAGTGAGTTTGTGTGTCTGCTTTTTTTTGTGTGCGTGTGCGTGTGAGTGTACATGTGTGTATGTGTTAGTGTGTTTTTATCTGTGTTTGTGGGCGTATGTGTGTGTCTCTGTTTGTGTGTGTTTGTTTGTGTGTGTGTGTGTTTGTGTGTGTTTGTGTTTGTGTCTATGTATGTGTTTTTTGTGTTTATGTGTGTTTGTGTTGTGTTTGAGTGTGTGTGCACATATGTATGTGTTTGTGTGTGTAAGTGAGTGTGTGTGTGTTTGTGTGTGTTTGTGTTCGTATGTGTGTGTCTATGTGTGTGTTGTGTGTTTGTGTGCGGGTGTGTATGTGTATGTGTATGTGTGTGTCTCTGTGTGTGTGTTTGTGGGCGTATTTTTGTGTGTCTATGTGTCTGAGTGTGTTTGTGTGAGTTTGTGTATGTGTGTGCGTGCGTCTCTCTGTCTATGTTTGTGTGTGTGTGCGTATGTGTGTGTGCCTCAGTTTGTGTGTGTTTGTTTTTGTGTGTGTTTGTTTGTGTGTGTGTGTGTGTGTTTGTGTGAGCGTATATGTATGTGTCGATTTGTGTGTCTTTATTTAAGTGTTTGTGTTTGTGTGTGTGTGTGTCTATGTATATGTTTTTTTGTGTGTATGTGTGTCTCTGTGTGTGTATGCGCGTGTATGTGTGTGTGATTGTGTGTGTATATGCGTCTATGTGTGCGTGAGTTTGTGTGTCTGCTTTTTTTGTGTGCGTGTGCGTGTGAGTGTACATGTGTGTATGTGTTTGTGTGTTTTTATCTGTGTTTGTGGGCGTATGTGTGTGTCTTTGTTTGTGTGTGTTTGTTTTTGTGTGTGTGTGCGTGTGTGTTTGTGTGTGTTTGTGTGTGTGTGTCTGTGTCTATGTATGTGTTTTTTGTGTGTATGTGTGTTTGTGTTGTGTTTGAGTGTGTGTGCACATATGTATGTGTTTGTGTGTGTAAGTGAGTGTGTGTGTGTTTGTGTGTGTGTGTTCGTGTGTGTGTTTCTGTGCTTGTGCATTCGTGTGTGTGTGTCTATGTGTGTGTGTGTGTGTTTCCGTATGTTTGCGTGAGCGTGATTGTGTGTTTGTGTGCGTGTGTGTCTCTGTGTGTGTTCGTGTGTGTGTGCTTGTTTTTGTGTGCGTGTGCGTGTAAGTGTACATGTTTGTATTTGTTTGTGTGTGTCTATCAGTTTTTGTGGGCAGTATTTGTGTGTGTCTATGTGTGTGTGAGTTTGTTTGTGTGAGTTTGTGTATGTGTGTGTGTGCGTGTGTGCGTCTATCCTTGTGTGTGTGTGTGCGTATGTGTGTGTCTCTGTTTGTGTGTGTTTGTTTTTGTGTGTTTGCGTGTTTGTATGTGTGAGTGTGTGTTTGAGTGTGCGTATATGTATGTGTCTATGTGTGTGTTTGTGTTTGTGTTTGTGTTTGTGTGTGTGTGTGTGTCTCTGTCTATGTATGTGTTTTTTGTGTGTATGTGTGTTTGTGTGTGTTTGTGTTCGTATGTGTGTGTCTATGTGTGTGTTTTGTGTTTGTGTGCGGGTGTGTATGTTTGTGCGGGTGTGTATATGTATGTGTGTGTCTCTGTGTGTGTGTGTTTGTGGGCGTATTTGTGTGTGTCTATGTGTGTGTGAGTGTGTTTGTGTGAGTTTGTGTATGCGTGTGTGTGCGTGTGTCTGTCTATGTTTGTGTGTGTGTGCGTATGTGTGTGTGTGTCTCAGTTTGTGTGTGTTTGTTTTTGTGTGTGTTTGTTTGTGTGTGTGAGTGTGTGTGTGTGTGTTTGTGTGAGCGTATATGTATGTGGCTATTTGTGTGTCTTTATTTATGTGTTTGTGTTTGTGTGTGTGTGTCTATGTATATGTTTTTTGTGTGAATGTGTGTCTCTGTGTGTGTATGTGCGTGTATGTGTGTGTTTTTGTGTGTGTATGTGCGTCTATGTGCGCGTGAGTTTGTGTGTGTGCTCTTTTTTGTGTGCGTGTGCGTGTGAGTGTACATGTGTGTATGTGTTTGTGTGTTTTTATCTGTGTTTGTGCGCGTATGTGTGTGTCCCTGTTTATGTTTGTTCGTTTTTGTGTGTGTGTGTGTGTTTGTGTGTGTGTGTATCTGTGTCTATATATGTGTTTTTTGTGTGTTTGTGTGTGTTAGTGTGCGTATGTGTGTGTCTATGTGTGTGCTGTGTGTTTGTGTGCGTGTGTGTGTGCGTGTGTGTGTGTGTGTGTGTATGTGTATTTGTGTGTCTGTGTGTGTGTTTGTGTGCGTATTTGTGTGTGTGTATGTGTGTGTGTTTGTGTTTGTGTTTGTGTGTGTGTGTGTCTGTGTCTATGTATGTGTGTTTGTGTGTGTTAGTGTGCGTATGTGTGTGTCTATGTGTGTTTTGTGTGTTTGTGTGCGTGTGTGTGTGTGCGTGAGTGTGTGTATGTGTATTTGTATTTGTGTGTCTCTGTGTGTGTGTTTGTGTGCGTATTTGTGTGTGTCTATGTGTGTGTGTTTTGTGTTTGCGTGCGGGTGCGTATGCTTGTGTGTGCGTATTTGTATGTGTGTGTCTCTGTGTGTATGTGTTTGTGGGCGTATTTGTGTGTGTCTATGTGTGTGTGTGAGTGTGTTTGTGTGAGTTTGTGTATGTTTGTGTGTGTGTGCGTATGTGTGTGTGTCTCAGTTTGTGTGTGTTTGTTTGTGTGTGTGTGTGTTTGTGTGAGCGTAAATGTATGTGGCGATTTTTGTGTCTTTATTTATGTGTTTGTGTTTGTGTGTGTGTGTGTGTCTATGTATATGTTTTTTTTGTGTGTATGTGTGTCCCTGTGTGTGTATGTGCGTGTATGTGTGTGTGTTTGTGTGTGTATATGCGTCTATGTGTGCGTGAGTTTGTGTGTCTGCTTTTTTTTGTGTGCGTGTGCGTGTGAGTGTACATGTGTGTATGTGTTTGTGTGTTTTTATCTGTGTTTGTGCGCGTATGTGTGTGTCTCTGTTTGTGTGTGTGTGTGTGTGTTTGTGTGTGTGTGTGTCTGTGTCTATGTATGTGTTTTTTGCGTGTATGTGTGTTTGTGCTGTGTTTGAGTGTGTGTGCACATATGTATGTGTTTGTGTGTGTAAGTGAGTGTGTGTGTGTTTGTGTGTGTGTGTTCGTGTGTGTGTTTCTGTGCTTGTGCATTCGTGTGTGTGTGTCTATGTGTGTGTGTGTGTGTTTGCGTGTGTTTGCGTGAGCGTGATTGTGTGTTTCTGTGCGTGTGTGTCTCTGTGTGTGTTCGTGTGTGTGTGTGCTTGTTTTTGTGTGCGTGTGCGTGTAAGTGTACAAGTGTGTATTTGTTTGTGTGTGTCTATCAGTTTTTGTGGGCAGTATTTGTGTGTGTCTATGTGTGTGTGAGTTTGTTTGTGTGAGTTTGTGTATGTGTGTGTGTGTGTGCGTGTGTGCGTCTATCCTTGTGTGTATGTGTGCGTATGTGTGTGTCTCTGTTTGTGTGTGTTTGTTTTTGTGTGTTTGTATGTGTGAGTGTGTGTTTGAGTGTGCGTATATGTATGTGTCTATGTGTGTGTTTGTGTTTGTGTTTGTGTTTGTGTGTGTGTGTGTGTGTCTGTGTCTATGTATGTGTTTTTTGTGTGTATGTGTGTTTGTGTGTG